>NC_070606.1:70500803-70805892 GCF_027172205.1 Podarcis raffonei
TAAAAGTTACACGCACTCTGCCACTTTTGCTTCTGAGCTGCCCACCTCTGTCATGTGACACACACACACCCCGCTCCCACAAAGGGTTTCCTACTAGGAAATGTGCCCCCTGAGCTGAAAATCTTACCCCACCCCCTACTCTAAGCCCTTCTTCCCCAAAACACACAATGAATCTTCCCCCTTGCGAATTTCAACTTGTTAGCATTGTAACCATTGCAGCATTCATAGAGAGAAAGAGAGAGAAACTTTCATTGGCATTCCTGGTTCAGCTCTTTCAGCACAGCAGATTGTCTTTCCCATTTGTGTTCAGCCTCCACAGGCTGAATCAGAAGCCTGTTTTCCCCCTCCCTCCTCCCCCAGTATCACAAGTTCAGAAAACACTGTGCAAGAAGCCAGGCATGATAGCACTTTCGAGAAGAGTTCAAGCTGTAAAATACAAAGTGGCAATCTGGCATTTTTCTTTGGCAAGGCGGTCTTCTCACAATGCCCCATAACCCCACCCAAAGCCAGCTTTGTCTAGTATCTGTTCTTTTCCACACTGGTATTATACAATTTGCCACCTAATGAGTCATCATGGAATGAAAAAGTCACAGTGTTGGCGCTCAGTCCTAAAAGGAGAGGGATTAACAGGGGGAAAAGCACTCTCTGCTATAAAGGGATATTGATTGTAAAATCTCTATAACTGCTTGGCAGTTTGCCCTCATTCACCTTCCTCCCGGTTGAGCTCCTATGATACTAAATTCGAAAAATGGCGTAAAGCTATTTATTGGTGGACTTGCGGCGCTTGTCACTTTATAACTTCTGAATGGTCCGTCGGCAGAAAGGAACCCAAACACAGGCCGATAAGGACGACAGCAATTTCAGCAAGGGTTCTTCTTTCAAGGAGTCATTGTGGTGACAATGGCTTATTGTAAATGCAATTATTAATTGAAATGTTAATGTCCGCTCTTGGTTCTGTGTTACTGACAGCAGCAGCACTCCACAGAAAATTGTTATTTTTTTAAAAAAAAATCCAGCTGAATTTAATTGAGAGCAACCAGGGCACCGGTTCAGATTTTAGTGGTAGCCAATAGACAGCAAGGCTATGTAGAATTGGTGTGCAGGTCAAACGTGCAAGAGTTTCTGAATCATTAGGTGGTATTCAGCTAAGTTTTAGATAGAGCAGGCCTACTGAAATTAATGGACCTCACTTAGTCAAGTTCATTAATTTTAATGGGTCTACTCTGAGTAAAAACTTTGTTTGAATACTACTCATTATTACATATGGTTAGAAGATGGGATGGGATGGGAATCGCATGCACTACTTACCCAGAGGAATGGGGTAGAAACTCAATTTAGTAAAGATCTACTTAAACAATGCTTTCCAAACATGTATGTGAACTAAAGTGCAGCTTTCTTTTCAAATTTGCACTTCTCCAAATTTTGTTATGTCATTTCCTAGCAAATTAATGCATATATTTGGAGAGTGTGTACATAAAAATGGCATCAGTGAACATACGAAAATGCATTGTATTAGGGAGAAAGACTTGCAGAAATGTTTAGATTGGCAAAATTGCTAGAACACTGATGACTTTTTGTGAAAGTTTTTTTCCTTTTATATATTGTAATGTGTGTTTGCACTGCACTAGTCTGTCTGTCTGTCACCTTGCCCCACCCCCTGCCCTTGTTAGCAACAGTAATCCACATGTCAGGAAGCTGGCATTGACTGCCCCACCCAGTACAGTTATACCTCGGGTTACAGACGCGTCAGGTTGCACCTTTTCGGGTCGCGCACCGCTCCGAACCCGGAAGTACCGGAACAGGTTACTTCCAGGTTTTGGTGCTTATGCACGTGCAGAAGTGTTAAATCACGCTTTGCGCATGCGCAGATGCAGCGCTGCGGGTTGCGAACATGCCTCCCGCACAGATCACGTTTGCAAGCAGAGCGTCCACTGTATGCTGCTTCTGCTTTTAAAATCTTATAAAGGCCTACAATATGAATTTTTCATACCACTGCCAGCAATATTTTTCCACCCAAATGCAGAAGTCAACTTTAAAGGACCTGCTCTAGGTATCCCTACTGTCTAAAGCACCATGTATTGGCACAAGCCACAGGGCCTTCTCTGTTGTGGCTTTGAAGGCAGCCCTGTTTAGGGAAGTTTATAATGTTTAATGCTGCATTGTGTTTTTAATATTCAATTGGGAGCTGTCCAGAGTGGCTGGGGAAACCCAGTCAGATGGGTGGGGTATAACTAACTAACTAAATAATAATAATAATAATAATAATAATAATAATAATAATAATAATTAACATGGAAAGCTTTCCCTAAGGAGGCCCATTTAGCTCCATCTTTTAGTAGGCAGCTAAAGCACTGCTCTTCTGGTGGGCCTTTTTAAATGGTGCATTCAAGCAGTATACTCAAGTATTTAGCTGGTTTAACATTTTTTATTATTTATAGATGTTTTTAAATTTGTGCGTTGGTTCTTCTTGCTCACTTTCTTGTATTATTGAAGTGATGTCGTCTTCTTGTCAGCTGCTTTGAGTATCCCTTTAGCATAGACAAATGGGATACAAATGCTCTGAAAAATTGAAATAAATGAAGAACATTGATATCATAGCCATAGGGAATTAAATTGAAATAAAATGGCAGAATACTCTGCCCCTGCCATTTTGCACGACACAGATAAACTGAACAATCCACAGCTGAAATGTTAATCCTCTTGAGCAACTGTATGGAGGTGGCGCCTTTTAAATAAAAATTATAAACCAAAAATTTAACAGAACAATCTTAAGGCTAGAATTTATCAAGTGCTTCACTTCAGGCACAAGTAGTCTCAACATATTAATGAGACTTCTCATTAAACATGATGAATCAGGACCTCCTTGCTGGAAAGAAAATAAGTAACCAGGGTAACTAAGAGCACCGAGAATGATCTGCAAAGTGCCAATCAACATGTGAAGTAGAGACCTAAAGGACCCAAAGTGCTAATTTATCAGTCTCTGATATAAATGGAGTGGTATAAGGGTAGTCATTAAGGATGTAATTCATAATCTTATGTTTGAAAATGCACATAGATACAAACCATGTAAAACAGGAGGAGGAATAAAACATTGCAACACTGCATTTCAGCCAAAGTGCTAGCTCCTTGGCCTGCAAATCACAGGGAATTTTCAGAAGAGCCTGACACCGAGGGCTCACTCAAGCCAATTCACGGCTGGAGGAAAGGAGGCACCACTGCTCTTCGCCCCACTCTGCCACCTCAAGCACCACTACACTGCAGGTAGCTGCTAACTGAAGGTACATGTGGTACCTGTGGCAAAGTCTCATGAAATATAAAGTCTCGTGGAACTCAGAGACACAGAGCAAGATGGCAAGGAGGTCAGTATAAGTCATTTCCCCTTATATGTGCCCTGACCTTAAGTATGTGGGTGGCCACTACCTGGTCCAGTCTGCCTGGCCTGGTTGGATGCCAGGAGTTATGGAATGTCTGCTGAGCAAACTGCTGCACTTCAACAAAAGAAAAGAAAACTGTGGATCACCTGTTGTTCTACACAGGTTGGCAGGGAGCCAGTGTCACTGTGAGGTACCTTGTTGCCAGCATAGTCAGCAAGGTCTGGCCAAGTAGCCAATGTTTGACCATGAGGTACTGGCAGCAAGGGCTGGTCAAACAGTCCCTGGTTGGAGGGACATGCCCACTCTGGCAGGGTAGTAGAAACCAGCAGAAGGAGGTACACTTATTTTGCCGCCCTCCACACCCCACCAGTGTGCATCAAACAGTACAGTGGTACCTCTAGTTAAGAACTTAATTAATTCTGGATGTCCATTCTTAATCTGAAACTGTTCTTAACTAGAGGCGTGCTTTTGCTAATGGGGGCCTCTTGCTGCCGCTGGCACACAATTTCCTTTCTCATCCTGGGGCAGAGTTCTCAACTCGAGCTAACTCTTCCAGGTTACCGGAGTTTGTAACCTGAAGCATTTGTAACCTGAGGCGTTTGTAACTCAAGGTACTACTGTCATAGGTCTGTGAAGAAAATGGAATTAGCCAGATCCCTTTTGCTAAGCATGCACTTTTTATATGTTATCGGATTTTGGATTTGATATCCCGCTCTATCACTACCCTAAGGTGTCTCAAAGTGGCTCACAATCTCCTTTCCCTTCCTCCCCACAACAAACACTCTGTGAGGTGAGTGGGGCTGAGAGACTTCACAGAAGTGTGACTAGCCCAAGGTTGAGGAGGGGAAGCTATGTGTGCTTGCATGTGGGAATGTGGAGTTGCCACATCCACTCCTGGCATGCAACCTGGGGAGGATTGACGAAGAGTGAATATTAGTACTATACTACAGGCATCTGTTATAACTGACAAGTGGTCCCATACTAACCCATATCCCACCAGCCAAAGCTACACACAAAGAAATGCCTATCTCAGAGACAAGCACATGGTAGGGTTCAAATATTTAAAGTATAGGAACTTACATTTTTATTTCTGGATTACTTATAAAGTCACTTTCTTTTTCTAAGGGCAATATTCCACAGTCTCCCTTTAACTCCCCATTTTAGAAATGTTTTACTAGAGGTCAATTGGATTTTCAGTCTTTCTAAAGGTTACGGTCTAATTTTCTTTGTGAATTTATTTGCGATCTGTTTGTGAATAATTTATTCAATAGATGAGGAAAGGCCTTTTGAATGAATTATTCACTGGATATTATTGGGATATCCATAATAACTGGATGGAGTTTTGTTTTAAATTACACAATAATTTATTTCTCCAAATTATTACGACAATTAATCCAGGCAGCTCTAGGAAAGTGTTTTATTCATTTCATACAGAGTACATTAGTTATTTAACATAGGTTTTGGAAATGCTGTAGTGTCAAAAAAATGTTGGTTTGAGGTTCATGTTTGTCTTTTGCTTGTTGATCTGCAATAAATATTATAGTTTGTTTGTGGCTGCAGTTACATAATTATCTGCAGACAAATGACAAATGACTGCTTCAGACTACATCTTCCATAATATTACTTGTGTATGAGGCATCAGGGTGTATATTATATTCGAGGTCTTGTGAGTAGGGTCCAAACGTTGTTTTGGTCATCTGGGTGTGGCTTGTACAAACTTGCAATACTGATCCCCTCCTATGCACATTCCATGGTCCCACTGCATACATAACATTGTCACAAATCATTAAAAATAAGTTTCTTTCTTAATTCTGAAATTATACCCCCTCTCGTTTCCCATTTTTCTTTAGCATAGCATCCCACCTGAAAGCCCCGTTCTGTGCCCAACAGGCACGGGCACCTATGTGCGCTGTCACCCATAGATTGCAGCAAAATACTGGGCAAGGTTTTGCCCAGTATCTTCTCTGTGTGATGGACTCATGGGAAAATGCTGTCCCATGAGCCATTGCAAAGAGAAGGGGAAGGCCTATAGAAGGCTGCTTCCTCTGGAGCTCACAACCATTTTGCATTGAGAGCGTCCCACCTGCCCACCCTCAGGTTAGAGCCTTCACTGAGCAATTTTGACAGGGCTGGAAAGGATATATATTTTTCCTCTCAAACTGATTGGCACTTGGTTGCGTGTTTCCTTCTTTTTGCCTTTCCCTCAGTGAAATTATGGCTTTCCTTTGTTAGGCAGAAGAACGTTGTCTGTATGAGGACCGAAATGGCATTGGTCAGGATCGACATAGTATAGGGGGGTCTCCATAAGGGGCCTGAGGGGAGGAATGACCATAGCAAACCCAAGTCTGGGTTCGGTATCTTTCTGTTTGGAATCTGCACCCTGGTCCCCCAGGGAGACCTTGCTTGCTTGGCTTGCGGCATGGCAAGGTTCAGCACTGGCCAACTCCCATCGTACAGGTTTGGAGCGATCCAAACCCAGCAGATCTATTCCATCAACAGGGGGCTTGTGGAATGATGAACTGATCCTAGGACCCAATGCCATGCCAACCCTTGCTGTCAATAAAGAATTAGCCAGATTTTTTTCCCATCACCGTCTTACAGTCTGGTTATTTTGCTGCTCTCCTGGGTCACATAATACACCTGCCTGGACAAATAAAATCCCACAAAAAATGCAGTCTTTCTGTTTGTCCTAAAAAGGTATTATGCAGCCAATGTTTTTTATATATATATGGCTAGTAGTGAGCTGGGGGTTTGACCCTTCCTCCCCAAGCTAATCTTTCCCTCACAATCCACTGATTTTGGTGGGGGCAACAACAATAAAAAATAAAATAGCTACCACTGGATTGGGGAGAGCCCAGCCCTCCTATAGTGATGCAGATCACCTCTCCTTAGTCATTAGACTGATCATTTAATGAACAGAGAGGGGGCAATAATTAGCTAAGCAGGGATATTCATATGCCTTTCTTAGATGGTGTGTGTACCTAAGAGTGTAAGTAGCCAAACCCACTGCTGACATCCATATAGAGCTTAAAAATAAGTTTTAAGCTACAAACATTTGATAAATAGATCCATTTCAGTTTTCTGAAATTTATTTCATTTTCTTATACAGCATACACTGCCCATGTAAAATCAAACTAAGATCATAGTACAACATATACTTCACTGGAAATTAGTTGCCATTCTTTTTTGTAAATCTCATTTGATAATAAAGTAAGTGGGAGTAGCTGGTCCTTCATTCTAAAAGAAAAATGTAGCAAGAAGAAAAAACTGTCAGGGTGATCTGCAGAATACTTCTGAAGTGCATCTAGACCCAATACAATACAAAAACCAGAACTTAGGTTACCTCTAGATGTGAGTAATGCGTGAAAAGAGCTGAAATGGAGGCTAAATGAAGGAGGAAAGAAAGATTATACTAATATCCAATTATAAGTTTCCCTAGAACTGAGGTAGGAACTCTTTGTGGTGGATTGGTTGTGGATATCCAGAAAATGAAAAGATTGGGGCAGGGGAATAAAACAATCTGTGAAATGCCTCATCTGTTGGAAATGAATTGCTCATTTCTCTCTGGCTACATACATAAAGCACACTACTTCCCCCCTCCCCCCCAAAAAATTCCTGGGAACTGTAGTCCATTAAGGGTGCTGGGAATTGTAGCTTTGTGATGAGTAAACCACAGTTCTCGGGATTTTGGGTGGGAAGCCATGTTCTTTAAATACATGGTATGCACACAGCCTCTTTCTTTTTTCAAAGTGCATTAACACTACTTCATACTGTTGTCGCTCCCTTGGTAGGAAGATAAAGGGCAGACTGCTGCTAAGTCATGTCTGCCAAAAACTGCCATGGCACTGCAGATTGCTGTTCTCTCTAGATACCCAAAGCAGCTCATTTCCAAAGACAATCTGTGCCTGATGCCTGCTGTTGCTGACTATGGCAGAAAAGACCTGCTCAAAATTATTTTCACTGCCTTGCAATGATCATAACATGAAGAACAAACTCTCCCTTGATAGTTGAACTCGGAAATGTTTTGTCAACTACAAGAAGAAAGGCATCAGTAAAAATATTTGGTTTCACTTGCGTTGAATATTTCGAGGGAGGTTTTCAACAACAGACTTTGTCCCTCGTCCAGTTCTAGTCATGCACAACAACTGGTGGGCCTGAATTTTATGCACATCCATCTGCATATAAAAACACATTCCAATATTTCAGTAGGGACTAGAAAGGAGTGCACTGTGAATGCAAATTAGCACTGTGCCAAATCCTGTCCTCCAGTTCCTCCTCAGAAAGAGGCTTCCATTTCTCCTTTTTTTTCCAGGACACTTTGGAACTTCATTATTATTTTGGTGGGTGTGAAGAAGAGTTTGGATTTGATATCCCGCTTTATCACTACCTGAAGGAGTCTCAAAGTGGCTAACAATCTCCTTTCCCTTCCTCCCCCACAACAAACACTCTGTGAGGTGAGTGGGGCTGAGAGACTTCAGAGAAGTGTGACTGGCCCAAGGTCACCCAGCAGCTGCATGTGGAGGAGCGGGGAAGTGAACCCGGTTCGCCAGATTACGAGTCTACTGCTCTGAACCACTACACCACACTGGCTCTGGGATTCAGCATCCCTTATTATTAGAGATGAGTGAGATTGGTGTGTGTGTGTGTGTGTGTGTGTGTGTGTGTGTGTGTTTCTCTTTCTGTTAACCTGTTTTTCCTGTGCTTTTCCACATCTGTGTGCCCAGGTTTATTGGTCAGAAGAAGCCACCTGAGAAGACTTTGTGGTGTCTTACCTTGTGCTTTACTTAGGGTTGCCATATTTCAAACAGTGAAAATCTCTTGAGCTTTTTATGGCCAAAGCTTTTTTTAAAAAAAAACTTGCTTTTTTTTGCAAAATCTCAGAAAAAAATGAGTTTTGAGCTATTTTTAATGAAATATGCCAAAATCTACACTTCCAACATGCCACACGTCAGCATTTTTCTGGACATTTTTAATGTTTTCTGCCCAGATGCTGAATCCTGGCTATGTCTGGGAGATTCCAGACTTATGGCAGCCATAGCTTTAATTGAATCATGGAATGCTGGGGTAGCTGGGTACTGAGAGCTTGAGACTGGGGTGTGCTCACTGATAGGTATGGGCATATCTGTCAAAACTTCCAAAACACCAAAGCCCTTAAACCTAGAAGCTGCTAAGCCACAAAATCAGCCATAAGCCAAACCATGAGGCTGAAATTCCCCCAAAGCCATCCACCGCAAGACCTCCAACTATTCTGGTTCCTTTTCACTTACTTAAGTGGTGTGCTGTGCTGTAAGGACTGAAGAGGCTGAGTGAAGCGTGGCACAAGCTCCTGTGTGTCTTGCATTGTCCTGACTGGCTGCAAATGGCACCCCCAAGCCAGTTTTGTGCAACCAAAAGGAACAGAACTGTGACGTGAGGAACAGAATGGTGAGACTCACAGAATTGTGTATGCAGTTTTGAAGAATGCTGATTTTACAGACAAGTGTTGGTATCCTCACGCCTTATCATTTAGGCCACTCTTCAATTATTCCAAGACCACACTGGAAGTGGCATCCTTCCCAGATGTAGTTGTATTATTATTATTATTATTATTATTATTATTATTATTATTATTATTATACCGCCCTATACCCGCAGGTCTCAGGGTGGATCACAGAATTCAAGGCACCTTATTGCATTTGGAAATGATAAAAGGGACTGTGGCATCGCAAGGACGATTTGCTGAAGGGAATTTTTACATGGGAAAAAAGCTGGAAAATGTGGTGAGCACTCATATACTTGGAAACTAGCTTTTGAAGAACTTCTTAACAGTGTGTAAGCTTGCCCTCTCACTAAAATAAGATGAGCAGGTGGCAGAACACCAGACAACTTTATTTATGACACCTGGACACCGTTTTTCCCTTTAATTCTGACTAGGATATTAAAAGCATTATGGTATCCCAATAGCAAGAGAGTTATAGATACGTTAACACTTTAAACAGAGCAAATCAATGTGGAATAATTATGCTGGTTGGCTGAACAGCTGTTCTGTAAACTGCTGTAAAATAATGAAAACAAAAGAGGCATTATTTTCAATTGCTGGAGTATTATATTGGGAGATTAAGGTTGCAACACTACAATTTATCTGGGAGTAAGTGGTTTTGAGTTCAGTGGGATTCGCTTTTGAATACAGGATGACACTGCAAGGCTTCAGTCCTGTGTATGCTTACCTGGGAGTAAGCTTCATTGAACATAGTGGCACTTCTAAGTATGGATGCAGGGAGAGAGTTGAGCTGTGAAGCTGAAATCCTGTGCACACTTACTTCTGAGTAGGCATGCATAAGTTTGAACTAAAAGAGTGGGCACAATCCTCTGAAAGTTAAGCACTTGGAAGTCCCATTGATTTCAATGGGAGAGTTAAGGATATGCATCACTTTCTACCATTGAAATCAATGAGTTTCCCAAGTGCTTAACATTATGTGGATTGTACTTGCCTGGGGCTTGCCTGGGCGTATCATTTTGAGTTTATGTTGTATTTATTTATACACCACCAGTGGTAATTCTAGTGTATCGGCTGCAATGTTTGGCCGGTTACAATACAAAATATACATCATTCTCAAGTTTAAATATCAATAAACAAAGGTTAGTCTTCGTGCCAAGATGACTTCCTGCCAAGTTCACAACCACAATAAATTTAATTTTATATTAGAACTTAGTAATAGCTAATTTATATGAAGGATTATTTCCCTCAAACCATCTGTTTTTAATCTGTTTGCACAGAAATGTATGTTAAAAGATACCATCATTTTTGTTTCCTTTTATTATTTAAATTACTGCGTGTGCTATACATTTTCAGGGTTTATGAAAATACTTTTAGCATACAGCTAGTTTTCGTGCTACTGAACAAAATTCATAAATTGGGCATGATATTTAGGGGGGAAATCACCCACATCTCAAATTATTTTTAAGGATTAAGTAATCAACTGTGCATGTTTAGTTGGAAGTTCGTTTCACTGTGTTCAAGGGTTTTTACTTTTAGGTAACTGCATTGGTGTTCAGTATAATTAGATGTGTCCCCCTTTAAAAGAAAAAAAGAGAAAAAAATACTAGATAAAATCAAAATATATATCTTGAAGTTATACTAAGGGCCATATTCTTCCTTTTTTCATAATTTTTTATTGAAACTTTTCATGATACAATACAGTAAAAAAACCCTAAACTAAATAAAAATATAAAACAAAGGAAAAGGAAAGGAAAAGAGAAATAAGGGGGGAAACACACAAAGGTAGATCTTAACCCTGTCTTACCTGAGAGCTTCTAAGGACCATCTTTTTCAATGCTTCAAAGCATCTAAGCATGTGATTTGGGCTGGGGCCATGTGACGGGAGGGGTAACTCTTTGTTATTATTCCAGCTCCCCTTGAAACTGGTATTAGCCACAGAGAACAAAAAGTTGTTCTGGCTCTTTAAAAAAATTAACAAAACAAGAATAGACAAATTAAGAATGAATCCATGTCTCACTACAGAGCTCAGTACTTTTGTCTAATGCAGTGTCACTTACCACTGCTCTGAGCATGAACACCAAGGACATTAGTAACCAAAACATCTCCATTTGGTGCAACTTCACATACTTGCAATGGGCAAATCTTTCAATTTATCTTTCTCTCAATCTCTCATTTTTCCTCTTTCAAGTTCAGGTTCCCACATTTCAACAGCAGATTAAACCAAGTCCTCATGAAAATTCACCAGCATTTTAGTACAGATTTATCCTAAAATACACCTTTTTATATAGCAGTTTGCTCGCAATGCATATGTTTGCAAATCACTTTCCCCTAATAGAATCTATTTTTGTATGCTATTTTCACCAATATATGCATTTGTACACACACTTTACCCCAGCATATTCATTTTTGTACACATTCCTGGGCGGGGAATCTGCACTACAAAATTCATAGAGCCGCGAATATCGAAGGGTGTCCATGTTTTGGTTTGCATATTGATTTGGAAGATGTGAATTAGCTGGTTCACCCTTAAATATGAACTGAATCACACTGAGGACAATGAGAGCCTCATGGGTCTTTGAATTAAATTATTTATTTCATTGCTGTCCCTAGACAATAACACATCCAAAGTAGTTGTGAGATTGTTACTAATCAGAAGCAAAAAAATAGCCCCAAGGTAGGTGAGAATCTATGTCTGATTTTTAATATGTGGCAGGTGGTCATTTCCCCGAGTTCAATGCTGTGGAATCAGATAAAGCCTTTAGGTCTTCATTGCTTAAAGATCTGTGCCTAGAAATATTCAGAAACGTATTGATGTGCAAAGATGGAATGAAATGTGTTGCATTTCCGTGAGAGAATATGCACAGAAGTAATATGGTCAGCTTTGTTGGGTTTTTTTAAAATTACTAATCTGCATACATCATTCTTGCTTTTATGCATGATAGTCAATATGCTAATGACTGATTTGTGATAGTTGCAAAGTGTGGCTTTTCCAGTCAGCGAGTTTCTAAATGGGGATTAAGAGAGCCACCCATCAGCGCTATTCACCTAACAACCCTCGAGCAGTTTTATGGTTTCATTTCAGCCCTGGAACACTAACTCTTGCATAAATTAGTGATAATATGCAAAATCTATGATCGTCCATCATATTCAGGCAACTGCTGAGTAAAGGGTTCTTATCTCCGGCACACTGCTGCTGTCCATTATGTTGAGAGATTTGGTCAGTGCCTCCTCACGCTCCCGATCTTCTTGAAGGCTATTAACCCAGGTTGTCTCCGCAGTGACCCTGACATTGTAGCTCAATTAAATTGCTCCTTTAAAGTGCATCATGCAGGGCTCTGTTTTGATATCTTCAAACCTTCGATCATAGAACTACATGCCAGAGTGGTTTTATTAGAATAAAAGCTTATACAACTGAAGTAGTGGCATTAATATATGTCATCAGACAATCCCTTTTCCAAGAGCCCTCCCTGAGGTGGGCAGAGAGAACTATGTTTCAGTCAAAGTGTGAGAAATGAAGAGTGGGTAAGATAAATAACTAAATAACTAAAATATATATTTCCGTTTATTGACTTCTGGGTCCATCAATAATTTTGGGAGTGTGCATGACCCCACCTGATTTCTTTTCACCTACTTTTCTTTATTCATTTCCTGTTGAAGATTATTATGATATCCTGCTGGGCAATGGTGGATAGCTACCAATCAAAATGAATTTGTCCAGTGGTTCAGATACTTTTTTGTTGGGTAATTAACCTTCTTTGGTGCATTCATCATTTTTGTTCTTGGGAAAGATGTCAGTGAGCTGAAAAGGGCAGAGAAATGTATGTACATATTTGATACAAATGAGTTACATTTGGTGAGGGCTTAGTTTTCCATAGCTAGTCAAACAAACTTGAAGGATTGTAGGGAGTATGGGATTGAAGAAGAAGAAGAAGAGAAGGAGAAGAAGAAGAGTTTGGATTTTATATCCTTTATCACTACCCTAAGGAGTCTCAAAGCGGCTAACAATCTCCTTTCCCTTCCTCCCCCACAGCAAACACTCTGTGAGGTGAGTGAGGCCGAGTGACTTCAGAGAAGTGTGACTAGCCCAAGGTCACCCAGCAGCTGCATGTGGAGGAGCGGAGACGCGAACCCAGTTCACCAGACTATGAGTCTACTGCTCTTAACCACTACACCACACTGGTGTAGTGGGAACTTGTGACCACCCAGAAGTAGCTGGACTTCATCTCCCAGCAGGATCAATGGTCAGGAAAGGTGTAGCTCAATAATATTTGAAAGACCACAAGTTCCCCAGCACTGCCCTAAGGATTTATTAGCATACAATCTACATTGAAACACTGGATGTTATGGGGGTTATGCTCACGTGAACTCTCCCATAGGATCAATCATGCCATCCTTCTCCCAAGCCATCAGGGCCCATGATTAGCTAGAGGACCATGCACACATATAGGTGCAGGATCTCACCTACATACACCTGAATGGGAGTCCATTTTGCAACCATATTACAAGTCAATCAGATTCTTCCGCCAACCCTACTTTGCCCCAGGATGCTCAGTTGGTTCTTTCCTGTTTCAGCAGGCACTCAGTTAGACAGATGCATGTCCCCATTTTATGTTTCATCTCATTTGTCTCATTTTATTATAATGTATGTGCATAATTTTCATAAAGAAGGCTGATCGCCAAAGAATTGATGCTTTTGAATTATGGTGCTGGAGAAGACTCTTGAGAGTCCCATGGACTGCAAGAAGATAAAACATATCCATTCTTAAGGAAATCAGCCCTGAGTGCTCATTGGAAGGACAGATCGTGAAGCTGAGGCTCCAATACTTTGGCCACCTCATGAGAAGAGAAGACTCCCTGGAAAAGACCCTGATGTTGGGAAAATTGAGGGCACAAGGAGAAGGGGATGACAGAGGACGAGATGGTTGGACAGTGTTCTCAAAGCTACAAACATGAGTCTGACCAAACTGCGGGAGGCAGAAGAAGACAGGAGTGCCTGGCGTGCTCTGGTCCATGGGGTCACGAAGAGTCGGACACAAGTAAATGACTATACAACAACAACAACAACATTTCCAGAAAGTTGTTATGTTTATTTTTTTTAATGGTTATAAGGAAAGGGGACTTGGGGCATACATCAAGGGTGGGCTTTAACAGAGCACTTTGTCTCCAGCATCTGTTTGAGAATAACTTGCAGTTCTGGGACTGGGTAGGTTCACACTCTGGCATGACTTCGAGCAAAGCAAGAATGCATGAGGAATTCACTTTACTGAGGCAAAAATGAATATAACACAGACATGCTTTTCTATGGAAATATTTTCCCATTGGAATATTTTTTTAAGAAAATTATTATTTGCTAGCATCATTAACTCAACTTCAACAAACTCAGAAGATATGTGAGCGTGTTTGTGTGTGGATGTGGACCATTTTCACGGGTTTCTCTCTCTCTCTTTATATATATATATATTGAGCACTATGATCAAATGACTTGTGGTCCATGAGAGTTTTCAGTTAATGGCGTTGCTGTCACCTTCCACAATAAGGTTACATAGTAATTTTTTTCCAGATTCATAAGATAGAGAACATCTTGTGCTCTGTACCCACATATGCTGCTGCTAAGCGCTACACTGTTGGAAAGTGTTCTTCACATCCGCTACTCTAAGAGTATGACTCATTTTGTGAGCCTATCTATTCACTGCACTGTGAGGTTTCCTCCCCCCTTTCCTTTTTTGCATTCTGAGCAGTAAACTACCCACCCCAATCACTGTTCCGTTTGACCCATCCTCCCCTTTTGCCAAGATGGCAACCTTCACCTAATTGGAGCTGTCAGAAGCAATGACACATGTGACATTAACCGGCTTGGAGTGTACATTAGTCTGCAATGAATCCATGATCCAAATAACACCTCGATGATAATGAGACCTCGGCACCGTGTTGTCTCTTTCAGAATTGTGGGGACGTGGGCAGGGTAGAGACTTTTCTACGTCTCCTTTATTTTGATGCTAATGTGAATTAAGATGCATATAAAGTGTCTATTTAATCATAGATTGTGGGGGAAATGAACAAATGAATGTTAAGTGAATTAAGATTGCTTCTTCAGATTGCAGTACTGGATTACATCCATGCCATCCCCCTCCATTGGATGAAACACCACTGTATCTAGCCCATTCAATCCAGTGATACACAGTACTGGAAGAGAACTCCTACCACTGGTAACTCTTCATTGAGAACAACCAACAAAAGCATAGAAACTGAAATACATGAATGGATGGGAGACGTGGGATCATGATGACCAGTGGCTACACCCCCTGCTTGCCAAACTTTCTTCCAGCTACGTGTTCAGCTGGAATGAGAAGGGGCTGAACACTAGGGATGGAGCATTTTTGGTTACTTTAATTTTGTCATTTATCCAGTCTTCAGTTCTCATATTCACATCAGTTTGAGATTATTATTGCTTAAGTCCTCATGAAAATTCACCAGCTTTTCAGTGCAGATTTATCCTAATGTACACATTTTTTTACATGCTACTTGCCCACAGTAACATTTCTTTGTTGTAAACTATTTCCCTAAATTAATGTGTTTCTATATGTTTTTTTCACTAACACATGCATTTACTGTGCACACTCAGCCCTAGCAGATGCATTTTTGCACACATTCCTTGGCTGGAGAACTCCATTGCAAAATTCAGAGATGTGCGAATATTTGAAGAATTCTTTTTGCTTTGCATGTTGCTTTGAGAAATGCAGATTTCACTGGTTTGCCTTTAAATCCAAACTGAATTGAATTTCTCTACTACTATCCCTACTACACAAACATATTGATCCTTCTTGTGGGGGAGGATTGTGGCCAAATCAGGATCCTCCTTGTATCAATAATTTCTGTCTATGCATCCATATAGGCACACAGCTTATCACATGGAAGCCGAATATAGTGGTACCTTTGGTTAAGTACTTAATTCGTTCCAGAGGTCCATTCTTAACCTGAAACTGTTCTTAACCTGAAGAACCACTTTAGCTAATGAGGCCTCCTGCTGCCGCCGCGCCGCCGGAGCACGATTTCTGTTCTCATCCTGAAGCAAAGTTCTTAACCTGAGGTACTATTTCTGGGTTAGTGGAGTCTGTAACCTGAAGTGTATGCAGATGCTCATGTGTGCATCCACCCTGACAGCCCCACAACCCCAGCATTGTATTTTTCCAAAAACATTTTCCAGGTGTGATTTATTATTATACTGCCTTGTATCCCCGAACCCAATTTGCAGAGGAGGAATACCTCACATAGATTGTTTTAAGCAGGGAGTGAAAACTTTTTTTTATGGTACTAACTGCTGTTTTCATGTTACCCTGTTGTCCTCCTCATTACCACCTTGGTTCTATTTGTTTAGTGTATTGTTTCTACTGTTCAGTTTTTAGATGGTTCATAAGCCATTTTGAGAGCACTGCTGGTATAGAAATGATTTTATAAGTGAACATACTGACTTGTAGATCAGTTTTGCAGTAGAAGAGTCTAATTCCCAAGATCTCCCAACTCATGGTGAATTTGAGACCAGGGCTGTGGAGACTTGATTCAGATCTCACATTAAATAAAACCAATTTACTTTTTTCTGTTAATTTACTTCTTATTTGTTTATTGGTAACACAAGGAGGACTGCTATAAGACCTCTGTCTCCAAGCCCTCCTGCTGGCTCAAGTGTTAATAAGTTGAATATTGCTTGTGCCAGCAGATTGCTTTAGGGACTGGTTTAGCTATCAAAGAAACAGATTAGTGACCTGTATAAGACTGTACTGTGTGTGTGTGAGAAAGAAATATTGAATAATGCCAGAAACTTTGAGAAAATAGTCTACATGATGAAAAGTTTATAAGAGTAAAAATAGTGGTTCAATTTTTCATAAGGCCTATGAACAGTTTACCATGACCTAGGAGTTGTTATGCACTGAAATTTGAAATGATAATCAGTTATCCATAATAATTTTCTCAATAATAATAAAAACATTGTCCCAAGGCAATAAAAATAGCAAACAGGCAGTTTAAAAGCACAAAAACCAAAAGATACAAAACAGCCACTCCTGATAAAGACCCATCTATCTACCTGCTGGGAAAGCCTGCCGGATTTTTTTTTTAAAAAAATACGTTTTCAATTGTTTCCACAAATTGCAGATAGTGGGTACCCTTTGTATCTCAACAATAATATTATTCCACATAACAGGGGCAGCTATGCTAAAAGCCCTACTTGCAGTTACTGCAGAGTGGGCTTCTGAAATCCTTGGAACTTGCAGAAGAAACTGTCCCACAGACCACAGCAAGGGATAAGGTGGCCTCTTAATTCCATAATTCCATTTGTGGTCAAAACTTGTGCCTTCTCAGGTTCTCCAGGCAGCCTCAGCACTACCACCCAGTTGGCAATAATGCTGTCATCAATCTTCTACCTAAAGTCAAATATAACAAGTTCAGGTGAGGGCTGTCCTGCTCAGGCAGAACCAGAATGTAAGAGGAATTTTGAGAGGAGCCATACGTCGCTCACAACATTTCCCATGGAGTTCTTGAAGATTTCAAGGCTGTCGCTAGATTTTGTCATTTGAGAGGCAAAGATCCCTCAGGCAATGGAGCCAAAAAATGCCTGAGAGAACAATGCTGAATAAGGCGATCCAGAAAGGCCATTATTTGATTGGCCCCAATGAAAGATTACTTCCAATAGGTCTACTATTAAAAGACCAGAGGCAGAATTTTCCAGAACAAAGGCTAAAGAAACATTTACCTATGGACATTCTAAGAACGTTGCTAGGCCTCAATGTTGCTAAAGTGTTTTACTTTTATACTGGTATCACTTTAAACGAGTGGTGGACAGGTTTTTTTGAAGTGGTCGCACCCATATCTCCAATCCATTACGGTTTGGTTTACAATGGAAATGTTTTACACTGCTTTTTCAAAATTCTCTCTGTAACAACAAGGGGTAGAAATTTGTGCTTCTCCCTTCAGGAAATGTTATAATTCTGATCATTCTTACAAGAGTCGGTACACAAAATGCCTTGAGGTCTTCATATTGCCCACCCTGGTTCCAAACAGAAGAAGTATGAAAGAACCCTAAGGCTAAGGAACAAGAAAGACGCTAATGATCCCGTCTGTTTAATCAAGCTCTGACATTTTAATAATAGATTATGAATAAGTAATGATCCCTTGACATAGCTGGGGAGAAGAAAACAAAGATGAAGCAATGTGGTCATTAGAAGGAATACGGATCAAAATGCCTTGGAAAAGGTAGAAAATAAATGTGAGGGTGGAAAAAAAGGAATAGAGATGTTGGAAAGAGATATTGGCTGTGCTGGGCAGTATAATGATTTCTGTATAAAAACTAAACCCTAATATAATCTCTGTTTCCTGTAAAAGAAAAGGAATACCCACCCAGACCCATTTTCTTCACATAGCAAAAAAGTGACCTTTAAACTACCTTGACAAATAGCAGCTGACTAGAAAATTACAGTCATTAGCAGGGTATCTCAAGAGTAGACTATTGTAAAAAATGATACTAAGAGACAGATGTTAACAATTTGCAACCCCAAAAGACAGCTACAATAAAGCCCTACATTTTTAGCCTTCTAAAGTCTTGCCATTGAGATTCAGTCTAAAATACAAAATGCATACATTTCCTTTTTCCTTTGGAGGAGTGAATTATATAGGCAATGCAGTGGAAGCATTCCATTGCATAGTTTAATCAGATTTTTTAAAAAAAGAAGCCTTAAAATATACAGACATCTGTCAGTATTTGACAATGAAAGGTCTAAAATATTCTAAAATTGAAATCAGTTGACATATGATCCAGCCAAAGCAATAGGAACAGCCACCCAGATTATTGATGGTTGCTTGATGGTTGCTTTCATGATACTCCCTAAATACATAAGAGTGCACACAGGTGCTTTTTTTTAAGATGAAAGCAAATGTAATGTAGGAAGGCTAACATGTAGGTGTCTTTTCTGGGTGGGGGCGGGGGAGAGAATAAATCCGTGCTTGGCAAAACTGTACAATGTGGTCTGGTGAGAAGCATACATAATTCCTAGGAAATCTACAGATAGGTTCTACCTCCAGTGTTGCATTGTATCTTGAGACATGGAGAAACGCCATAAAACAATAAACCACCTGGGGAACACTGAGCATGGCTTATTTATTTCTTTGCTATCACCGAATTCATTTTATACGGATCTGTGAAAATGAAATCTAAAATTGATTTTTTTATAAAGATCTATTTTCATCTTCACAACATTTAGATTGAGAAGGATTTGATGATTCTCTGCTAACTCAGTGCCATACCTTGCCTTCAGTAGAGGCCTCTCCCAGATGTTTAAGAAATGTAGTCATTCTCATTTCTTAATCAGCAATTGCTGTGGGGTTTTTCTAAGGAGAATGGTTAAAAGTTAAATAGTTTGGAGGATGTGACTGAGAGACTATGTTAAACCGAGGCTAGCTGGAGACCATGTGCTCATATGGTATATGCTCAGACCATAACTGATGTCTGCATTTCTGATCAGTGACCCTCAGCTTTCTTTTAGACATTTTCCTTAAATCACGATTCCATAATACGTGGGTGTGTAACGATTCTTAGCACTGTTTGGAACATACTTCCAGGTGTGCTGAAATGTCAAGGAAATGTTAATTTATTGACATCAGAAATAATAACAATCAGCATGGTTTTTATTAATTATTCCTTATTCACTTCATTTTCTAACATTCTTACCTTTAAAATATAGTAATGGTGGGTTTGACAAAGCTTAAGAATATTTATTTTTTACAAAAAGTTTTGGATTTCTTTGAATGTTGCGTAAATATTTTATAGCTCATTTCCTTTAATATTGAGACTCAAGATCAAAACTTCAAATATAGTTACTTAGACAATTTATAGATGTCTTGGAAACTAAAAGAGTTCTCAACTGGGGAGAATGTGGCAGGTAGAAATCCAAATGGGACAAAGGGCAGAAGGTAGATGTTACAATAAATAAAATGTTATAAAGATTGTCCTGCCTTAACCAGGCCAAGAATAATTTAATCCTCCAACATATGACAAATGGAAATAGAGACAAAACTGGTAGATTTGAGTGTCCTTCCAACTATTGTGCATTGCTGAAAGCTCAATTCCTCCTGCTGCTTTTTAGTTAGAGATACACTATTTTTATTTAATTTATTTACTTATTAAATGTATAGACTGCCCTTCATGTGAAAATCACAGGGCAGTTTATAGTATGGAAACACACAAATACATAACATAATAACAAACAAAAGCAATAATCCTCCCACCCACACAGTTTAAAAGGCCATAGATTGTTTAATTGGTGAAAGGCCTGGTTACAGAAGAAAATTGTCTCCTGGCACCTAAAGATATGTAATGAAGGCAGCAGGTGAGTTTCCCTTAGGAGAGCATTCCACAAATGGAGAGCTACCATGGAAAAGGCCCATTCTTGTGTGGCCAAGCTCTGGGCCTCTCATGGAGGGGGAACACAAATAAGGGTTTCAGATGATGATTGCAGGTCAGTTCATATGGGGAGAGGTGGTCCTAGAGGTATTAGAGCTGAAGTTTCTATACCATCTTCAGAGGCAGCCCCATGTGTATTGCATTGCAGCAATCTAACCTAGAGGTCACCAGGGCATAGACAACAGAAGTTAGGCTATCTTTGTCCAGATAAGGGCACAGCTGGGTCCCCAGCCAAAGCTGGCTCTGTGCCACTGAGGCCATCCGAGGCTCAAGCAACAGCAATGGATCCAGGAGCACCCCCAAGCTACATACCTGCTCCTTCAGAGGGAGTGTAATCCCCGTCAGAAGCAGGCAACCTACCATTCCTGCAGTCTAACGAACCACCCACTTACATTGTCTCAGTCTTACCTGGATTGAGCTTCAGTTTGTTGGCTCTCATCCAGTCTATTACCAAGACAAGAATAAGCTATAAGAGATATAATATATAATCTCAGTAGTATGTGAAACAGCAGGCTGAGCCAGAGAGACCTCCCCCCACCCCAATGTCTATGCTGGGACTACATTCTAATTCATCATGTTTCCCACTGCAACCACCCAGATGCCCCTGGGAAATGCAAAAGCAATATTCGTTTCTAGTTGTTGTTTCCATGCTCCAAACAAACAAGAATCAGCAGCGTACTTCCTCTAAAACTAGCAGTCTCACCTAGCCGTCATGACTACCAGCTGATGATAGATTTATTCCCCATGCATTTGTCCAGTTCCGTTCGAAAGTCTGTGGTCATCCCTGTGCCTGTGGGAGAAAAAATGGCAGCTTACAGCACAATCTTGTGCATGTCTATTAGGAAGTAAAACCTACTGCGTTCAATGCAACTTACTCCTAGGTCAGTGTGGGTAGGATTGCAATGTTATTCATGTACTGTGCCAAGACATACAGCACTTGGTGCTTGTTTAAGGTGCCTGCTTAAACTATTCCATTTCTAAGCTTGTAGATGAACCATGATTAGAAAATAATCCCAAATTAGTTTGCAAAATTCTAGTTTGCAAGCTAGCTCGAATGGCAAGTGCAAAACACAGTGTGCTGGTTCATATGTGGTGGGAAAAACACAGTGTGCTGGTTCATATGTGGTGGGAATGGTTTGCTGCAAGCCATGAAGGGAGGGAGGGAATTGCCAGACAAGAGCGGAGCAGGAAGTATGTAAGCCTGAGGCTCATTCCTGGCTGTTTCACCTGGAAGCATGTCTGAACGGAGCCAAAGCACTTCGTAGATTGTCAAAACAACAGGACAAGTAATAGGTCCCCCAACACCTTTTTGCAATAGCAAAATCCCTGAACTGGCTGATCCTGTTTCCAGCAATATCTGTAAATATAGGTAGGTTATATTTGTCCTTTGTTGTTGGTTGTTGTTAAAGAGATTTAGGCGAGCTATCGGTGACTCCAACTAACTTACTTAACTTTTCAGTTCTATTAACTTTTTTTTTTGGGGGGGAGAGAATATTTCTTCCCGCTGTAATATCTGCTGGAGTTGCTGTGGGATTAAGTTAATATTGGTAAAGAATTTGATATACCAGTAAGAGGGTGCAATAAAAGAGCACATTATTATTTCTAGAAATTAAATTAGCTACAGTGTTTTGCATGAAATAGCTGGCCCCTGAGATCTGTCTCTAGTCAAGACGCGGCCATGCAACTCAGTTAGGGGGCAGATCAAAGGTGACGCTTCCAATTCTAGAGCTGTCTGACTTTCAGATGGAAAAAATGAGCCCAGAATGCCTGATGACAGCAGGATCACATGAGCTTTCGGACACTTTTGCTTTGGTGCCTGCCAGAAACAGCATGGAGAAAAGCCTTTATTACAAAGGGTTCTACTATCGCTTGAATCTCATCCAAGATACACTGACTCAAGAGACATGGGTCCACATAATCTGTACTTGTTCAGTGGATGACTGAATGTAAATTAGACCATAATAATTGAAATTGGTATAGAAGACAGGCTTCTTCCACCCAATATCCTCCATGCTATAGTTGATTTGTAATAAGTGACTTCTTGCTATGGCAGCCTCTTTCAAGCTTTTGCTCCTAGGTACTAAACAATCTCATAGGTACCGCTCCGGCAGGAAGGTAAACGGCTTTTCCGTGCACTGCTCTGGTTTGCCAGCAGCAGATTAGTCATGCTGGCCACATGACCCGGAAGCTGTACATAGGCGCCCTTGGCCAATAAAGCAAGATGAGCGCCGCAACCCCAGAGTCAGTCATGACTGGACCTAATGGTCTGGGTACCTTTACCTTTACCTTTACTAAACAATCTCATCACCCCTGACTCTACGATGCTGGCTGGGAATGATGTGGTTAACTACATTTGGTACATGGGATGCTAAAGTGAGGGTTATGTGCAGCTGCTTTGTGCATTGTACTGGGCCTCTCTCTTCTCTTTTTCTTATACTTATGACTAATGTAACAAGGAGTTTTCACAGCTTCTTCAGCCAAAACTAGACTTGCCTTCCAAACATAGCCATGCGATCTTCCTTCCTTCCTTCCTTGGACGCAATTAAAGTAGTTTGGTAAACAACTGAGACAAGTCTTTTAAGGGACTAGATAGCCATGTCAGCACATGTCTCAAAGGAAGACATACACACGGTTCTTTGGTAAAATGACTTATTTGCCATGTTGGCATTCAAAGTGAGTCACCAGTTCACTTGTCTTCAGGATGTTTTTCAAAGAAATGAGATTTCCCTGTTCTAGCAGATCCCTCTTTCAGGCACTTTGACTTCATGAGAGAAATTGACTTCTTAGGTTTGTTCTATGTCACAAACGCTGGTTGTCGAACAATCAGTGTTGGAGGGTAAAGATGGAGAATCATGTTCTTCCCACGTAAGTAACTTTCACAAATGTGTGTTCAAGGGCACTTTTTGGTCTGTCTCTTCTCTAATAATAGATCAGGGCTTTGTGTGAATAAACTGCGGCAGCCGGTTTCATTTGTAGTCAGTGTTATGAAGATGCAACCATCTCAACTGGCATCTAAGCTGAGCTGCTGCACAACAGAGTACCAAATCAGGCAGGGTACCTTTAACCAATACTCTATGAGGAGTTCAAAGTTATGCCTTGGCTCTCTCAACCTCATCCAGATTAAATCAGTTTTGTGCCAATTGGTGACTGTTTGCAGAGATAAAGTGAGATAATTTGAAATAAAAGGTGTTTGCTTTCCTTATCCAGGTTTTCAGAACCACTTTTGAGTATATATCTCTGTGGACCTTGTTATAAAGTGGCTGGCAGTTAAATTTGTATAGGTCTAGCAAAGCTAAAATAAAATAAAAATCTCTAGATAGCTCAATGGTTTAGTAGGCAAAAAAATGGGAATGATTTTCCTCAAGGTCTGAGTAGGTCAGCAGGGAGGCTACTATTCATCAACTTAGATTTCTGATAATTAGCACCAGAGGATTTGCGCAATCTGCATACACAAATTATTTTTAATACATATTTTTATTATAAATGTAGGGTGATTAAAAGGCAACAATCCACACTGTAAAAACAGCTTAATTTCTAAGTCCAGGGACCACCAATGTGTCACTGTAATTGTAAAGGACTTGGTTTCTCATACATGATGACAAAAATTTGGATCTCTGCATGTCACCTCTAGTTAGAAATCAACAGCAATATTTCTGCAGGGGCAGTACCTCTACAATATCTGAACCAGGAAGGATAGTTACCTGATATCTGTGAAAGATCATTATATACATTTTTTTCTGATTCCTGTTATCTGCGAAAAATTGAGGGGCAGGGAGTCTTCACCCTGCACAGAAATTTATACAATATTACAGTTGCATTTCCCCAGAAAAATGATTTAGGACCCATATGCACTATACATTTAAAGTTGTATCATACTACTTTAAATAGTGGTGGCTTGCCCACCAAAATCCTGGGAACTCTAGTTTGTTAAGGGTGCTGAGATTTGTTAGGGGACCCCTATTGCCCTCACAGAGCTGCAGTTACAAAGTGGTTTAACAACAGTTCCTCTCTCCAGGTAACTCTGCAAATTGTAACTCTGGGAGAGGAATAGAGGTCTCCTTACAACTCTCAATGCCCTTAACAAGCTACACTTTCCAGAATTCTTTGGGGAGGTGCCACCATTACTGTTTAAACTGCTATAATACTGCTTTAAAAGTCTAAGATGGGGTCTAAGTTAGTTGCTCGTAGTTCAGATAGAAATAAATGGGATTTAATTTGACATTACTAATAGAATAGAATAGACTTTATTTGCGTAGCCGACAGGCCATAGCATCAAAGGACAAACACCGACAAAAATACATTACGAATATAGTTACCATAAAATCTTATGACCTATTAAAACCCTAGGTAGAAGCTGGGTTATCATTCATAATGTGTTCTGTTGATTTCAATAGGAACTAAAGTCAACTAACCTTAGGGCTCATCCACACTTGCCTTTTGCCCCACACTTTCTAGGCACAGGTTTGCGCTTTCCCAATCCATTTCTGACTTTTTTTCTGAATTAACCCTGAATTGGAACAAATGGAAACTCGTGTTTCCCATGTATTCAGCAGCGAAGAGTGTGTTTTCATGGGGAAAGTGCCAGGGCAAATACAGTGGAACCTCAGTTTTCGAGCATAATCCGTTCTGGAAGACCATTCGACTTCCAAAACATTTGAAAACTGAGGTTCAATGGGTGGGAGGTAAAATCCATTGAAAAAATGGAAAAACATGTAATGGAAGCCGTTCAACTTCTGAGGCGCACTCAAAAACGACAGCAATTACTCCCGAGTTTTCGGCGTTTGGGTTCCAAATCGTTCGTCAATGGAGACGTTCAAGAACCGAGGTTCCACTGTAATAATAATTAAAAAGCCCTTAGACACAGAGTTGGACAGCATGGGCCTGTGCCTAGAAGTGTGTATGAGACCTTAGTCTAAATCCAACCCATATTGAATAGAAAGATACCATACTTTGATGGTATAATTCAATCAAGGAACATCAAGATTGAAACCCTCTGTTGCTGACCTGGCTTTCCAATAGAGGCTTAGTAAAATATTGCAACCCATTTTTTTCATCCTGATTCTTGAAAACCAGGGGTAGGTTTTTGTCTATGTTTGGATACATCTGGACGCCATTTTAAAACTAGATGGCCAACTGAACCTTCCAAAACTGTACTGATTTAAAAACTGCACTGATTTTTTGGGTTGGAATTTTCCCGAGCAACAACAGGTATGAGGCTGCTAGTATCTTTTAATATTTGATCTCATTTGGCTACCTATTTGGACATATGGACGTCTTACATTAATATATATGTTTAAATTAGGATTGATGAATTATTTGTATCGTCAGTCAGAGCTGACACGGTTTCTTTCATCTATTTTTTTCTAAAATCTTGTCTTCTATTATATTTGGAAGAAGAAGAAAAAGAAGATCCCATTTAATTCAATGGGTCTTACCCCCAGGTAAGTGAGGTTTGTGTTACAGCCTTAGCCCAACAATGTTAAAGTAATCACCATATTTTTTTTTCCTGTGCAATATGTTTCTGCGGAAAAAAATAAAAAATAAAGAAAAATATATATTTGAAAGTAGTATTTAAAAATTACAATGGTTCAGACTCGCCTGAGATTTCATAGGCTTTGCAATAACGCAGCTGTTTTCCTCGGGGTATTCTCACAAGTTCGTAAAGAAATCTATTTGTTATAAGCATTCTGGAACCCCAAGGAAGGCAGCTGTGTTTTTGATAAACCGGGCCACATTTTCAACACCTCAAGCTACAGAGACACTTATACAGGAATTCTGCACAGTGCTATATATCCATAAGGAATGCATTTTTTAATTTTTTTTTACATGAACAGCATAGTGTTGTTAGCAGAAGTTTATTCAGTAAAGGAAAGTGAGCATCAAACTGAGCGGTGATATGAAATTAAAAACCTGACCTCTAGCACAGGATTTGCCCTACACTTAAAACATGCCACCCAGAGTGAACTTAAAAGCCACCAGGGAAATCATGGAATGGTATCAATATGCTCTGCATGTGAACTTTGCATTGGAGTTGCTTATTCTCTTCCTATTTTTGTTTGTTTTTCGCGGGAGAGAAAAACACAATAAATCAGCAGGATTTGCCTTGGATCTTTGCAAATCTGGTTACTAGATCATGAGTCATTGCAATTTGGGACTTGGCCAAATGGAAATTCTCATAGGTTTTCAGCAATGCCAGCGTTTTCCCAACCCATAACTACGTACATTGGGATAGTGGGGGATGGGAGCGGCAATAAGGGAAATTATTGTTCTTTCAGCACCACACAAAGAGAAAAAGGTTCTCTGAAAACAGAAGCATGCAGAGAGTTATGGTATTAGTTGAGATGGCTTTCTTTTCTCTAATTTTTTCAAGAATGTTGTTTAACAAGGTAAATTAAAGAAATAGCCAGCTTCTACTAGAACATAAGGTTGGATCCTGAACTCCTCCACTTCTAATGGGCCACTTGACAGGTGGCTGAGGTGTTCTCAGTTTCAAAAGGAGGGCTGTTCTCTTAGCAACATGCAGAGACTTTCTGAACACTGCCTGGGTCTTATCTGGTTGGCTCCACCCTCTCTGAGGAACTGCCTATGCTCTTAAAGGTTCATGGGGCTAATCTTCCTATGCTGTAGCAATGGTAGGGGCAGTGCTGATAGTGTCTTCTTCATATGAAGAGTCCAACAAGACCTCATCTTCTGACCTGGAAGGGGCACGATGGCTTCCCAATCTAGTAGCAGCTCCCCTTCCATGTCTTCCTCTGAGCTGAAGGGAGAAATATTGAGACGTTGGTATGAAAGGTAAAGACACATTCTGGGTAACAACTGCAAAGCTAGGTTCATTCTTGTCTTGAAGTAGACTGAGATGAAAATTGGTGTACACATTGAGGACACAAGTATATTTTCTATGCTGAAACCTAATCTCTGATCGTGCCACCATTTCTGAAAGGTTTAGAGCTGAGCACTCACATAAACCTCTGCTGCTGGCTTCTGTTTAGATTTTTAAAGATGTAGTCAGATTACTCTTCTCATTCCAGAAAAAAAAAAGAATTCCTGGGAATTAGCTGAGCACCCTAATTGTAGGCTCATAAAAGAAATTAGGCTTGTCTGTCTCCATTTTTAACTTCACACATTGCTCTAATAATATTAAATGTTTGTTCCATGCAAAAAAACAAAGCAAATTGAGAGAACCCATCCCAAGCAGACTTCAACAGAAAGACCTTCTATCAGGAAGTGAATATATCATTGTAAACTCGAATCAGTTCAGACATTTTAGTTAGTGATCTTGTTTCTTGTGCTTAAACTGCTCATCCTTTATGGGATATTCGTTGCCTGTTATTCCTGCACTAAAATGTCCAGAGTTTTCTTTGCAACTGGAATGAATTAAGAAAGGTGATATATGCATGCACATCTGCTCAGGTTCCTAGTCAAAGATATTGTTAGTTACTTTGATAAGAAAAAGGTTTCCTCTTCTATCATTTGAAATTTTTTTCCAGGAACTGATGTAAGTCAGCACATTGGTATGAGTAAAGATTTGAGGCTCTGGGCATATTGAGTGTTAAAGAGTGAGAGAGGGACAAAAATGGTTGCAAATTATTGCTACTTCTCCCAAAACTTGTACTCAGTAAGAACTTTGCCATTTCCCTTGCTAGCTGCTGAAGGACCTCTGGGCAGCAGCTACAAAAATATCTCCTACACAACTATTGAAGGTAAAGGAATTCTTTTGTTTGACCTGCACCATCCTTTCCTATCTCTGTCTGGGGTATCAGGGTCACCAAGCATATTCAGTCATTCATACACATGACTTACATGGAGTTCAGGAGCAAGGAGTCACCAGTACACTGGTGATACACAGCTCTACTTCTTCATAACATCTGAGTCATGAGAGGCTGTGAAAGCTCTGGATCAGTGTCTGGATGCAGTGGTAGACTGGATGATGGTCAATAAACTTTGTCGGAATGCTGGAAAGATGGAGATTCATTGAGTTTTGGATCAAAGGTAGGTTTTGGGTCTGAAAACATTGAAGACTTTGTTAAAAGAATAAAATATATTCTGTTTTCAGTGAAAACTGAAAAAAACTATTCTATTGCATGCAATGCACAAATCCAGCAGTTAAAAACAATTGGTGAAATCCAAATGCCATTTCAAAAGTTTGGAAGAGGCATCCAGATTCTAGCAGGTTTCTGTTCTGGGGTTTTCAGTGCCCGCCCTGTGGAACACCCTCCCAGCAGAGGGTGGAACACCCTCCCAGCAGATATCGAAGAAATAAACAACTATATGACTTTTAGAAGACATCTGAAGGCAGCCCTGTTTATGGATGTTTTTAATGTTTGATATTTTATTGTGTTTTTAATGTTCTGTTGGGAGCTGCCCAGAGTGGCTGGGGAAACCCAGCCAGATGGGCGGGGTAGAAATAAGTTGTTGTTGTTGTTGTTGTTGTTGTTGTTGTTGTTGTTGTTGTTGTTGTTAACAATGGCAACCAACCATCAGGGCTGTGTACTACATCCACTGTTGGAGGCACTATGTCTCTGAATTCCAGTTGCTTGGAATCACAAGTTGGAGAGAGTGCTGTTTCACACAGGCCCACTTTGTGTTTTCCCATAGGCATCTACTTGGCCACAGTGAGAACTGTGAGAACAGGATACTGGATTAGATGGACCTGATCCAGCAGGGCTCTTCTCATGTTTGTTGGTTTGTTGGTTGGTTGGTTGGTTTGACAAGATTCAGGCTTTGCTGAAATTCCATAATATTTGTCAAAATGGCTAATGATTGGGAGGACCAAGAGATGGAGGGAGATTTCTATTTGTGGTGTCCCACCTGTGCAACAGACTTCGTTTCACACAAATGGCAATTCCCATTCTCTTCCTTCCCCCTACAACCTCCCCACACTATCATAATCTTGATCTGAAGCACATTGGCACCACAGGGGTATACAGCGTGGAGATGAGGAAGGCGGAGTCCCATGTTATACACTAACACATAATTAAATCTCACCCAGAATGGTACATTCCAGCAGTTTGCAAACAGCTGAAGTACAAAAGAAATGCATTTAAAACCTCTTGAAATAAAAAGTGATCCACACAATTTTATCCCGTATTGATTCTTAAAAGGGATGAACTTTTTAACCCTACTAATAACAGCATGTGAGCATGACACATTTTGCTAATTTGAGCCATTACAAAACCCTACAATGCAGTATTTGACTTTTTTTTAAAAAAAAAATCTACGCTTTTGGAGTGCTTGGAGTGTGCACATTTGACCAGTGAATAAAGATATATTTGTTCTGAGGGGATAGGTTATATTATATGAAACAAGAGAGGAATTTGTGGTTACTGCCAATGGAATGCAGTTCTGAAGGGATTCCAACCACCAACTCTATTCTGCTCATCTGCTAATAAATCTAACATTTTTCAGTTGCCTATAAGAATGAAGTACAATTGTGGGTGAAGGCTAACAAAGAACAGTCACTGGATGGTGTTTAGCGGGGTGGGGAACTTTTCTTCTTCTTCTGCAAAAAAAATTCCAAGAACTGTTTAAGGTCCTCTGATCAGGAAAGCTGCATTTTTAAAACAAAGCTTACCATAAGAACTCTATATACCATGCACATGGCATCGAGTCTAATTTATCCATAACACAAAAGATTTAGATGGGAACTTGGAGCTAATCTGGTCCAACAATATTCCCACCCAGTCAGATACCCCCTGGACAAGGCAGGATGGGCAACCGTCAAGAGAGGAGGTGTGGGATGGACAGCAAGCACCTTGTCCAGATTCTCAGGCCTTAATAAGCTCTAACAAATCTAACAAAATTGGGTAAGTGTGCAGTATGTCACACCAGATACTATATTAGCAGCGGTATCAAAATCAGCATGAAGGCAAACAATTTTGTCCTTGAAGTGCCTAGTGAACTTATCACAGCAAGACTTTGATAGTTCCAGTGCTGCATTAACTAAATGAAGAAGATTAAATAATTCCCGTCCCTCCTCATAAAGATACTGCACATTTTATTTTTGGAGGGAAAGTCTTTAGAGTATACAATTGTGAGAACTGGGAAGACATTTAAGTGCAGTTCTGTGGGGAAAGTCCTATATCTGACCCGTAAAACATCACTGTGATTAAAAGAAACACATCTGGTTTGAGGGGGCTCTCATAAGACAAACTTTTCATTGAATTTATTTTATGGTTTTGAGATATAATAAATGAAATGGGTTCTTTTGATAAAGATACTAAATCAATCTGAAGTTTATACTGCATAGAGTAGGAGGGCTCTGATGTTTATATTATAGCCAAAGAGCCAATTAATCCTCTTGGAAGATGCAAATACAAATATTCATCTTTATGTGGGATAGTGGTTGAATATAATCTGTATCACTAATGAGGCTGTGTAGGGTATCAAAATATGAACAAAGAAGGCATTTTCAGGATCACGCCCTACTTTACATACACATACCTAGAATGTGCCTTTCTTTCCGCAATAGGAAATGTAACTCCAGATATAAAATCCAATTATGATTAAATTTTCATATGTACATATGGCATGAAATTACATTTTAAAAGAAAAATAAAAGTTTGAATCTTAAATGAAAGGGGCACCAGCATCATGGTTCTTGTATTAATTCACCAGGTCCTTAACAAAAAAAGGTAAAGGTAAAGGTACCTCTGCCTGTATGGGCCAGTCGTGACCGACTCTAGGGTTGTGCGCTCATCTCACTTAAGAGGCCGGGAGCCGGCACCGTCTGAAGACACTTGTGGGTCATGTGGCCAGCGTGACGAAGCTGCACTGGTGAGTCAGAACCAGCGCCGCACATGGAAACGCCGTTTACCTTCCCGCTATAATGCGGTACCTATTTATCTACTTGCACTTAAGGGTGCTTTCGAACTGCTAGGTGGGCAGGAGCTGGGACTGAACGGCGAGAGCTCACCCCGCCACGGGGATTCGAACCGCTGACCATGCGATCAGCAAGTCCTAGGCACTGAGGTTTTACCCAGAGCGCCACCCACGTCCCTGTCCTTAACAAAGAGGATCCCAAATACCTCAGGGACTTCCTGATTGCTTATATCCTTGCTTAATCTCTGAGTGGTCCCTCATCACTCAGCTGCATGGTTAGATAGATAGATGATAGATAGATAGATGATAGATAGATAGATAGATAGATAGATAGATAGATAGATAGATAGATGATAGATGATAGATAGATAGATGATAGAGTGAGCGAGCTTTCTGGCAGGTTGTGAACTGTTGTTTTAATTTTCCTCAGTGATGTGTGTGTTAGTGATTCTAGGCTTGACCATGGAATGTCTTGGTCTGAAGTTGTGACAAATCCAAGGACTCTACTATGGTCTGTATGTGATTCAGTCTCAAGAGTCCTCATTAGACCCAGAAGGAAATAGGAATGTGGAGTATCAGCCCTTGTGAGTTGCAGGCAGCAGGCCATGAATCAGAAGGAAGCATCCTTTGGCAACCGCTGTTTGGCAACAATAACATTGTTGTTGTTGTTTAGTCATTTAGTCATGTCCAACTCTTCGTGACCCCATGGACCAGAGCACGCCAAGCACTCCTGTCTTCCACTGCCTCCCACAGTTTGGTCAAACTCATGTTAGTAGCTTCGAGAACACTGTCCAACCATCTCGTCCTCTGTCATCCCCTTCTCCTTGTGCCCTCAATCTTTCCCAACATCAGGGTCTTTTCCAGGCAGTCTTCTCTTCTTATGAGGTGGCAAAGTATTGGAGCCTCAGCTTCAGGATCTGTCCTTCCAGTGAGAACTCAGGGCTGATTTCCTTCAGAATGGAGAGGCTTGATCTTCTTGCAGTCCATGGGACTCTCAAGAGTTTCCTCCAGCTCCATAGCATTAGTTTGGGGAAATAGCAAAAAATATTAATAGTGATTCCCAGACACAGACACCTAGTGTGCTGAGCAGGAGTGTCTGGCATGGTGGGCTGGTGCTGCACAGCTGCTTTCCCAACAGCAGCATTACTGCCACTTACCTGGATGGTGTCAAGGCTGGGCACAGGTGAGACTGAGGAACTGGTGGGGTTAGTCTAGTGTTCCAACCAGGATGTCTGTGCTGCTGCTGTGTGGCACCACCCCACTATGCCAACCGCTCCTGAATCAGAACATCAGGAGTTTGGTTTTTTAAAAAGGGGTCCCTGGGCAGGTCTCACCAGTGGGCATTACTGGAAGATTAAGACCCTAATGGTGCACAAAAATGTCATGTACTGATGCCTGTTTCTTGCAAAATGACAACTGCTGATGTTGCACATCCTTATTCTCTTCTGGGCCTGCAGGAGACTCTGAGACAAAAACACACACAGTTCATAGCAGGTTCCTAGGCTTGGTCTCAATTTCAGCCCATTATATTCCTTGGTCAACTCTATAGTGGACCCCATGGTTTTGAACTCCATTGTAAATGATCGCATTTGAATTTACAGACACTTATTTTTAATAGCAGGGTTTTGTCATGTGTGTTATACTTTAAAAGGTTTTTTTTGGGGGGAGGGTATTTTTATGTGTCCACTTTTCCCAAGAAAATAAAAGGCAGAAAATATTTTCTCTCTGGGAAAAATGTAAGTTCTATACAGTCAAGGGTATGGATTTTTCCCTCTCTGTCAGTGCTTTGCCTTTCTAGATTTTTTTTTTAAAAAAAAACCTTTAAAATTCTAAGCTACTAGGCATCATGATTATAGAAAGCAGTTTGAAATTGTAATGGATATATAAATTCTTAGAAAGCAAATGGAGATTGTACATTTTATTTGCAAAAAGCAGAGCTTCAGAGTTTCAATCTTCCATGAATTCTGGTAGTGTTTTACTACTCCTGGATTCATTATTTTCCTATTTCAAAATGTCAGCCAGACATAATAACAAAAAAAGGTGGGTGAGGACCACAAATGGCAAATAGTCAATGCAAATAAATCCATGCAAATACTGTAATCCGCTTTAAGAAATCTGCATCGATTTGTGAAACCTTCATAAACAGCATAAGGGGAAACTCTCCAGCCAATGTTATCAACAGCACATACATAATTCAGTCAGTTGCTCTACATAAGGTAGCAACATGCAATACGTGGGTTGAATTTTGCTCTCTCTATTGATCTGCTGGTCCCATTTTGTCAGATAGAAAAGTAAATCAGAGAGCCATGTTATGGATAACAAAATAGGCTACAAAATGTTAGAATCCCCATTCCATTCCCATAAACAAATGCTGCAAAAGAGAAAAGAAACCCATCACATATATTTTCTCATCTTTATCTACCATGACCAAGAACTGGAAAGGGTACTTAAAGGACAATTGAAGTGTATTCTCCACTGAGTGATCATAGATATGTATCTGTGGATGTTATGCAGAAGCAAATAAAGAAGATGCTTGATTAATGTCTGTATATTCTGAGTTCTACATTTGCTTATGTTATGCATTCATAGTTGAAGACCAGTTCGCATCATTTTGTCGGGATCAACTGTTGATTCATTGAACTGTCAAGGAGCTGAGGTCAGAGTCCTGCTACACTATTCAGATGCCTAAACAGCCTACAAAGTAGTTTGTCAAATTAAGAAGGTGGGGCAATGCTTTAATGGTGGGTACAAATCAACAGGTTCCTGGGAGCCACCTGAAAATGACTTGGAATGCTTCGGGAGAGTCTGGGATATAGGATCATTTAGCAGATTAATGTTTGAGGGAGGGGATGTTGGCCCGCGAGCCACAATTGGTTCAGGAATCAGGAACATTCCCTAGTAACACTGTGCAGTACTGTAAAACAAACTGAAGTATATGGAAGCACACATGAAGCACAAACTGAAGTATATGGAAGCACAAATTCACCATCAGATCACATAGCATGTCCATGGCTACAGCCTGCACCAAAAAACCCTGCATCCACTGTTTGTGGGGCCACAATGGTGCAAAAACGTGGTTACAAAGCACAGATCCACATGGATCCTCAGGATTTTTGCATTGGGCTCCCCAAACTCACCGTCAAATCACATATCATGTCTGTGGCCACAGCATGAACCACAAAAATCATACATCCACTGTTTTGTTCAGAATAATTTTTTTCTTGTTTTCCTCCTCTAAAAACTAGGTGTGTCCTATGGTCAGGTGTGTCTTATGGAGCGAAAAATACGGTAAATGCTCTGTAGACTTTAGTTCCTAGCAAGTAGGGGGGGTATTACACCATCATGGGAACAATAAGGTATTTTCTTTAGCTAGGTTTTAACTTCTCTTTTCCTTGCTATGTGAATGCAACATGATTCAGATTTCCTAAAAATAATTTTATTTTTTCTATTGTTAATTTATATACTGTATTTTTCTGTGTATAACACGCCCCCATGTATAAGACGCCCCCTACTTTTGGGGACTCCAAATTAAGAAAATGGGGGGAGATTGCCAAGATTTGTTAAGCCTTTTTGGGGAAGATTGCCCAGAGTTGTTGAGCTATTTTTTTGGGGGGGGGGGAAATGCCGAAAATCACTCACCCGAATGACAAACGCTACAAATCACACGCGGCGCAGAAGCCCAATTGCCGCAGCAGCAGCTAATCCAAAGCAGCCCTTGCCACAGACACCATTCACCCACCCAATCACCACTGACAAGCTCCTGCTCGTGGCTGCAACCAATCACAAGTCCTCCCTCTGCACTATCCATGTATAAGACGAAACCCTCCTCCCCATTTTAAACATTCTTTTAAAGTAAAAACACCTCTTCTTATACACGTAAAAGTACAGTATTTTTTTATGGAGAAACCTTGGGGGGGGCAGCAACAGCAGGAGATGAGTTCAAGGTGCTGATATTAATGTACAAAGCTCAATTTGCAACCAGAATACGCAAAATATTGTCTCACCCAATCAATCAATGCCCTCTGTAGGAGAGGGTCTCCCATAGATACCATCTTATCAGGAGGTCTGCACTGTACTGTGTAGGAACTGGACTTTTAGCGGGGTGGCACCTACCCTGTGGAACTTCATCCTGCTACATAGCAGACAGGCAATGTCACTACTATCTTTCCAATTCCTATTGAAAACCTTCCTTATTCAACAAGACTTTTAAGTGAAGATTCTTATCCTAATATTTATCTATGTTGGATTTGCCATCTAATCCTTTTATTGTGAATCGTTTGGTGATGCATAAATGAAACAAACAAACAAAAAAAACAAATAATGTGCCTTTCCTGGGTTGACCTCTGGATTCCCCACATAATGTTCACATTTACAACCCCATAGCCCACAGATGTGGGGACCCTTGTGATACTGATGCAGAACTATTGTGAATAGTGATGATCTCATGCTGATGACATTCTGAAGTTTAAGGCCACAGCCCCCTCCCTCAGTGAATTCCTATTTCTTGTGAGGGGAGGGGGACAACAGCCAGCAGTCTTCAACAAATGTTTCTCTGTGGCTATGACTATCCTCCAGCTCCTTGCATAGGATTAATGTTATGCCATTAATGCTATGTCATTATGTTAACAAAATGGCAAATGCACCATCAGGAATTCAGTCAGTCAGAATGTAGTAGAATTTACAAAAGTCCACTATGGATATTCCTGTTTATACAACATTAGTACATTACCAGCTACAGCAGGTGGGCCTGCAAAGATCTCAGCAACTAAATCTAAAGGAGCAGAAAGAACAGTTTGAATAAGGTCAAAACAAATAGTAAATAACTGATATGGAATCATATCAGTCCCAAACAAGGGTTGTTATTTGTTCCTTTCTCCTTCTGATTCAAAGAAAAGACCCCCCCCACGGCCCCTGTTGATCCCTAATATAGGACTGGAAACAGTGTCAAGGTCAAGTACTTCAAAAAAGGAATAAGCTTATTTTATCATTAAATGTGCTAATTTATGATAAGACCAAAATCATCTAAATATGGCATGGTACTAACAGAATTGGGAAATAGTAGTATCTTTGTAACATGATTAAATAACACCAATAATTTAGTTGCAATCTGTAGTTTGTGTTAATGAAGAGCTGTTCTGAGATAAAACACATGACTTCAGTTTGCTGTCCTTGAAAACCTATTTTGACCAATCCCTTTAAGCCCCTTCCTACTTTTTAGTTAGCCTGAATTCAACAGCACCCCTCACAAACCGCACTGAAACATGTGACTACACCTAGGATAGCCAACTTATAAGTCTGCTAGCCAAGTGCCAAGAGCCAATAGGGAACTTCAAGCTCCTTCTTCTCTTTTCTTAAAACTCTTTATCTTAAACGGGGCTTGAACTGGTCAGCCCTTCAAGCAGACAGCTGTAGAGTTGGCCACATGGTCAAGGTGGTCAAGCAACAGTGGTGCTTATGACCAGCTTTCATTTTTTAAGAAAAGTAGGAAGTTTTCTGATCACCATGATAGCTACCATTTTCCTACATTGGACCAGAGACCAAACCAGGGACCCTCCAGATGTTCTCACTACAACCCCGATTGGCCACAAGCACCAACAGGTTGTTGAAGGCTCAGCTAGAGGTGAGCTGAATCATTTCCCCCTGCCAAGAAATTGCATCTGGTCCATGAGTACTCTAATGAATTTTAAGCAAGGTATGCTAAAATATGTATCGACTATTTCAAGTGTGAGGAAAGCCAAAACACTTTCATGGTGCAAGAAATAGAGCTATTGCACTCTTCAAAAGTTACATCTCCTTTTTTTTTTATTTTGCATGTAACATCTATATGCACCTTATACTTACAGTATTTATATGTAATCCTAGACCCAATTGCCCAACTTTGTAAGAGTACTAAGGTGCATCAACTTTTTATGTAAGCTTACAACTTGGGAGGGAAACAGATTATAACCACCAGGCCACTCCCTGAAGAATAAACTAGCCGTTCACACCACCTCCTACATTCAAAAAGTTACCATTCCTGTTCCAGAATAAAACATACAAACTTGTGTTTTCACTCCCATTAGATAAATGTTTCTGATATAATTTCTCTACATCTATCACCCCTGTCTATACATGGAAATTAATTTAAAAGCTTTATTTAAAAGTTGTCCAACACTGAAGAATGTATAGAAATTATTGTTTTTGACTCAACCAATTGTTAAGAATGTCAGCCTGCGCTAAGAAACTTTGTAGCTTTCCATTCCAAAGTGGTTTCCAACATTCTTTTGCTTTACAAACTGCATTTAATTAGGTTTGTTTCCTTTAAAAACCTTTCAACTTTAAACATAGATGATTCTTATAAATGAAGACCTCCAGGCAAAGTGCTGAAACAATAATAAAAAAGACCCCTCAATTCTGGAATGTTTTCTGCGGGAGGGGAAAAAAAAACCAGGGAGGATACAGGAAGCATCTCTCATCTGCCAAAATAGGAGAAGGCAACTAGAAATTAGCAGAAGGGATGCATTTAACTACTCTTGCTGAAATACATTTCCATTTTCATCAAAAAGCCTACATATTGCTCAAAATTAGTCCAATATGCTACATATAATTTATGTGCCATATTATAATATATTATTAGAGGGCACATGGGTCTGGTCAATGTGTGTTTAAAAAGTCTTTAAAAAAAACATTAGCCCACCTCTGAATAGTTTCAGGAATGGATTTGGGGTAAGGTGAGTGACCCACAAAGGGCACTGGGTAAATCCGTTGTATCTGAGAGCCACAGAGTGAAGCCCCAGGGTGGACCCTGTGCAGGATCCATGCACAGGCCTATTCAATAAAAAGTTTTCCTGACACCTGCTGCTTCCTGATATTAGGGCAGATAGTTCAAACCCCATCTGCCTACCTTGACAGTTAGTCTTCCCCCCAAGAGTCAACCCCTTATCTGACTGTTAAGCTGTCAGAGGCTCATTTAAATTCCGCATTCTCTGTCCTGATTGGCTCTTACTGGTTGGTGAGTTGCCAGGAGGCAGACCCAGAGCCTGTCCGTCACTGAGAAAGAGTGCCTAATGCACACACGACACGTTTCAAAATCATTTTATTTTAAGTGTATTTAAAAACATAAATAAGGGAAACCACAGTAACACAAGTATTCAATTGCCATCCATGTATGGGAGATAACTGAGACCCTATTTAAAGTAAAGGCAACCTTTCATGTTCTCATTTGTGATAGAGGTAAATAGTTTGAGGGAAGGAGTAAAGGCTTACTATGTAATGATTAGACATCTCATGTGACTAATAAGAATAGTCTCCCTAGAGGGGAAAAGAATAATCTTAACAATACAAGTGCACTCAATTAGGGTTTTAAATTAGAGTGTAATTGTGTTTTTTAAGGGAGAAAATGAAAGGTTTGATCTTGTAGGTGGCCTCCTTCTGGTAAAAAGGCAAATTTAAGAAGTATTTTGGCTACGTAGATGCTCTTCATCCTTCACATAGTTGGAGTAAGTCCAGCCCCTTAAGGCTTCAGTTTGATTATTACTTTATGGATACCTGACATTTTCAAACACCACCCAAATCAGCAACAAAGCATTTGTTCAGCATTCAAAACAAAAGGAATTGCCTTATTTGCCACCCCCTGAAATGTGAGCTTAGACAAATATGCAGGTTTTTTTCTGGTAAGCAGGCATATATTTCACCACCCGTTGGTATTTGTTTGCTTTTGGAATGTGGAATTTATATTGCATTTATCTATTGGTTCCTTCTTCTCTTTTTTCTTACTATTTTATTAGAAGAATTTCAAGTTACAAAAAAAAAACCTGATAAAAGAGAAAAGAAGAAAAAAAAGAAAGAAAGAAAGAAAGAAAGAGGGGGAAAGTGTGAAAAATATGATATTTATGCAGTTATATTTCTATACATTACTATATAAATATGTAGATATTATTATTCTGCATAAACTCATTCCAAATATCAATATATTTGTCCAAAGAAAGTCTATGTCTGTAAGTAATCTGTTCATATGTTGCAAGTGTTGTTATGCCATCCATTGATTAAAGGGAATCCTATCTTTATTCTTCAAATTCATAAACATCAGACCAGTAAAAGAAAATACACATGAAAAGTACAACATATTTTGCACTGCCTGCAATATGGGACATCTCCAGAGACAATTTAGCCGACAGCTCATATGTCTGTAGGTTAGTACATGATCAGCCACCTTCCATTGTTCTTCTGCCAAATTCAGGATGAGCTTACCCCTTTTGCCACATCTGACTGGAGCAGAAGAGAATTGCTCCTTCCTTTAAAGAGAATTTAAAGTGGGATTTTGAACTGCCTTTGTGGATTTGGAAAGAGAGTGGGGGAGGAGTCCTTTTGCATTCTTTATGGAACAATCTGGCTTCCTGAGGGTAGATTCCAGCTTTGCCACAAGCTTTTAATTGCAAAGCTTATGACACAGACCACAAACCATATTTTGATTTGCAATAGCTGAAATATTCTTTCCTTGCCCTGCCATATGAAGCAGGAATCTGGTGCCAATTTGTGGCAGCAGTTACATTTTGGCAGGATCTGCGTGCAGTTTGTGTCTGTGTTTCTGGAATGCCCAATCCATCACCTGTCTAAATGTTTGGCCATTATCTGGTGCCCATTGAGATTGGTTGGGTGGAAAGCAGCAAGGGTAGCAATAGGTGGAACCCAGTCCAATGACAGGAACTGCCAACTAATTCTAGCTTTGTCTCCACCCTCTCCCCTGTTGAGTTCTACAAAGTCATCAGTGAGATTGAGGAGACTGACAAGTGGTACCACCATTTGGACTACTTGTGAGAAAGAAGACAGATGTGAGGACCAACTGAGCCTATGGGGCAGTGAATCCTACTGCAGATAGTTCAAAATTGGGGACTAACTTTGAACACTAGATACAGTGAATCTATATCATTTTGCTTCCCACATCTGTTGGCATGATTCTAGTGGTTGTGGTGGGTGGAGAATGGCTAAAGGACTCCTCTAACATATTGTGTTCTCTTGATTTGGAAATGATATCTGTAGAGCAGGGTGGGAAACTGTGGCTGTCCAACTGTTGCTGGACTCCATGTCCCATCAGCCTCCAGTCAACATGTACTATGGTCATGGATTATGGGACTTGTAGTTTAGCAATATCTGGAGGAGCGCAAGTTCCCACCCTTGCTGTAGAAGGCTATTTTTGGCATGTATTAGCTAGGAATGTAAAATCTACCCACATTACTGAAGAAATATCCATTTATAGGAGCCAGCAGCAATTAAATTTCCTGTTCCTTAACATTACTTTCTGAAAAAAATCATTCTGAATTTTCAAGTCTAAGATGATGTTTCCATCCTTTTACAAGAAACAGTTTCTTGTTGTCTGTATTTTGGCAAGTGCATGCACCAGAACTAAATCATCAGAATGAGATACTCCTACCACTGCAAGAAGATCAAACCTATTCATTCTGAAGGAAATCAGCCCTGAGTGCTCACTGGAAGGACAGATCCTGAAGCTGAGGCTCCAATACTTTGACCACCTCATGAGAAGAGAAGACTCCCTGGAAAAGACCCTGATATTGGGAAAGATTGAGGGCACAAGGAGAAGGGGACGACAGAGGACAAGATGGCTGGACAGTGTTCTCGAAGCTACCAGCATGAGTTTGACCAAACTGCAGGAGACAGTGGAAGACAGGAGTGCCTGGCGTGCTCTGGTTCTTGGGGTCACGAAGAGTCGGACACGACTAAATGACTAAACAACAACAACCAACACCACTACTAAAGGACATAGACAAAAATCCTTCAGTTCCATGTCTTGAAGTTTTATCTGTAGCCTAGTCAAATTTGGAAGCAGACAACAACCTGACATTGGAGAGGCCTGACTTTGTGCACATAGTCAGAATCAGAGTGCCACCCATTCTCTGCATTCTAAAATTATGACAGTGGAGGTAAGCAATATGACCGATGCTGTTGTGAATCCCTATTCTGAGCCTAATAAGATTTTCCTAATTAAACCTGCAAAGCTGTTTCCCACAAACCACACCCACCTGCCCCACACCTGATGTCACACGAGACATCAGATGTGGGGCAGGTACAGATGCAGCTATGAAGCAACTATTGGGAGCTTAAAGGGGGCTCCTGCTTGTTTCTTTGCAAGCAGGGCTCTCTGCCAAAGCCAATCAGCTGCTTGGCACCAACAGGCAGCCCCTCTAGGACTGGCTGCACTAGTTAGAAATCCATTCCAATTCCTCTGGGGGTGTGAGAGGAGAGAGAGAGAGAGAGAGAGAGAGAGAGAGAGAGAGATCCATTTAAAGCATGGCACACATGGCATTAGTTGAACTATATATATATTGTATATATCCTGCTAGAAACAAAGAGAGTTGATGATGTATTTTCCATGAATGCACAAAAATAGCATCATAATAGTTTTGAGGTTATTATGCAAATAGAAACAGAGGCTGCCTAGAATAGTTATCCATAAAGAAGTACCGAAAGGAGTCCAAGAAAAATTTACAAACCTCAGCTCCCTGGGACTTTTACCTATGTATACCAGACTACGTTTTCAAACTCCCCGTTGCACAATGATCAATACCTCATTTCCGAGTAACAGTCTCAAAATCATTATTTACATTTTTGTTTATGCTATGCTATGCACACATGTGGATCATCAGGAACTAAAGAATGTGATTTCCCTCTGGCCCCCCCCTTTTGTTTTGCCCTATAAGCCAAATTAGAAATTGATTGTCTCTATCCAATGCAAGAGTCAGATAAACAAGGAACTGTGTACATTTTTAACAATCATTGGAATGATGAGAAAACCTGTACAAAACAGATGGTAAAAGGCACAGAGAGGGAAAAAAGAGTAATGTTCATTGGTGTTTATTTAGGAAAATTATTAGCCTGGACTATTTTATAAGATCACACAAGAAAGGAAATTCACTCATCCAGACTCAATACAATGAATCACTTATTTCAATTGCTTCAGCTACTTTTGTGTCTATAATAGATTTGACTCCTGCTGTTTTTACCTGATGTCTCCATCTCCTAACTGCATTTCTCCTCAGGTAAAAATATTATCTTTTTATACTAATATCTTTATTATAAAAGCTTTCATGGTTATGACCTAAGTGGGGTTTTTTTTAAATGAAAGCAATATAATCCAGGCAATAGTATATGATCATGCTGATGCACGCACACTCCCCTGCTCTGCGCTGAATAATTTACAGCACTCAGCCCCAAACTAAGGGAGGCTATGGGCAAGGCATTCACGAGTTGCTTGCGTTACCATTCCGAGGTGGTAATGCCTGAGTGTGTTGAAATGATGGACAAGGAAGGAGTCAATGAGCGCTATGAATGTTAAAGGGTCTGACTACAGTAATTATGTAGCTGCAACATTTGCAATTCTGCATGCTATCTTTGGACACTGAAATAAAAATTCAAAAAATCTGGATGTGCCTGTGAGCCAGAGATGGGAGACCGTTCCCCTGCAAATGCCATGCAGCTGTCACCATCCCTGACCATTGGCTGTGATGAATCGGGCTGCTAGGAGTTAGGGTCTACCCACATCTGGAGCACTTCTTCTTCTTCTTCTTCTTTTTCTTGTTTTAATTTAAAGATATCATTCCATTAAGCCCAAGAACCATGGCTTAAGTTCTTATAAACACTGGTAGTGTTTATAATTTCCCTTTTATTTTAATACTTTTGGAATTTGTTTCTAAAATTGAGACTTCCGGTTTGGGATCGCAAGCAGCAAGGAGCGCGGAAAAGACGCTGAGAGCTTTTCCGAGCTTCACGGGGGCTCGGGGGCAACGCAAGGGCACTGCGACCCCCAAAATCTCAAGGGGGGTACCCTTGAGGGACAAGCTACCCAGCAGCGTTGGAGGAGTCCCGAAGTTTTTTCGGGTTTTTTTTTAAAGAGACTCGAAGGCGACGGGACTGAGAAACGCGAACGGTAAGCTCTGCGGACCCCGTGTAGCGATGCCTCTAGCTCCTACTGGAAAAGCGACAAATCTCCGCAACTTTAAGAACAGAACCCTCAAGATTATGGCAAAAACGACGTACTAAAAACTTTAAGCTAACAATAAGAGGGTCTCTGGATATATAAAGCTTTAATTGAGGAACCCGACTTGTTCTTCCAGAGCAAAATGGCGCAGGAAATATAGTCGCAAGAGTAAAGAAAGGAAATGACTAATCATCTGCTATAGAGAACAGAAAAGTGAAAGCCCTCAGCAACTTTGTTGGTGAGGCGAAGGAAAGACAAGTAACAACTAAGCAACTAAATAGACCTCAAGAAACTTTGTATTCTTTCTGGGGGAAAAGACCCCAAAAATAAGGGACTAAAAAAGACTGAGTGGGGATAGAGGGATAATTACCCTGAAGCACTAAATAACAACATTGGAGCATAAGGGGGAAGGTGAGGAAAGGGAGAAAAAGACGAAATATAATAAAAGCCTCCAAACAAATAAATAATAACTTTCACTTACCTGCCTTTCTTGGAGGGAAGTTTGAAATTTTGGGCATCTGGCTAAACTCCAAACGGAGATACCAACCTCCCCCCCTTAAAGACTTTGGAGTTTTAACCCCTTTCTTTTCTCCTTTTCCTGGCTTTTTTCTTCTTTGCCTTTGAGAAACTGGATATGAACTGATCCCATATAGATGAATCCAAACTTTGTTTACACACCTACTCCTCTTCCCTGAAAGACTGGTTTAAAATTTGAATACATCGGACCCTTAAAGATCTTGAACTTGGTTTCTTTGGCTTTTTCTGTTTGTTTGTTTGTTTGTTCGCTTTGGAGACTAAAGTGCAACTGAACTTAAAAGAGGAACATATTTAAAATTACTGGAGGATTCAACTACTCTTACCTTATGGTTCGGACCTGATTTTTGGGGGCTTAAATTTCTGGACCCCTCCTCCCAACTGTAACCAAATATTGGATTAAGCCAGCAAGTGGCTGAAGAATACAGATTTTGGAAAGAGATTTATCTGCGGTGACTTACTTTCTAACATTGATATTTTCTTTGGGTGAAATTTTGAAACTGGATTAAGCTGACCAAGTGGCTGAAACATAATTAGAAGGGAAGAAAAGGAGTCTTTACATAAGATAAAGTTAGATATATGTTAAATTTACTTTGTTTAAAGTTCTGTTTGTTAGGATTTGTCTCTCTTTCCCTTTTTTTTATTTTGGCTAGTACAATCTAATTTGAAATAATATTGAAATAGTATTACTGAAATACTATTGAAATAACTTAGAACTTAGAATAATTTGCATTAAGGTATTTGAGATCTTAGAATTGAAGCTGGAAATTATTTAAGCCAACTTGGCAGCATTAACGTACTGGTTGGAAACTAAAGGGACTGAGAATAATTTGAAATACACTCAGTTCTCACATATCTCTTTGAGAAACCTGAGAGTTCTAAAGCGTTTGTGAACTTAACGTCAGAAACTCAGCAGGATAGGGCTTAGACTGTGCGCCCCCTAGGGGAGAGGAAAAATACTACAAGAGTCTTAACTCAACACCAGAAAAGGACAAAATGTCGGGGGAAAATGGGAAAAAGATAGGAGGGACACCATCAGAAAGGAAAATATCCCGACAAGAAGAGATTAAAGACTTGGACATTTTGTGGCTAAAAATAAAAGAAGAGTTCAGACAGAATGAAATACATATGGAGAAAAAATTAGGAGAAATGCATGAGTTACTAGATAAAAAAATAGAAGGAGCAGTAGGAGAATTGTCAAATAAAATAAAGGATCTGACAGGTCGGTCAAAATCTTTGGAAGAAGCAAATAAAAAAATGCAGAAAGAAATGAAAGAACATAGAAAGGAGACAGATAGGTTAAAAGATGAGATAGGAGAACTGAATAAAAACCAAGACCAAGTTCTGGACAACTTAGCGATGATTGAAATGAAACAAAAGCAGTTAAATCTGAAATTTAGGGGAGTAGGAGAAGAAATAAATGAAAATATCAAAGAAAAGATGATTAAGGAACTAGCCAATTGGCTGGAGCTGAAAGAAGAAGAGGTTGCATATACGATAGAAAACGCCTTCAGAATTAAATCAAAGACTAAACAAATAAAATCAAAAAAAGTCGCAGGAGATTGCTTAGTTATTTTTAGCTCGATAGAGATGAAAAATGTGATATTGAAAACAAGCTATCAAAAAAGATTAATTATTGATGGCAGACCGATCATCATCTTTAAAGAGATACCAACTAGACTCCTGCGCAAAAGAGAAGGTTATAAACAGCTGGCAAGTGTCCTAAAAAAGAATAACATACAATATAGATGGGAGTTCCCGGAAGGGATCTCCTTTTTTTACAAAGATAAAAGATTTAGAATTGTTGAGATTCAAGAAGTGAAGAAATTCCTACGTAGATATGAAAAAGATTTAGGAAGAGTAGAGGAGAGATATGAAGGAAAAAATGGTGGTCTAGAGGAGAGGAGAAAGAAAAACGAACCGTGGAAAGACAAAGAGGACAAAGCTAGAGAAGAAGAAGTAGAGGAAGAAGAGGAGGAGGAGATTGCAGAGGAGGAGGAAGAAGAGGAGGGAGAGGTGAACAGGGAGAATAAAACCACTCGAATTTAAACTATTAGCTGTTGGTAAACGGAAAAATAGTCAATACGATGAATCTGAAAGTTTTGTCATGGAATGTGAATGGTTTGAACGAAAAAACTAAAAGGAATAAAATAGTAAATGTGTTGAAAAGAAAGAACTTAGATCTAATTTGTTTACAGGAGACACACGTAATTAAAAAGCACAAACATATTTTGGTGCACAAAAAGTTGGGGGCGGAATTTACAAATTGTACAACTGAAAAGAAAAGAGGGGTAGTGATTTACGTGAAAGAAAAATGGGAACCCAAAATGATCTGTAAAGACGAGGAAGGAAGGATTTTAGGTGTACAAATTAATTTCCAGGGGGAGAAAATCAATGTGATAAATATATACGCCCCAAATTGGAATAAATCGGAATTCTTTAAAAAATTGGAACAAATCTTATTAGAGGTAGAATGTAATAAGACAATTCTACTAGGAGACTTTAATGGAGTACCGACACCAGAATTGGACAGACAACCAGAAAGGGGGAAAAATAATCAAGGGAAACTGCCAGGATCCTTTAATAAGTTGGAAGAAAGTTTAGATTTAATAGACATTTGGAGATATAAACATGTATTAGAGAAACAATTCACCTTCTTCTCAGAGCCACATAAGAGCTGGGGCAGAATTGATCAAATCTGGGTCTCAAGGGAATTTACTTTAAGAACTATAAAGTGTGAAATTCAACCTAGAACTCTTTCAGATCATAATTCGGTAGTTTTGGAAATAAAAGGTAAATCACAAGGTGGATTCAGATGGAGATTGAATGAACATCTACTGGAAAATGATGAAGTGGTCGGAAAAGCTAAAACCACTCTAAAAAATTATTTGGATTTGAACCTCAATATGGAAATAAGTTTGGATATAGTTTGGGACGCCAGTAAGGCTGTTTTAAGAGGGTTTTTCATTCAACAAAATAGTTATAGGAGGAAAGTAAGAGAACAGAAGAAAGAGGAAATCCTAATTCAGATAAGAGAGTGTGAGAGAAAATTAACAACAAACCCGAAAGATGAACAAAATATCCAAATAAGAAAGATGTTACAATCTCAATACTCAATGTTAATAAGTCAAGAAACTGAATGGAAAATTAAACTAATGAAACAAAAATACTTTGAGTCAGCTAATAAAACGGGTAAATTATTAGCTTGGCAATTACGAAAAAGACAAAAACAAAATGTGATAAACAAAATTAAAATAGAGGAACAACTGATAGAAGACCCAAAAGAAATAAAGGAGAATTTCCTCAAATTTTATGAGAAGTTGTACAAAAAAGAGAAGGAAGACATAACCCAAATAGAAAAATACCTAGAAGAATATAACGGGAGAACCATAACAGAGGAAGAAAGAACCCAACTTAATAACCCTATAAAAGCAGAAGAGATCCAAAAGGCGATAAAGAAAATGAAAATAGGGAAAGCCCCAGGACCAGATGGATTGTCAGCTAAATATTACAAAGTATTTGAAAACCAATTAACACCAGTGCTATGTAACATCATGAACGGTATATTGAGAGGAGGAAGAATATCAGAGACATGGAGGGAGGCTCATATTACGATGATCCCTAAACCAGATACGGACAAATTGAACATTAAAAATTATAGACCCATATCACTTTTAAATAACGATTATAAAATTTTTGCGGAAGTGATGGCAAGTAGACTTAAAAAGTGCCTAGTAAATATAATACATAAGGATCAAGCAGGATTCCTTCCAAATAGGTTCCTCAAAGATAACGTAAGGCATACCATAAACATTATAGAATATCTGGAGTGTAAGAACGAAATACCTGCGGCACTAATTTTTATAGACGCAGAAAAGGCATTTGATAATGTCTCTTGGAAGTTCCTACTGAAGAGCATGGAAAGAGCAGGGTTAGAGGGCGAGTTTATGAACGGAATAAAGGCAATATACTCGAATCAAGATGCAAAATTGATTATAAATAACAACTTAACAAATTCCTTTAAAATTGAAAAAGGAACAAGACAGGGGTGCCCTCTATCCCCTCTTTTATTCATTATGGCACTAGAGATAATTCTAAATAAAATGAGAGCAGCATCTGAGATCCGAGGGATCAAAATAGGAACAAAGGAATTCAAATTAAAAGCATACGCGGACGACTTAATGTTATCTATGGAAAACCCGCAAAAAAGTGTTGGCAGGGCCTTGGAAATGCTAGAAGATTTCGGTAAACTATCAGGGTTTAAATTAAATAAATTAAAGACAAAAATGCTGATTAAAAATTTGGGGAAAAAAGAAAGTGAAAAATTGGAGGAACAGCACGGAATTAAGGTGGTAAAAAAAATAAAATATTTGGGTATCTGGTTAACCACAAAAAATATAAATTTAATTCAAGATAATTACCTTACAACATGGAAGGAGATCAAGAAAGAAATAGATATGTGGAATAGAGTGAAACTTTCGTGGAGGGGAAGAATGGCGGCGATAAAAATGAATCTACTCCCGAGAATGCTTTTTTTGTTTCAGAACATCCCAGTGATTAGAGGATCCAAAATATTCACAGATTGGCAAAGAACCCTGTCGAAATTCATATGGCAGGGCAAAAGGCCAAGAATCAGATTCAAAATCCTTACAGATCGAAAAGAAAGAGGGGGCTTCTCAGTACCTAACCTGAAGTTATATTTTGAGGCTGCCAGCCTTTGTTGGATTAAAGACTGGATTAATCTGGAAAATACCGACCTGTTGGACCTAGAGGGGTTCGACAACAGGTTCGGCTGGCATGCCTATTTATGGCAGAATAAAGAGAAGATACATAAAGGATTCTCAAATCATATTTTTAGAGGACCCCTACTCGAAGTGTGGGAAAGAAATAAAAAACTCCTGGAATGGAAGACGCCCTGGTGGTTATCACCAATGGATATTCTAATAACTAAAAAGGCAAATATGGAGGGAGAAAGGCTGACTTATGAGGACCTACTGACAGGATCAGAAAATGGATGGAGGATGATACCTTACGAGGAGTTGAAAGACAAATTAACGGGCTGGTTACAATTCCATCAAATAAATGCAGTATGGAGAGACGATAAAAAAGTAGGAATGAATGAAAAGAAATCTAAGTTTCAGATAGAGATAATTGAAGGCAAATCCAAATTACTATCCAAAATGTATAACATATTATTAGAGTGGGATACCAAAGATGAGGAAATAAAGGGGGTAATGACGAGATGGGCAATGGATCTGGGGTATAATATAGAGTATGACAAATGGCAGAAATTATGGACTAGTGGAATGAAATTTACAGCTTGTGTAACACTCAGGGAAAATTTAGAAAAGATGATGTACAGGTGGTACATTACCCCAGCAAAGTTGGGGAAAATGTACAAAACTGGGAATAAGAACTGCTGGAAGTGCAAGGTTAAAGAAGGTAATTTTTTCCACATGTGGTGGACATGCGAAGAAATGAAGAAATATTGGGAATATATTTATAATGAGTTAAAAAAAATATTTAAATATACATTCCCTAAAAGACCGGAAGCATTTCTACTAGGGATAGTTGGGGATGAAGTTAAAAACGAAGATAAGACATTATTTCAGTATGCCACAGCTGCCGCCAGATTGTTAATTGCCCAAAATTGGAAAAATCAAGATATCCCATCAATTAGAGAGTGGCAAACAAAATTATTTGAATTTGTTGAACTTGCAGAAATGACTCAAAAAATCAGAAACCAAAAAAATACAAAGTTTATTAATGACTGGAACAAATTTATGATATACATTGAAGGGAATTACAGAAGCCTAAAAACTATAACAGATTTGATATAAACCTTACGATGTTAACAATTATTAGCTGCGGGGAAAATAAATTATGTATATTAAGAAGCCTGAAAGCGGGAGGGATGGAGGTCAATAGAGCGTAGAAGAATGATTTAAGTTCTTAAGACACAAAGAGATAATTGTGAGGATAAAGAATTGTAACGGAAATAGATAATACTTATGTTATGTTTAGATATTTGTTTTGTATTTTTCTCTCTTTTTGTAATTGTGAAGTTATTTCTTTTTCTTTTTGGTTACTTATATGAAACTCAATAAAAAGAAGTTTAAAAAAAAAAAAGGAATTTGTTTCTATTAATCTTTGTTTGTGCTTGTGTATATAAATAAAACTTCATAAAAAGTTGCTTTTTAAATGTTCCTTCCCTTTCATGACATATGGTATGCCAACCAGGGTAATGATGAAGTTACTCATGATTTTTTCCCTCACTTTAATTTTGTAATGTCCGTCCCTTTCCTACTTACTTTCCTTTACAGCTCTTCCTTTAGCCTGGGCAGTCGCCGATGAACAGTAGGTTAATTGCTATGATCCTGGAAAGTGGGTGTAGGTTATTCAACCAATGAGCTGCTAACCTGCCCCACACGCTTCCTTGAAAAATGTAGCTACTGGCTTTTTTCTCCAAGACATGTAGCTGACCTCAGGTCTTCTTAGTTCTCATTCATTGAAATTTATTTTGAAAATCCAATGCAAGCTGATGTTTCACAAGAAACATATATGCACTTTCCAACTTGACATTTATCAGTTTACAGTATTTGAGAGAAAGCAAGGGATGGAACACAAAGAAGGGGGGAGGGGGAGAATGGAATGTGTCCATAAGCTGAATCTGACAACAGAATAATGATCTTTAAAAAACTGATACTGAAAAATGAGACAACGCTGCCAGTAAAACTACATTCCATGTCAGCAATTCTTAGTCACGAAAGGCTTCTTCTGTGCCGTTGGATCACAAAGCATGAAGGGTGACAATGGACGGACACAGATGGTACCGCCCACCTCCAGTGTTATACCATTTATTCACTCATCAATAATTCCGCATGTGTTTTAACAAACTGCTCACAGAAGTGGGGAACGGGCTGGTAGGCTTCAGTTGACAAAGTGACTAAACAGATAAACACAATATTTCATTGCATTTATATTTTTCATTCTCTCTCTCTCTCTGTGTGTGTGTGTGTATGTGTGTGTGTGTGTGTGATTTTCAGATGAACCATCACCTCACCCCATTCCTTCTAACATAGCAACCAAAACATTTTGCCTGATCATCCTTGTTGCAGAGCCCACAGAGACAACTAAATTACCCTGGCACAATATCTTCACGCCAGGGTGAAACTTTGTCATCTGCAGCGGTCCGCCAAGCAGAAAGCAGTCTATGTGACAAAATGGCATGTCCACCGCACACAGATCTATTCCACAGGCATCACAGCTGCAAACATTTTGCTTGTTCTCTGAACGGATCTAAGTCAGCTGTGGCTGTTAAAATTAGTCAGTTGTTCCATATGGCAGGTCTGTTTGAATGGCTCCCACAGCACAGATCATCATGACAGGCCTTAACCTGAGTCACCAAAAGACATGCTTCTGCTAGATCAATGCAAAAGAATCTTAGAGAGGAATTCATTATCACATTGTTACAAATGTTGCATCAGAGCAAGCCCAACAAAACAATCTCCTCCTCATACTGTTCTGGGGGCTCTCCTGTACCCCGGAGTCAATTTTGCGGTGGAGGAGATTTGCACTAGCAAAAATCCTTGCACAGGCTTCCACTATCCACTAGGATCATTCTGCTCACATTCTTCCCTCTTCCAACAAAATGGTCACTGCTTGTATTGAGACTTTTTTTTGAACTTTGACATATAGGAAGAAGAAGAAGAGTTTGGATTTGATATCCCGCTTTATCACTACCCGAAGGAGTCTCAAAGTGGCTAACATTCTCCTTTCCCTTCCTCCCCCACAACAAACACTCTGTGAGGTGAGTGGGGCTGAGAGACTTCAGAGAAGTGTGACTGGCCCAAGGTCACCCAGCAGCTGCATGTGGAGGAGTGAAGATGCGAACCCAGTTCCCCAGATTACGAATCTACCGCTCTTAACCACTACACCACACTGGCTTTGGGCAGATCCACACAATACATTTAAAACACATGACTTTCCCCAAAGAATCCTAGGAACCGTAGTTCTCTCTACAAAGTTTTGCAGCTTTCAATACCCTTCACAAACCACAGTCCCCATGATTCTTTGGGTGCTTTTAAGGTGGGTTCAATGTCCTTTAAATTTAGAGGGTGGTTCTGCCTCTTATCATCAAGCATTGTATTTCAGATTTCCGACAACAGTTAGTTAAGGGCTTTTTCCTTCAAAAGAGAAGCAAATTGTACTTTTTGGCGGGTGGGGGGCTCTCTTCTTAAGCAGCAGCTATGACATAGCTGTCAACGTTTCCCTTTTTTCCCCTTATTCCGAATAGGATTCCTCGCAAGAAAAGGGAAAAGCTGACAGCTATGAGCTATGTATATATGAGATACATATGACTACAAATTACTTGTTTTGTTCTCTTCCCCACCCTCTCCACCCCACATATCAGTTTTCTATAGGAGGTTGTAAGATAGATATAGGAGAGGAAGGTTTGCCCCCTTTTTACTGTATTTGTTCACTGTATGTTATGAATGGTTTGAGAGCATTCTTTCCCAAGGCCTCTGGCTCTTTCTTGTCGTGAGAACGAGCTGCGTTAAGGTGGGTTTGTTGCCGCCTCTGAAAACACGGTGCAGCAAGCAAAACACACCTTTGACTGTCAGCTTGCGGCATAAAAAACGTGTCAATAAAAGCTGCTAATGTTTTGTTTTTCCCATGTACCTTTTCATAAATCCCAACAGAAAGCAAAATATGTGACAGTTTAGCTGGAGGTGCAGAATGCACCACAGCAGCTAGAGCTAGGGTAACAAAACACATTAAGCTGTTTCCTGCTTAGCACCCTAATGAACACAGAAGAATGAGGCTTAGCTTGGCTGACACAATCAATATAGCGGAGTGACATCTGCTGAAACAAAATAATGCCTTTGCCAAAGCTGACTTGATTCATTTATTAAAGGCTCATTTATCAAACTTCTAATAACTCTAATGAGAAATATCCAGCAAGCTTATTGAACTTTTGCTGGTGTCTCTGCTTGGTGGACACAGAGGAATGGGAGAAGGGATTACAGTGGAGGCATCACATCGTATGATTTTCTATCCCACTCTTCGTCGCAAAATGATCTCAGAGTGGGGAATAGCATTGAAAAATGCAATAAAAGCATAAAATAAATAATAATAATCCATTGCACTTAAACAAGGGCACTGCTCACTATTTCACTGTGTAGGCCTGAAGGAAAAGAAAGATCAGCTCCTACTGCTTGTTGGGGTGCTATGCAGGGAGCTCCAGAAACCCACCCTTCAGCTGTTCACACCTCTTGCCCAAGACAGCTTCCATAAAACCCACCCACCCAATCTTATGTTAATCACTCTTTTTGGTTCCTTTTATATATTTTGTTCCACTGGCAATGCCAAAACCCAGGCAAATGATGTTTTGCTGAGTCAATCGACCTTCGAATTGGGACATGTGATCATTCTGTAGATCAGCTGATAACCTTGGTGAGCCATGTGATATCACTGTAGGTTAATAACATGCCCTAAAACATCAACTTCGTTTGACTGGTCATGTTGTTTGGAAGCCTGATTATCATCTTCCAAAGCAATTACTCTATTCCAAACTTTACAATGGAAAGTGTAATGCTGGTGGTCAACAAAAGAGGTTTAAAGACCGTCTCAAGGCAAATCTTTTTTTAAAAAAAGGAGTATAGACAACAACTGGGAAACACTGGCCTGTGAGGGCTCCAATTGGAGAATAGCTTTTACCAAAGGTGACGTGGACTTTGAAGACACTCAAACTCAGGATAAAAGGGAGAAATGTGCTAAGAGGAAGGGACATTTGGTAAACCCTCACTGTGATCAACTCCCACCCAGAAACCTATGTCCCCACTGTGGAAGGACGTGTGGATCCAGAATTGGCCTCCACAGTCACCTACGGACTCACTGTTAAGACCGTGTTCATAGAAAGAAATCTTACTCGGCTATGAGTGTTCGCCAAAGAAAGATCCCTGTAGGTTAATTACATACCCTCCAACATTCCTCAGATGAAAATAGGGACATTTCTCACTCCCCTCCCCACTCCTGACCCTCCTGACCCCATTTTTTGTTCCCGCAGAGCATTTCCACCACCCTGTTCTCTGCCTGCATCTCAGAGATGGTGTGTCATGTGAAACTGGGTTTCAGTGTTGGTGGCAGCTTCTCCTCTTCCTCGTCTGCTCTTCAGCAGCCACTATCAGCTGGCCAAGGGGTTAGGCCGGCAGCAACAACCATGGAGTAGCTGTGGAGAGGCAACAGGATGCTCCTTCGCAGCCACCACTGCTGCCACCACCATTGCTCAGGACAAATACCTATCTTTATCCCCAAGCTTGATAGCATTGGCACTGATAGGAGGGAAACAGGAACTTCTGGGATCAAATCAGAAGCCGGGATGGCTTTTGTAACTGTCCCTGAAAATAGGGACAATTGGAGAGTATGTAATTACCCACTTGAATTCTACCCATGCCTGAAAACAGATGTTTTTACTCTGCGGACTGCAAGCTGTTTGAATCGAACCTCACCCACCCAGCGCCAATCAACTGGCTTTGGGGGAAGCAGCCTATTGACCAAAATTGGGACCCATGCCAGGTCTACTTAGACTTGCAGGCCAGAGTTTTCCACTGCTGCATTGCAATGATTCAGAATAAGACATGGCTGATATGATGCTTTATTTAAAAAGCAAATTTCATAATCTCACGTCAAATCAGACCTGATTTGACTTACTGCAACAGTTAACGATTTCACTGGTGATAGCAGTAATTGTTTCACCACAGTAAATGCAAGAAATGAAATGGAGGAGTATGTTTGTCTTCCAAAAAAATCTGTAGCTACTGCAGAGTTCAGTGTGTGTGTGTGTGTGTGTGTGTGTGTGTGTGTGTCCTTGCCTACTGCACATCAGCTATTGAATAAAAGTTCATGCACTTTATCAAAAGAACATTTCTGTATGAGATTGGTGGCTATTTCCTTTAGGGAATATCACCAGGCTGTCTGATTTGGAGAAATGGGTGCACAATATTTTTTTTAAATCACTGCTTTGAAGAGAAGACATAATGATCACCCAAAGTCAGCTGAATAATTTTAAAAGACTGAGCCTAAGATAACAGGGGTAGATTTGAAGGGATTTGGATGTCGAATACTCCAAGCAAATCCATCACTGTTTTCCTGCTTCCTCTGAAAACCTTTAAATTAGATTAATAGTCTATGTCTGTGTTATGTCCAGTTCTTCAGCACACTCTCATTTTGACCGATCATTAACTTGGATTCACCTCTTAGCAATCTCCATTCTTTTCTCTACTTTCAATACTGCCAAGTTCACATATTTGACCTGAATTTGTGCTAATTGTTAGAAATAGCTGCACAGTCTATTTTCACCAGGCTAGTAATCTTGCAAGATTTAGGGATTTGCATACATATTAAAATGGCATAAATTGATATAAGCCTTTCCTGTGGATAAGTTATATCAAATTATGGAGACCTGGGATTTCGTTATGTTTTCTACATTCTCTGCAAGTTAAATATATTTCAGTCCTCAAATTGATCCCTAGCAACTCCACTCTCCCTGTCTTTTAGAAGCTTTATTTCAATTTGCCCATGAGTTGCAACCTTTAATTAAACATAGGTCTTCCTCTTAGATATCTGTTTGCTTCAATCATACTTTGTATTATCATCCCATTTTGTAGACTTGCCAGTATCAAGGAGGAGGGGGAAACCTTGTTCTGGTCCATGACCAGAGCTGGCCCACACATGATACATGGTGAAGTGCCTGCCTTAGGCAGGAGAAGCGCAAGAGGCGGCACTCTGCCTGCCCCACAGCTTCCAGTTGCCGGTGGAGTATTGGGTCAGGTTTAAGGTGCTGGTTTTGACCTTTAAAGCCCTTTGTGGCTTAGGGGCCTCGTATTTATGGGACCGCCTCTCCTGGTATGCCCCACGGAGGACCTTAAGGTCCATGGATAATCATAGTTTAGAGGTCTCGGGTCCTAAGGAAGTCAGATTATCCTCCACCAGGGCCAGGGCCTTCTCAGTGATGGCTCCGACCTGGTGGAATGCTCTGTTCCATGAGACCAGGGCCCTGCAGGATTTAACTTCCTTCTGCAGGGCCTGTAAGACAGAGCTATTCTGCCTGGCTTTCAACTTGAACTTAGCCTGATTTTTTATTCCCCTTCCTTCCCTTCCCTTCCCCTCCCCTTTTTATGAAGATTAGCCACTCTGAGATCCCACAGCTAATTCTCCCCTAGTCTCCTCGCTGGTCCAAATAGGACTAATTTAGCCAGCTAGCCCTGGTGATCATCTAATGTTTATTGGATGGAGTTTCCCCCTAAATTGCTTTTTGAATTCTGAATTTATTGTTATCCACGTTTTATACTGTATTTTATGCTGGTTTTTTGTTGCATCAATTAAGTGTTATAAATTTGTTGTTAGCCACCCTGAGCCTGGTTTTCTGAACTGGGAAGGGCAGGGTATAAATAAAAAATTATCATTATTTATTGTTCCATTGCCAAGAGGGAGACGTTCTGGCACTCAGACAGAGAAGCCAAGTGAGTGGCAACACTTCAAAGAGTGCCCTGGCTCCCATCGAGTTTGATGAGACCCAGGGTATCCCTGCATCCTGGTTGCTGCTTGGCTCCCCACCCCAGGAGGAAGCAGATTAGCAACACTTTGAGGAGTGCCCCAGCTCCCACCAAGCTCAGCAAGAGCCAGAGCATGGTAGCAACGAAAGCGAGGTGGGGCATGGGCCAGGAAGCAGGCCTCCCCTGTCTCTGGCTTTCTTTTGCCAATGAGCTTGCCTGACTTGGCTATGGCTGATGACACCTGGAAGCGATGTTATCACTAAGTGCAACCCTAGTGGGTCATGCACTGATAAGATGACACAGTGGACACTGGCAACAAGCTAAGAAGTGTGAGGCAGGTGAGATGATTGCTCAGGTTTGGCTGCAAAAGAGGCAGAAAGCCCGATGAGTGTAGGACAGAGAGGACAATCAGGATGGTCTCCTGAATTAGCGGGGGCCTCTGTATGAAGGACACAGTTGTATACCCGGGACTGGGGAAGCCTCCTGTAGTGCAGTGGTTGATATACAGCTTTTTGCCATGATGGAATTAGACTTGCAGCGTGCAGACAGTGGTACCTCAGGTTACAGACGTTTCAGGTTACAGACTCCGCTAACCCAGAAATAGTACCTCGGGTTAAGAACTTTACTTCAGGATGAGAACAGAAATCATGTGGTGGCGGTGTGGTGGCAGTGGGAGGCCCCATTAGCTAAAGTGGTACCTCAGGTTAAGAACATTTTCAGGCTAAGAACGGACCTCCAGAACAAATTAAGTTCTTAATCAGAGGTACCACTGTACAGGAGGCAAGGAGAAAGAATACCTTGACTCCCTTTCCCTTCTGGCGATGGGAGGTTAGGTGCTGCTCCACCCTGCCAACATATGGCTATGATGCTTGAAAAACACAACCACATTTGTGGAGCCAATCATGGAAGCTTTCACCAGGGATCAAGACATTCCCAAGAGATAGACCACTGTTGAATTTCTCAAGAGTGGTTTCCCAGTCCAATTTCCAGATGGTCAGCTGTATTAGTCTGTTGAATCAAAAGGACCAACGAATTTGTGACACCTTAAAGACTAACAATATTATTGTGTGGTAAACATTCACAATTTCCAGCCCATGTCTCTTGTGTCAAGTGCGTCAAGCTTCTACTGAGCACAAACAAGAAAAATGCACCGTTCTGCTTGCAGTAGCTATGTTAACATTACACAAGTAAGAGCTAAGGGCATTCACATAATATTTGATTTATTTGCAGAACACCTAGTCTGACACCTCTGCTGTTAATCTCCTTTTCCTGCAAATTAGCAAGTGTCCCTCCTGTCTGACGTGTCAGTAAGTATCTCATATTCAGTCTAGTTGTCCTCTTGTGTGTGCATACGGAAACGGTCATGGACGATTATCACCTTAGGTGTCGGGTTAAAATGGAACATTATCCAGAGAAGAGGCCTTTACTTTGGCCATAAAATTGGTCTTGGCAGTTTGTTCTATTTACACAAATTCTGAGAGTCTGGCATCCACTGCATCCAAAGGCAGTCATGATTCCTTAACATCTTATAACATTAAATTCCCTTGGAATGTATACAGAAAAATGCTTTGGGGTGCATTAATGGGCTATACGGATAACAGCATTGCAGCCCGGAAACTAAACTTTTTTGCTCATAACTTTTGAAGTCACATAGAATATCACGACTAGCAGGCCACTGCAATGAAATAAGCACTTAATTCTTTTATCTCCAACTTAACCAACTTTACCTTGAAGATTTTCACTTATCACTGTTTTATGCAACCTATAAATTAAGTGCTTCAGCACCTCTGAGTTAACAGATACCTTTGCTACCTTGTTCATTATCTGTTAAGTATGTTCATTAATCAGTGTTCATTTATATCTTAACCCATTTACTATTGAAAGTTAGCAATTACATTTTATGGCACATTGTGACTGGAGTTTCCTAGCAACATTTTTCTTCCATAGGCTGACCCCTGTTATCTGAGAAGGCCCATATCAATCACATTTCCGTTTATACCTACTTTTCACAGCTTTAAATCTGTCTTTTTTTACCTATCTTTGATTTTCTATAAATAGTGTATATGCTTTTTCATTGTTTTTATATTTAAAACCATAAAAGGGAATGTAAAGAGAACAACACAGACTAATCAGAGGTCTGCAGTGAAGAGCAGACCTGGCATTTCCATTTCAGATCTAACGCTCTCTTTTGAGGGTGATGTCTTTCACTGTTCATTCCTGCAGCCTGCTTGAGAAGAGAATGAAGTATAACATTTGTTGCCTTACACTGAAGAGAACGTGCTGTGAGATATCTCCACATTAAGTGGAGCACAGTACATTTCCAAGCACAATTCAAAGTGTTGGTGCTGACCTTTAAAGCCCTAAATGGCCTCGGTCCTGTATACCTGAAGGAGCATCTCCACCCACATCATTCTGCCCTGAGGTCCCGTGCCGGGGGCCTTCTGGCGGTTCCCTCACTGCAAGAAGCCAGGTTACAGGAACCAGGCAGAGGGCCTTCTTGGTAGTGGCACCCATCCTGTGGAACGCCCTCCCACCAGATGTCAAAGAGAAAAACAACTACCAGACTTTTAGAAGACATCTGAAGGCAGCCCTGTTTAGGAAAGCTTTTAACATTTCATAGGTTATTGTATTTTAATATTCTGTTGGAAGCCGCCCAGAGTGGCTGGAAAAACCCAGCCAGGTGGGTGGGGTGTAAATAATAAATATTATTATTATTATTATTATTATTATTATTATTATTAAGAACATAAGAAGAATGTGTTTCTTCTTATGGAGGCAGGTGAGGGGACGACTGCTGGAGGAGAGGGAAATTATCTTAAATCGAACGGAGCTCTACCCATGCAATTTTGGACAATTCCCCTATTCCTCCAGTAGTCCCACAGGGACCCTCACCTATTTCTGGAGGGTACCAGCCAATGTCAGGGCTGCCCCAAATACAGTGAAACCTCAGCTCCCCAATGGCTCCGTTTTCAAATATTTCGGTTCCTGAACACCGAAAACCCAGAAGTAAATGCTCCAGTTTATGGACGTTTTTCGGAAGCCGAAGATCTGACGCAGCTTCTGCTTGAGTGCAGGAAGCTCTTGCAACCAATCAGAAGTCTTGGTTGCCAAACGGGCTTCTGGAACGAATTATGTTCGACAACCAAGGTTTAACTGTATGAGCCAGGGTGAGCTGATTAGACAGCAAGCCAGTTCACTCCAAATGCTATGTGAGTGGAAGAACAAGTCAATGTGACCATTTTTGGAAATAACTCTATGATTAACATCTAGTCCATTGTTTTAGTTTTCAGCACAAGTAAGTTTATGTAGAGGACTGAGATGCACAAAATGAGTACTGAAGAATGGGGGGGGCAGGAAGGAACTTACATAAATATAACTTCAAATGAGAGATGGCTGGATCTGCCAATTTTGTTTATCATAGTTTTTATTTTTCCAGTCTTTTCTCCACATTTCTGCAGTGAATTCGTGAGAACTACTTGATAGACCTGACGGAGCCCAATTTGAGAAGAGCGTTTACCATGGCCCGTTTCCATTCTATACCCACGGCTTTCTTGCAGGGGATTTACTTTAAGACCCCCATTACTCAGCGTCTATGCCCATGCACAATGAATGAAGTAGAGGACTTCATACACTTCTTTTTCTACTGCCCTATTTATGAGCTAATAAGAACTAAGCTCCTCCTCTTGATCCCGCCCACCATCACATCTAAGGAAGACTGTTTGAAATTCCTTCTTGTGGACGCAAATCCCCAAATTTCACGTGGGGTGGCAATCTTTATAGTGCAGGCTTTGAAACTTAGGGCTACACTGACTGGGTAGTGTGTCCCAGACCTGGACCTGTTTTAATTCTTTGTATTACCTTTTTAACCTAATGTGCCGAGCCTATTTTGGGGCCATTATATGTTTTATATACATCTGCATTTTAGATTCCCGGTGCTGGCAACTAAATTTTTACATTATTGTTTTAGGGTAATTTAAATGTCACAATGCCAGTAATATCGTTTGAATTCTGTTTTATCAGGTTGCTTCTCTCTAGCATTTTTGTCTTATCCTGCTATGGCTGTATGCTAATGCAATAAAGGTTTGATGATGATGAATTCGTGAGAATGTTGGTGCAAATTGCTCCTAAAAACACCTATTTTGTATGCAATTTTACCTTATATACACATTTTTGCAAAGCATTTTCCCAGAACATAATGCATTTTTGTATGCTATTCTCAATATAAATACATTTTTATGCACATTTTACCCTAATATATGCATTTTAGTTCAGATTACTTGGCGGCGGAAATGCACTGCAAAATTTGGAGAAGCGTGAATTTTAAAGAACAGCTGTATTCACACATTGTTTTGTAAAGTGCAAATTTGGCAAGTGCATGTTTAAAAACAAACGTAATCAAATTTCTCCCCCATTTGTGTCCTTTTGCAACTGCTTTTAATGCAATTCCCCTGAACCTCTGGATTAATCTTCAGTATCTGAAAAGGGCTCTGAGACAGCATGCATGGACACACACACACACTGCACAATGGCTTTACTTTTTGCACACATGCAAATCATCCAGATCATCATATTCAGTGCAGCATCTCACACAGGGCACCAAAGTATTTTTAGAGTCCTGAAGTAATGACAATTGGTACTTGGCCAAGCCAAGTTTCAGTAATTATGGAGCCATTACAGCATATACATCTTTATAGGTTTTATGTCATCTCTGATCCTCCTTGGTCATTATTTTCCGCTCCTATTTTTTTCCTCATTTGCCATTGATGCTCTCTGTCCTCAGATACGTTTGATAAAGAGGGACATTATAATGCTCTGTAAGCATTGTGAGGAAAAATATTTCAATTAGTTATTGTGTTTAATTACAGATTTCGGTATTTTATTTAAAAAATAATTTGTATGCAAGAAGTTTAATTAAGAGGGCCCTATTGCCCATGGGCCTTAATTAGCCATACTATAATGGCATGCAATCTCAGTATGGCACCTAAGCCTTTTGCTGTGGGGCACTGTGTATTCTTGATTAAATTATATTGCAATTAAGAAGTACATTGGCACAAATAATCTGATTGCCCAAATACTTGCAAATGCTAAACTAATATGGTAATATGATCTTGCATAATTAAGACATCAAAAAGAGATTTGTTTGTCTAAATCAAGGAAGGACATCATATATCTCTGCATTTCCCCCACCCCCTAAAGACATTATCAGCAACTAAGTTTTGGTAGCCTCCACTGAGAAGTCAGGGGTGGGGGAGAAGCTATCCATTTAGAAGAAATCAGTCCTAGCACACCTCTTGTATCATTTATCCAGTTATTAAATTTCATAGGCATCCTCTCCTAAAGCACACAAGTTATTGTACTGCATGTATTAAAATTTCTAACAACCACATGTAAAAGCAATAAGGTAGCCACCAGACCTCATCTGTTGTCCTCTGAATAACATACCAAGATTATCACCCAAGAAAACAGAGCCTGGGAGACGAAAAGAATGAAAGTTCTATAAGGACAATCTCATAGTTTTTCTCATATGGCAAAACCTTCAGTACTCCCCTGTGTGAGATACTGACCCACTACACATGGGCACTATTCAGGCATCGTTAAATCTCAATGCATATCAACAAGGGAGTAAGGCTCATTCCAGCTGGAGGAATGATCAGGGTTTCTGACCCCAGGGGAGCCTTTGGATATGTGTGTGTAGAAGTTCCCTCTGTGCAGTCTCTGCGCTATGCATGTAGACTCTGGCGGAGGAGTATGTAACTGGAGTTGGGGGGGGGTGTATACAGTAACTACTGATGCCTAAATAGGGCTCATATAAATGGAAATTTATTACTGTGGTGCCTATTTCCATGTTATTGTTTTCCCTTTGCTGCATTTCCTTTGTTGCATACTTTGTATTGCCTCTACATGCCAAAAGAAATATTTGCAAAATCAAACAGTCCTTCAGTATCATTCTAATGTTCTTTCTGCTTCAGATTCAGGGGGTTCTGTGTAGGGGTGTGTGTGTGTTTTAAGTGCATAAAATCTGGTTTGAATGCACCAACATAATTAGAATCCCCAGGCCATGTAGAAGTGCTGATTAGTGAGCATCTCAGCTGTACTGAAAATATAGGGAATAAATTGTTGCACCAAAGGTGTTCATTTAGTAGCCTCTTGCTTAGCTAGAGAAATCTGATTTCAATTATGCTGCAGTCAAAGTATCCACTGGACTGCAAATGCAGAACATTACCATTTCTAACATTTTAACCGGCCTATTATGATGTTTTGAATATTTTCATTTTTTCCTTTTGTCATGCAACTTTATGCCAAACATCCTTGATACCCCTTTGTCCTCAAGGGCCTATATGATTTAATTATTCCATTTCTGCTGCAGTATTCTAGCATGGTCTGAGACCCTTCAGTTCAGCAATTAACACACATTGTTGCTATCACACACCTCTGTGAAAATGATCACTCAGCCTTGAAGCACTATTCTTTATGATTCTACATATTATGACTTTTGGTGGGGATGTTAAACATGAAGCACTGAAAGAGCTGTAAGATTCTTACTTAACAAAAAAAGACCTTGAACTGTTTCCCAGCAGTTTGTTTTGTTCTGCTGTCTGATTGTAAAAACATATTCGGGTCCCTTGATGCTGTGATTTTTATTAAGACAATACAGATAGAAATGTGCATGATGGTTGCTCTTTGTGGCTATTAATATGGCTGTTCTTTTACTCAGGGTAGAGTGGATCAATCAAACTATGAATACTAGCCGAAATTTGATGTTTACCCTGGCTGCTTTCCATATTGTGTGCATAAAGTGTGGATGTTCCTGTTTCCCTGGTTGAAGGGAGATTAATAATAATAATAATAATAATAATAATAATAATAATAATAATAATAATTTATTTATACCCCACCCATCTGGCTGGGTTTCTCCAGCCACTCTGGGCAGATTCCAACATAATATTAAAATACAATAACCTATTAAACATTAAAAGCTTCCCTAAACAGGGCTGCCTTCAGATGTCTTCTAAAAGTCTGGTAGTTGTTTTATCCTTTGACATCTGATGGGAGGGCGTTCCACAGGGTGGGCGCCACTACTGAGAAGGCCCTCTGCCTGGTTCCCTGTAACTTCACTTCTCGCAGTGAGGGAACCACCAGAAGGCCCTCGGCGCTGGACCTCAGTGTCCGGGCTGAACGATGGTGGTGGAGATGCTCCTTCAGGTACAAATGAAGTTGGCTGATCACAAAAGGGAGCTGGGAATTTTCTAGAGAGCTCAAGGGGCCTTTACATGAGTATTGGCCTGGCTCAGACAGGAAGCTTATACAGGAAGCAGAAATGCTGCCCACTCATGGTTCTCAGCCGGGCCTAAATCAACATGCCTCAACAGTTCCCAACCCCTATTCTCTTAATATGGGCTCTGTCATGCTGCTAGCTTTACATTCTGCGGGTAACCCTGTGGTTTCTTTCTGACTTGTCATCTCTTCTAGGGCTGACTAGGGCAGAGAGGAAGCATCCAGAATCTGATCAGGTGCCCTGTACCTCATGTGCTAGGATGTTCAAGTCCAAAGGCTCTTCAAGAATGTTGGACACCTTGGGGATGCTATCAATGCTGGTGTTTGTCCTATGTGGCAGTCCTGCTTCACCTGATCCTGATCCTCCTTTAAGGTCTCCACCTTCTGATATGGACATGATATGAAGCCCATTTGGATCCACATCAGAGGATGACTGTCAAATAGGCTGCTATGCCCCCTTCCAGTTTAGCACTATTAATTAAGCTATTAACAACTGGAAATGTACCATTCACATTCTAAAACACCAGCAATCTATATAGGCCCCGTGTTATTATATCATGTCTAATATAATTATATCGTTTCATCTTTCAAACACTGGGGGGGGATATTCAGAACAAAATAAAACTGGGTATGCCATCTGACAGTTAAAAATGACATTTTCTGACCCCATGAGGCAGAAGGACAAATGCTGTGAATGTTGGGAAAGTGTTTCTTACTTATCTTTGTGTATGACGAGACCTTTGTGTTAATCTGTCTTTGCTTCAATTTTCAATATCAATTTTCTTTTCATCTTATCTCTTCATTTGATAGACTGCAATTGCTAGCAAAATAAATAAGATAAGAGCAAAGAGGCACCGTAATGGCAAAATCTAATGACAACTGCGCACAGTGAAAAGGAGTAAATAGACTAAACTGCCCTCTCAAAAGTCAATAAATGCAGAACCATGAAAAGCCACACTGGAAAAAATAATCAGAGTGGATATCTCATAGTGAATCATAGCTTCTGTATGCTGTATCAATGCCTATTCCACAACAAAGCCCATGGGACCTATGGACTAAACATTTCTCTCAATCCCAAAATTTTGATAGGAAGAGCAATGACACCTTGAATATGGGAGCATTGCTAGCAATATGTTTGTATGTGTGTGATGTTGCAGCCAATATGGTTATATTTATAGTAATATACCCACTGAAATTGATGCGCTTAGGTTAGCTGTATTCACCGTACTTATTTCTGTTAGTGTACTCAGAGTTTGACTTTGTTGTAAAACATGCACACATATCATTCAAAAACCACACATGTACTCACAAGTATAAAAGAAAAATCAGACTGTTAAGTTTATATAGTCAGCTAATCTAGCCCTTGGGACGCGGGTGGTGCTGTGAATTAAACCACAGAGCCTAGGACTTGCCGATCAGAAGGTTGGCAGTTTGAATCCCTGCGACGGGGTGAGCTGCCGTTGCTCAGTCCCTGCTCCTAGCAACCTAGCAGTTCGAAAGCACGTCAAAGTGCAAGTAGATAAATAGGTACCGCTCCAGCGGGAAGGTAAACAGTGTTTCTGTGTGCTGCTCTGGTTCGCCAGAAGCTGCTTAGTCATGCTGGCCACATGACCCGGAAGCTGTACGCCGGCTCCCTTGGCCAATAAAGCGAGATGAGCACTGCAACCCCAGAGTCAGCCACGACTGGACTTAATGGTCAGGGGTCCCTTTACCTTTTTAATCTAGCCCTTAATCTGCTGATTGCATTTGAGGAACTGATTAAATTTTAAAATGAAGAAAACACGACTTTCCTTGTTATTAGGTAGTGGACGATAGTCCTTTAGGGTGAATGGGGCATTGCCTCCCAAACCTCAGCCCGCAACCACCTGTATGCTGACATTCCCATCTGTGCATATGACTGAGAAACTAGGCCAAACTAGGCCATGCAGACCAAATAAAATTCTCCTCCATCCTGAGGATCAAGTAGATCTGACCTATAAAAGAAGCAGATTCATGCATGCTTTTCCTCACTCATGTCATTTCCAAGGCTAGCTCATATAATCATTATGCATGGAGCTCTCCCTCTTCTTCCTTCCCTCTTTCTCTAATCATTATGCATAGAGGGATGTGCGCGTGTGTGAACATGCATGCATGTGCCTGTATGCACACACACACTGAATATAATTCTCTTTAAGATACATCGAGAACAAATCACTATTTGGCACCTCTCTGTAAAGATTTGCACCAGTCTTCTCTTCTGGCAGAGGGGTGAGGCTTGTAGCCCAGTTTCTCATCTGGAAACTGGATTTGTAAGAAGTTATTCACATGAAAGACTTTATTGTGTATCCCGGTACACACAATCACAGCTGTCAGTACCGGAACAGGGACTGGAATACTTAACTGCTTCCCACATTGTTGAACAAGACTATATGTGAGGCTCCATTGATAAGTTCTGATTTTTGGCTGTACATGGTTGCTGGAAATTCATGGTTGCGCTTGCATCATTATTGCAATCATGTGATTGAGCCCACAATCAAAACACTTAACGAATCCTAAGACACATATTATTTGTTACAATCTGGCTATTATTTCCCAACCTGTGAAGCATGTTCCAAAATATTTGTGGAAGAAGGGCTTTGAACTGTACATTCTTTAGAACAGAGCTCATGAATTTACGATATTTTTACAATATGTTGCTCATTGGCATCTGATTTCATGCAGCCATAGGGCATTATTAACAGAAACAAGTGAGCACCTCCTTTGAATCTTCTGAAGTATTCCTTAATGTCCATTAGAATCCACACATTGTATTCGTTCAGGATATTTACTATTATTATCATTTTTACAAAGCAACAGAAGCAAGATAGTCTACAATTTAATATCTGACTACAAATGTGTGTGTGTGTGTGTTCATTTAATTCAAATGAGTTATATCTAAGTCATACAATAGACCTATTCAAATGGATAGACATAACTAACTTCAATAAATTTCAGTGGGTCCCCTCTAAGTATGACTTAGTTAGACACAACCCTCTGTAATTATAAATTTTAAGGATTGAGAAAGAATATGCCTATAGGGCTGTAATTTCTTGCACACCAGCGGTCTAAAATAAACAGCAAAACACCTATGCCACTCCATGTCAGGCAAAGCAAACTCATGTGGTCACAAAGGAACTTCTACATCTGGGTCACCTTCACAGGTTGTTTATTTGTATCGAAAATAGTATTTTTTGTCAAATCAAGAAATGAAGAAATGTACAAGCAAACCAGGAATATCTATCAAACCAAAGTCAATGAAAAAATGCAAAAAGATACTTATTTTTAATTCAATCATTTTATAGAGATCTTTTTTTTTTGCCAAATAAAGCCAGGTGGCTTGCAGTAACAACAACAAAAATATAAGAAACCCCTCAAACAGGTGTTGTTGTTGTTTAGTTGTTTAGTCGTGTCCGACTCTTCGTGACCCCATGGACCAGAGCACACCAGGCACTCCTGTCTTCCACTGCCTCCCGCAGTTTGGTCAAACTCATGCTGGTAGCTTTGAGAACACTGTCCAACCATCTCGTCCTCTGTCATCCCCTTCTCCTTGTGCCCTCCATCTTTCCCAACATCAGGGTCTTTTCCAGGGAGTCTTCTCTTCTCATGAGGTGGCCAAAGTATTGGAGCCTCAGCTTCAGGATCTGTCCTTCCAGTGAGTACTCAGGGCTGATTTCCTTATGAATGGAGAGGTTTGATCTTCTTGGAGTCCATGGGACTCTCAGGAGTCTCCTCCAACACCATAATTCAAAAGCATCAATTCTTTGGCAATCAGCTTTCTTTATGGTCCAGCTCTCACTTCCATACATCACTACTGGGAAAACCATAGCTTTGATCATATACTTTGATCATCAAACCATAGCTTTGATCATATACTTCTGTTCACAAAGCTCTACTGCTTCAGGAAGAAGAACCCAGGAACTGGCTTTGGGTCTCCAGGCCCCTGTTTCTGGCCCTCATGACCCTTCTAGGTTACACTCCTCACTGATTCTGCTTCACACCTTTATCAAGTATCTTTGACTGACTGGAATGTGTCCTTCAACTCTGAAAGTGCCTCTTGCTTGCCTGGATGGGGAGTGTGGAAATGTACGTGTCTAGAAACCAGCCTACCACACAAAGGCAACATTTACATGTATTGCTTTGACCACTCTTGGCCCTGACCCCAACCACCACTAGCATGTGGCCCCTGGAAGGTTGCCTTGAAGGCAATGAGGCCCTCAAACTGAAAAAGGCACCCTAGGGATAGGTTGTATTCAGTACCAGTCAAGTGACACTTTTTGAAGATGCAGAGAGCTGCACAACAGTCATGTAGGTGTGGAATTACGTATGTGCACACACAGCAGTGAACTCAGGTAGTTTCATCAAAAGGCTTGAAAAAATAAGGATGTTTGAGCTGCATGCCTGAGTCTCACCAATGGGTTGCACAGACAAGACATTCGAAACAAATTGCAAGCTTGCCGTTTCTCCTTGTAATAGAAAATCTTGTTTTCCAGGCTGAGTATTGTGAGGACATTTGCTAGTCTCCTCTCTGTGCATCTATAGACTTTCCACACTTTAGAAACTTCTGTTAACACATCATGTTTCACTTTCAGCTTCATAGCTGTCTACGTACATTCAGCATACAATGAACAGATCAGTTAACACACCATCCAGCTCTCCCATTCTCAGGTTCTCGTACAATAGTGCACTTATTCTTCTCTGGAGCATTAGACTTCAGTTTGCATTGTCACAACTGTGGAGGCACTACAATAGTCTCTTTCATCACAGAGTTGCTTGAGTAGCTAGCGGCACACTGTGCCTGAAATTCAGACACCTCACAGTTGGAAGGCAGCACCAGATGACACCCAATAGTGCTGGCCACTTGAGATGAAGATCAGATTATGGCCTCCAGCACAGCAGAACAACACTTTGGTAAAGAGAGCCACAAAGACATTACTATTTGTTAAGGATTTGTTCCTTGGCTTCATATGATATTGGGGTGTACCTCACACTCTGTTCACTAGCATAGCTTCCAGGCCCCACTTTGTGATGCTGTATGAGATCAAAACATGCCCATATGTTATCTATAGAGTCATGAGCAGAACATTTTTTAAACACAAAAAAACCCTCACACCAGTTATGGAGGGAGGGTAGTGTTTGGATTAGGCAGAGGTCTCCAATGGCCAATGCTGTGAGCACCAATCCCTCCTTTCCACCCACTGAATGGGTGAGTGGGAGGCTTGCTGGTGGGATCCTCAACTTGTGAGAGGCAGCAGAAACCCCAGCACCACAATTTCTGGTGATGGGGCAGGGTTGAGCCAGCCCAGGATCACTGGATCTTGAGCCACTCTCACTGCCATTGTGTGATTGCACTGGCTCCAATCCAGAATGCCCTGGAGGGTCATTTCCTCACGTTTTGCCATGGTGAGCAGCAGTTCTGTAGATGGAGCTCTGCAGAAAGGAGGAGGGAGATTGCATTACACCCTGAATGTGTCATATTTCGTCCTATGTGACCAGCCGTATCAAGCAGTCAGGTAGACGTCAGAATCTTTCAATGGCAGAGCATATGGGCTTGCATGTAAAATGACTTGTCTTAGCCCCTAATACCTACAATTAAAAGGAGCTGTGGCTATAGGTCTGTAATACTGATTTAGCAATACCAGTGACCTTACCTGGTGTAAAACACTTTCAGGTGTTCAGATAGCAGCATGAGCATGGCCACCAACTTGAACCACACAAATAAAACCAACCATCAGTGATTCCATTGCTAACATTACTAAAAAATGGTTTTGCAACCACTGAGGGGCCTGGAAAAAGAAATTTTGAGGCTGATAAAAGCCTACCGTAAGTAGGAGGCAAGCTTCACAGACCTTAGAATTACCTTGTCAACTGCTTCAGTGCCTTGGGGTGTCCTCTTGGCCAAAATCCTCACCCAGTGTGTGTGTGCCACGGCCACGTATCACATTTTGATCAGCTGAGCCAGGGCCTTCCCAACACTTCTGCAGTAAGTAATTTTCTTAGCTGCACCACATTCACTGCCACATTCAACTGTAGTGAGTCATCAGCTAGGAACTCGTGAATCCTTGACTGGCTTTCATGGCTGGTCCACATGCCTTTGAGAACATAATTGGGCTGGAATATTCTCCATGCTTTGATATGTACAAGGCAGTGTCTGCTGCTCTTCCTGATATGGTGAGTGTGTGTCAGTGTCTGTTCGGATGAACTGAGTGGGGGCTTTGATGCTGCTCCATTGCCAAGTCCCTGAGGGGGCTGGCACAGGTGACTGGCCTAAGAACAAAATAAATGTCACATCTGATTAGGGTTGCAATTTATTAATTAAGGGGAGAGAGTGGGGAAGGGGAGAGAGAGAGACTGACTTTTCACATGAAGACAGATGGAGACCAGAGTGCACTAGTGCAAAGGCGATACAAGACATTGAGAGGAGGGTTGTGTTGTTTCATGTGGGTTAGAGAATCACTGGGAAAGAACAGAGGTATTTTAGCAGCAAAGCAGGAAATTGTACAAGCCTTGGCATGAGAGCTTGAACATGTGCAGCATAATAATTTGGCTTCATACATGGCTTCATATAATATATTCTCCACTCATTATGGTATATTATGCTGCTAGTTAGTTAACGGCCTTTGCTCATCTTGATGCTCATAGCATATTTATCCTAGAAGTAGACTGTGCTATTCTACTATTCATTTGTCCTAAATCAGAATGTTAAGGAGTATGTGTTACATTGATGCATCTGGGAGATCTCACAAGCCTCACACTGTGATTATTTACAATTGTTTTACTTAAGTCCATTTCTCCTTTGTCTGTTCTAACTATTTTGCTTCCTCTGATTGTTAGAGCTGCGGTACTGACTCACACTGGGAATATGCCTGGGTTGTTTCAGCTATTGTATACTACAATAATATAATATAGAGCACATGGAAAATACCAGAATGCAGCAATGATGAAACCCATTGAGTTGTATCCAATGTTAGCTCTACTCAGAGTAGCACCATTGAAATTGATGGACATTGGGTGCTATTCAACTAAGTATTACTCGATGGGTAAACCTATTGAAATTAGTAGCCATGACCACATTAGATCCATTAATTTCAAAAGGGCTACTCCAAGTAGAATTTAATTGGATACAGCCCAATATTTTGCAGCACTGAGTTACACAAGCAGGTTATACCGAGACCATGCTCTTGTCCAGCAGACATGGCTGGAGGTTCCCTCCAGGTCCATGCTGTTTTATTTTTTCCCCTCACACAACATTTTGAGTCATAGCCAATGTGCCTTAGTGTTGAATTTATTGCTAGATGTATTAGACCTCTGCGCAAAAGCAAACTCAGTGCACTTTAACACGAACATTTAGGAATTTTGTGATGGTGAGGGAAAGCCTGTGCCAGCTCCATCCCATGGCAAGCAAGATGTATCAAATCAAGTTGGCTCAAAGTTTGATGACTCCTATGTGACCAACAATATGTTGAAGTGTGGAGTGCGGCTGTTCAGTATTTTAGTCACTCCACCTTTCCTCCAACAATCAGTCTGCATTTTCTGCCTGTGAACATACTCTGTTCTAACTGGGATTTCTCTCTTTCTGCCTCTCGTTCCTAAAGATTTGCTGTACTGCTGCTCACCATAGGTTTTTCCTGTGTCTGCCTACACCTCCCTCTTGCGGGTGGGTTGTGCCACTTTGGCAGCACAAGCAACAACAATCTTCCTCTGAAGATTGGAATTATTATGCACAGTGACTGTATTGAATAGACTGAAGCTGAGTCACTCAGAGAAAGAAGGTTTTTGCAAGGCTTTATGCCTAATACAGGGGGGAAAAACATGGATATATATCGCATAAAAATAAAGACCCAAGAAAATTTAAAATAGGAGTATATATTATAAACATGTGTATCAAAAAACACACTTTGGAAAACAGTTACACATGCTGTCATAATTAAACAAAAATTATGAATGCAGTTGATCAAAAGGATATGTGTAAGGATGATAAGAGAAGCAGTAAGTAGAACAATGATACATCATGTGGGGCACAGCGGCACCACAATTAATGAAAGGGAAGAGACTATAAACTCTAAAAGGAGACAGGAGGCATAAGACTTGCCCAGCCCACCACCCACGCTGAAAGTAATATCTAGTTGTGCTACAGAAAAGAGCCCAATAGAAAAAAGCCACAACATTAATTGGACCACCAAGTTATTGGTTAGGAATGCTAAAGCATGCTCATAAATTCACCTGTCTTGTTATAGCAAATATTTGTTCATTATAGACATGCCAATTTAATTTGAGAGACATCATATTCAGCTGCACTGCTTGGTTTTATTGCAGAACATGATACGTACTGAATCTGAGAAAGAAATTCCACACTGGCAGGCTGTCTGAGTGATAGAATAGCAAGCTAGCGATAGCATCCTGAACAAAAGATGGAGCAGCTTTGCTTGGTGTATTATGCTGGGTTTCACTTTACTTGCTTACCATAGGCTGGAGGTTGGAAGAGCTGACTTTTTCTTTCAAAGCTACTGTGCTTGTGTGAACAAGCCTTTGGATTAGGCCTAGCTCCTTTTTGCCCAATTTCAAAATTTCAAACTGAGTCGGGTTACTGACCCACCCACCCATGGAATGGTCTATTTGGAGACTTGAGTCAGCAAAGTATTTGTATGTGGAAGTGCTCTCAACTCCTAATTTCTGAATCACCCCAAACATCTGCTTTTGGTTCACCTGGCAGTGATAACTGTTCACCATCAATACAAGTATGTGGTTGTCACAGGTCTCATGGAATTGGAACCTGGGGCAGTAGTTTACATTATAGTGGAGGGCACATTTTCCAGCCTATTGACCACATCAACACTCTGCAGGAATGTTCCTTCAAAGTGACCTATACTAGAAGGACTATTCCCCTGACCAGCAGAGTCAGGGAACCTGTGGACCTCCAGAAGTTGTTGTATTTCAGTTCCCATTAGCCCCAGCCAGCATAGCCAATAACCAGGGATGATGATATGCAGTCCAGCAACACTGGGATGGCCATGAGTTCCCCAGCTTTGATGTTAAGCCAGCAAGGCAGGGATCTACTTTTATGGTTGGTGTGAAAAAAGATCACACCAGAGTGGAACTGCCTATAGAAACATATTGGATTGGCACAGCATTTATTTTGAGGCTGCAGTTGCTGGAAAAAAATATTTGAGCAAGGAAAGGAAATCTTTGCTTCAATATTGTGAGCACTAACTAATGACAGTAAAAATCTATGTGAGTCCAGATGCAGAGCCTCATTTTTTTTTCCAGACCCTGCTCAGTGCCACGTGCCCTACTCAGTAAGTGAAAGCAGAGATATAGCATCTGGAGAAACAAGGCATTCTGGAACCAGTCCAATTTTCCCACTAGGCCACCCTGATTTTACCACTCATTAAGGCAGATAGGTCCATGTAGATTTCCAAGGATTACACAGTGTTGGTTCAGAAGAACGAAAAGCTGGCTTCATATTCCAGCATCTATGAAAAATTGAAGATTTATTTGTAGCTGAGGGAAGAAAACTATCCAAACTTATCAGCAGCTGCTTCTCAATGCAGAGGCCGAGGAATTCCTGATATACACACGGGATCGTATTTCGCATACACCATTCTTCTGGGAATACATCAGGAGATTCTACTGGTGGTCCTGGAAAGGTTCCACAGAGTTAAAGCTACATAAATATAAGTTTACGACCACCTCTAGACAATATTATGGGATCCATTGTCAATACAAATTGGCTTTGCCTAGAATGTGATAGTAAAAGAGATTTCTGGAGCCCCAAACTCAGTGATTATTATAGGGGAGTTGTCCAAATTGCATATGACATTAGCCTCATCACACGATTTGTTATGGAAATATACCCCATAAAAATGGGAGGTAACTGGGACTACATTCTCAACCTTAACAACTACACATCAATTTTCCAATGTGCTGATGTGTGTTTTTTATCCCAGATTTTCAACGCTGCTGGCCTGTGATTCCTATCAGTTTGAGAGGGAGACATTTTTGTCCCGTGTAAATTTGGGTGATTCAGAGAGACCAGTTAGATTTGCATTCTGTACTATACAAGTTTGCATTCTACACTGTACCAGTTTGCAGTTGTTTGGGATGGGAGTCAAGATCTTCTGTTGCTGTTTGTATGGCTTTGCATTCACCAATCTTATACACAACCAGCCATTATATACTATTTAGTGAAAATAAACCACGATGATAAGCTCAAGTCAGAAACGGAAAAGGCCTTATTGTTCCAGAAAGATTACTAGCATCCCATACAAGTATAAGCACTAGATTGTTGCTGCTAGACTCTTCATGACAAACACATGTAGGAGAGATGAAATTGTTAATGTTATCTATTTACAGTCTAGCGTGTTCTCCTTCATGGAGAGCACGTGTTGCGGTGGGGTCTGCTGAGCCACCCCTCTGTTACCAGGCAGGGTCTCTAAAGATGGCCTGAGGCAGTGATTGGTTCACTGGGTTGCTGGGGTAAAAGTTATGCTGCAATTTTGGTGGGAGGGGTAAAATGTTTAAATACTCTGCACGCCGCCTGGAGCTTTCTCTTTGCTTTGTGCAACGGATCACCCGCCCACCCGCCCTTGAGTAAGGGGTTGTTGCATTGACCTTGCTATGCCTGTCATGGGGTCGTCTGCCGTTGGGGCAGGGGCTTGGTAGGAATTTTGTCCATCTGGCTGATTGGCTGGGCCATTTGGTTTTTGCCTACTGCGTAGCAAATCGTCACAACTTGTAAGGTTGCGGTTAGGCATTGGTTATAAATTGGTGGAGGAGGGGTTAGGATAGGCTGGGCCTGCCCCTCCATGGTTGCTGCGGAAAGGGAATTCCGTTAAAGGAATCCTGGGGCTTGCCATCTTTTCGTCCAATCCCTGGAATGGGACTAGGGCTGGCAAGCCTTCGGGGAGCATGCGGATGAGAATTGAGGGTCTGTGACTCAGCTCCATTTCTCCCTGACTTGCTTTCCCCCGCACTGTCTTTCGGTGGTGCCCGGATGTCAGTTCTGTCCCCAGGCGGGGGGACAGATAGTCTTAACCAATGCCTAAACAACCACTCACGGTTTTGTATTTAAATAAAGTTGTGGCCAAAATTATGCCAAAAACCTTAAACAAAAATTAAGTTTGCGTTGTGAGTTATTTGGAGGTGGCTTGGGGACCTCAACATGCAACTATTATATGCCTATGACGCTTTTCATTCAAATGACTCCCAAAGTGGCTTACAAACAATAAATAACAACAACATGAAACAACATAACAGAGCATCACAAATGCAGCACAAATCATTTAGACTAATTAACAGTTCATTAGTGAAACAGTTACAATCTATGAAACACTGTTAACAAAGCAACAACAAGGTAAAAGAAAAAAATATCATAAATAAAACAAAAGTCATGTTGTGTGATTACCAAATCAATACAGCATTTATAACCTACAAAACAACATTAACAAAATAACAACCAAAAAATAAACTAAGCACTGTTAAATTCAAACACACACTCTCCACACCTCCATGACTCATAACATTTGACTCTGTTCAGCTCATTAAAACACACATACACCTAATGCCTGCGGGCAGCAGATCCCTTCTGAAGGTTCCTCAGACTGGAGGTAGGCAGCACAGGTAAAACCAACCAGCCCCTGATGGCAAAGAGTCTTTCTCCACTCACTGTTCTTCCTTGGGAAACAGTTCCCTTATGGAGGCTCCTAAGGCTGGAGGGTAGGGCAAGGCAGGTAGAAAAGGCCATTAGCTTTCAATGAATTCAGCAGTGTGGGTCACTGGTGACAGCAGAACACATTAGCTGGGAGATGACCTGGAGGTGGGTGCAGTCTGCAGCCTAATAAAGGTAAAGGGACCCCTGACCATTAGGTCCAGTCTCGGATGACTCTGGGGTTGTGGCGCTCATCTTGCTTTACTGGCCGAGGGAGCCGGCGTACAGCTTCTGGCTCATGTGGCCAGCATGACTAAGCCGCTTCTGGCGAACCAGAGCAGCGCACGGAAATGCCGTTTACCTTCCCGCCGGAGCGGTACCTATTCATCTACTTGCACTTTGATGTGCTTTCGAACTGCTAGGTTGGCAGGAGCTGCAGCCTAGTAGCTGGGTACAAAACAGGAGAATTTTAATCTCTGTTTTTGAAGAGCAATGCAGCAAGTACTTTATGTAGGATTGCTTCAAGTAGAGGGTGGAGGAGACTAGTTGCCAACAAGCTTAGAGAGAAACTGTGGCTCAAATGGTATTTGCAGGATAACAGGTGTGATCAGGCCTAGCTTAAGACAGATAACACTCAGCAGATAAAGGCATTTGGGTGATCTTCACCTGCTCAAGTATACAGTCTTTGAAGGGCCAAACCTGTGCTTCAGGAGGTGAGCTCTCAGTAAGCACATTATAGACTGCAGTGCTTTTATTCAGTTTTATTTTCCAGTCATGTTGGTAGTTTTAGTTATGTCCTCATAGGAAGCAGGAAGGGACTTGTTCTCATTCTAATAAAGTTCTCACCCTCTTATATGGGGTGTCTGTTGAATTATTACAAGAGCTAGCATCAAGTGTGTCCCAACGCTGGAAATACCAGAAGAAAATGTATGTGACAGCAATACTGTCTCCAAATCTTGCTTTAATATTCATGCTTCTTAACCAGGAATTGCATACTTAAATCCTGTCCTAAAAGCTTTTGGCATTCAGGCATGGAGCTCTAGGTGATCAGATTAATAGTTTTTCAAAAGGACTTACAAGAATACATCCCATTGCTATAATCATTGATAAAGGCATAATGAAAAGAAAGGCAATCTAGCCATTACATTCAAATTTCCTCCTGAATATTTTAATTTGAAAAAATGCCTAGGCAAAGTATCTGATCCCTCTTGTCTGTGTAGTTAAATTAAATTATTTCTCTGAGTATAATGTAATTAAAATCCTTTTAGTTTATAATCAATATTAGAGTTAAGAATCATTTTTGTATAATTCTTGATTAGAGATTTTTAAAGACAGACAGAAAAGAGTTACTATTTTCTGCTACGTGCTCAACAACCTTTCTTGTTGGAATAATGTTCTGCAGGATGTGGCACTCTCCATATGCTGTTTCACTCTGAAATTCACCAGCCCCAGGCAACAGAGCCAGTGGTCAGGAATGATGGGAGTTGTAGCCCAATGACTTCCAAGGGGAACGACCTTGGCTTCACCTAGAGCAAATTGCATAAGAGTGTTGAAATTGCTCAATTGCAGACCCAGGCATCATGCTCCCCAGTCCCAATCTCCAGATAAATGAAAGACCACTAAGACTGGTTTGGATTGAAAGAGGCCACAACTTTATTGAACACAGATGAAAGAGGTATGGCTTGGACATGGGGCAATCAAAATACTTCCGGCCTGCCCACTGGAAGTGACGCGTAGGTCAACCCAGGCAAGGGTTCCTAAGACTTACATCAAATAGTATGACCCCTGAAGGGACCGCCATCTGGGGGAGTACCATCAGCCCTGGCCCTGCCTAGGCATGCAGACATGGCCACACCCCCGGATCCCTTTAACAGGATACCCTAGCATTTGGAGGGGTAAGCAGAGACTACAACCTCCCCTCCATCCAAGACAAAGGATTGCCCCAATACCCAACCCAGTTGTGATGATTGCTACGAGGTAGGCAAAGCCACCAGCTTGGAGCCAATTTGTCTGATGGACAAATTCCTACCCAGCCTCATAATATGGCAACCACTGTAGCCACAGCAAAGTCCTTGAACCAAGGGGGGGGGGAACCCAATGAAGAAAAATCAGGTAGGGCCCCAGGTGAGGGCTGTTTAAATGGCATGGGAGTGGACCAGAGGGAAGCCTTCTTGTTCCGTTGGCTCCACCCCCTGGTCCAGCCTATGTCCGAGCCTGCATCCCCATTTGCCAATCCGGGATGCAGGTCAGGATCTGGCTCCTGATAGGTGGTGCGGGCTTATGCCCCTGCCACCTATCCGGACGGGGCACTGATGCCACAATGTGGTTCAGAGCTGTACCTTCTCTAGTCCAGTTAAGATGGAGGAGGGAGCTCCTGTACCTCTAAAGATTTCATAGAAAAGATAAATTTGGCAGGTGCAGCTTGCCATGCCATGTACTGCAGGGGTGAGTTGTTGTGGTCTTTACCTTGCCCATACTTTGTTGCACCTGGTGAGAACTTTAGCTGGCCGAGGTCCTTTAGTAATCCATTCAAAATACAAATTCCCTAGACATATGGGTTGCGTGGAAGTGTGCATGGAGCTGCAATTCAGCTGTGCATAGTGGTTGCTGCTTGACTGTCGGTTTCCTCAACTGCCTCCTTTATGATTCTGAGCATGCGATGGGAGTTATTTATCTGTGAAAGCAGTACCTAGTTAACTGCGGCATCAATTTCTGAAACTACCTTATACTGAGTGAGACCATTTGTCATCTAGTCTACAAGACTGCCAGCAGCTCCTGGGATTTCAAGAGAGCGTTTCTCCCAGTTCTACCTGGAAACACCTGGGATTGAACCTGGAGCCTTCTTCATACTGAGGAGATGCTCTGCCACTATGCTACACCCTTCTCCAAGTGGCACTTATGTGAGAATGGAGACCTATATGTTTCTTACTTCAGATGCTCTACACTGATCTCATTTTCTTCACATAAATCCTTGTGTTTTCAGTTTTCTTAGAAAATTATTTGTCCAGAATTTTCATGTTTTTGAGTTGGCAACTCTATTTATCAAAGTTGTCGTGAACATTTGGAAGCTCCCGGTGAGGAGCAGGGTGTATTTTACAGTGTATAAGGTCAACAAATGTTCTCACCCCCTGTCCATCTGGGACATGATGCTCTCCAACTTCTCTCCCTCCTCCATGTGGAACAAGTGAATGATGGCAAGACTAGAGAACATGCTTCATATTTACTGAGCGTTAAATCTGTCCCTGAAGGAGAGTGAAAGGAAAGGAAGCATGGAGACAAAGGAAGCTATATTGTTCCCACTCTTGTGCTCACTTCATGAAGTACTAATTCCAAATTTCCTTGCATTTACACATGCCAAAAGCATCCCAATGTGTTCAAGTATGAAACACTACCCACTCATTCACACCTCATTGTTCATTCTGTATACTAAATGCTGACCTACTGTAAGTTTAAGTGCGCATTTGTTGATGATATGGAGTGCTTCATTGATTTGACCTCCCTGGGCATTCTAGGAACATAGGAATCTGCCTTATATTGAGTCCGCCCAGTGGTCCATCAAACTCAGTATTTTCTACACTGTCTAGTTGCAGCTGTCCAGGGTTTCAGACAGGGAGTCTATCTCAAGATGCCAGGGATTGAGACTAGGAACGTATTCATGCAACACAGATGTTATGTCACTTAACTACGGCCCTTCCACAATGCTTCACCAGCCTTCATCAGTGTTGGCTGGATCTGACGTGAGTTATAGTCCAAAACATCTGGAGAACAACAGGTTTGCAAATTTTCTCGGGAATCATAGAATTGTAGAGTTAGAATGGACCCTGAGAGACATCTCGTCCAATCCCCTGCAATGCAGGAATCTCAGCTGAAACATATATGGTTTTTCACATGGAACTTTGCAAATCATCCAGAAGAATGGAATGTCTTATTTATATAAATAAAATGCTCTGTTGAATCCAGGTACATTTGCGGCGGGGGGGGGGGGGCGGACGGACCTAACCAGATATCTCACTTATTCAAAACTCAGAATGTGATACATCACATCGCAGTTCGGTACTGCATGTTCTTTCCAAATGCCAACACATGCTTTTCTGATTTTCTGTTAAAGTATACATTCCTTTAGAGTAAACAGAGTATCCCATGTCTGTTGAAAGTTGTCTGTTTATCGCAGTACTGCCAATGGATAGAAGAAGGGGGCGAAAGCCATGCAAACAATTTTCAGTTTCTTACAGGGCAAACCCGCAGTTCTATGGGATTTGGAAAAGGAGCTGCTTAAAAAACAAAATGTGTTCCAAACAGGATTTTTTATTTTTATTTTTTCAGTTCAGCAAGCTGAAGTAGGAGCTTATCAATTTGTAATCCAATCTTGTGGTGGCCCAATAGCATCACTCAGATGTTTTCAAATTATATTATGTGGCTTATCTGGCTTAGAGGGATAAAAACACATTACTTTAAACTATGGTATACGAAAGGATTATACATGGGCTATCATTTTGTGTGGTTGTTGCTTTGCATGTAATGCCATAACACATGCATTCTTCATCTGATCTGAACAGCCACAGTAGAAACCACTGGGATGAGCCAGCTTCTGGGAAAACGTGATCAGTGGAATTAGATGCCGAGCTTGATACTATGAGAGCAGTGGCGCAGAATCCCAAAGGCCACACTTCCTCATGGATGGACAGATGCCCAGAACTACATTGCTGTAGTGTATGGAGTCAGAGGCAAGAGTGAGCAGGGCCAGAAGCAAAAAGTGTGCAGAGCAATAGATGACACTCTTCCTCAAAGTAGGTTACTTCCCAGTCCTGCAAAATCCAGAGGTTTCTCCAACAAACCCTCCCCACTCTTCAACCACCATTCAGGCAAGGAAGGAGCATGAACAAAGTTCAAGCACCTATTCAATCCAGAACACAGCACCTGCGGAGCGGTTCAGTCAGGGATGGCATATGAGGAGAGGGTGTGGGTTCGAGAGAAGGGTGATGTGAATTGTCTTGAGGACTGGATATAGAAGATTAGAGGCAGGGGTGGAAGAATCTGTTCATTTTGCTTCTCTCAGTTTTTCATTTTTCCGATCTTAAATTCAGTTTTCCTAGTTTCTGCAGCAATTTGCATAAAAAATAATAATGAACATTCTAATGCAACATTTTAATACAAGTGTCTCCTAGTAAACACTTTCACTAAAATTGAGGTCCACACTTCTGCAAGCAAATAAGTTTTTGTTTTCCTGTGCATTTGGGCAGAACCAATGATATTATATTCTGAGAGATATATTGTAATTTTATTATTGTGTTTTTAACCTTTAAGTCACTTCAGGACATACAGATTTAATAAGCCTGAAATTTTAATCTCCCCACTTCAAACACTTGCCCAAGAGCAGGCTGGTGCTCCCATTGTGCCTTTTGCCACATTTGCCATGACATAAGAAAGACCTGAACAAGGATAAAATCTCAGTAGTATCATCTGATCTGGGCCTGGAAGGCTAGCCTGGAAATACTATATGTGTTTGTTGAAGACTAAAGGAACATAGAATTGTAAAGCTGAAAACGGCCCCAGGGATTATTAGTCCAACTCCCCGCAACACAGGAATCTCTTACCCAACATGGGGCTCAAACCCACAGTCCTGAGATTAAGAGTCTCATACTCTACCAACTGAGAGCCAGTGTGGTGTAGTGGTTAAGAGCGGTAGTCTTGTAATCTGGTGAAACAGGTTCGCATCTCCGCTCCTCCACATACAGCTGCTGGGTGACCTTGGGCTAGTCACACTTCTCTGAAGTCTCTCAGCTCCACTCACCTCACAGAGTGTTTGTTGTGGGGGAGGAAGGGAAAGGAGATTGTTAGCCGCTTTGAGACACCTTAGGGTAGTGAAAAAGCAGGATATCAAATCCAAACCCTTCTATCCTGGTCTATCAAGAACTCTCATGAAGGCAAAAGTCCTTAAGACACTGTAAGAGCATGAAAAGCACTCAATCAAACTTGTTGCAAAACACAGTGCTTTTGTAATACAGAAAGGTTCCCTCCCCCCTCAATGGGGATACCTCAAATAATTTAAACCTCTATTTTTTAGTGAACTGTGCATCTTTCATGAGATAAAAATACATTTAAAATTTAGCAGACCTTCCAATAAAAATGTCCTGGGTCTATTTGAATCATTTTCTTAAATGTTTGGATTTGTGATGCTCTCCTCTTTGTTTTCATTTATGGGTTCTGTTCCAGAACTTGTAATACATCTGAAGCAAAGGAGCTTGTTATTTCTAAGTATCTCTTGGTCCTTCCAGCAAAGTATTAAAGTGTAATAGCATTTTATTTGTCAGCGCCTTGTGCAACAAAAGCTCAGTAATGTGGCACAGACTTATTGTGACTCAGATGTATTTTTTGCTATGGCTAAATTAGATGAAATGTTATCTTTACTTAGAGAGCACTTAGAAAAGAAAGCTGCATTCTGATCCAGTATATATCTTTTTCTTTATCTGAATTTATTCTTCTCCAGAAAGAAGTATTGGATAGTAATGCAATAAAATTTTAGCCAGTAACACCATCCTAACAGTGAGCCCTCTGCCTCACTTCTATGCATATAATGTAGCTGATTATCTGGCTCAATGCCTTTTATCATGCTTCCTTTTTGCTAAATGGGTTGAAATACTAGAGGAGGTGCAAAAAGCATGGGAGTCTGAGGCGTGTTAGCACTATTTTCACATAAGTTCTAACACACAAGTGTTGTAGGTTTGGCTTGGTTCAAACACATACAGGTGCAATCATTCTTCGGAATGTCATTTGGTCTGTAGAAATAGATGCTGTGGATTGCGAAGCCTAAACTTACCACCTGTGGATGCAAGCACAATGCTATTTCACTAAAGCCCCTTTCACACATTATTGGTGTGTACAGATTCCTTCCGTTAAAGTGAAGTGGTCTGCAGTGTGTCTGTGGATTTGTGGTTGACAATGGGAGGCAGCACACCCATTCTGCTAAATATTCACATTGCTATTTAATTGTATTTTTTATTACTTCTTTTGTTTCTTATATTGTATGTTTTGCATTACAGGTTTAATACTATGGAATTCAAATTGTAATGGAAGAAAAAAAAACAAGTTTGGGAATCACTGGTTTAAAGCATCCCCATAGTTAAAGAATTGAAGAAGAGGGATTGGACTCATGTGTGCTCAGTCAGTTGCCGTCTTCCTCTATCCTTTCAACAGTTACCTTCACAATGTAAATTAGGGGTGGCGAACCTGTGCCCCTCCAGACATTGCTGGCCAGGTAGCATGGCCTATGGCTAGGGAAGATCAGTCTTGCATTCAGCAACTGCTGGAGGCCCATGGATATTAATGATACTGGAATGGTGGTGGTGGTGGTGGTAAAAACATGCACCTGTGGGTGTACATTCTTCAAGCACACTTTGCCTCCCTTAGGTTGCAAGCAGAAAGGAAGTGTGTGGTTCCTAACTCCCAAACTGAGGAATCCCCTAACTTCCAACATAAGAGTGAACATTCATGCCTGCACTCTGCTGCCAGTTTTCACTAGCAGCTTGAGGGTTTTACACATGCCCAATACACAATATGATACAATTTGCTAATAGAGACGCTTCCCAGCTTGTTCTCGAATGGGATCCTCACTTTATTAATCAGGACAGTGATTCAACCTTAAATGACAACAACAAAGCTTGAGTAAGTTGTGAGAGGAATTTTTAAATTGGGTTTCTTCATCTGGGTTCAATATTCCACTTGCTCACTGTCTGTTTATTACCTTAAAATTGATGCGATAGGAATTGTTTTTATCAGGAAGAAAGAATTCTGAAAACTTAATCATTAACCTTCTCACCAAGATGTAATTCAGAGCTGTGATGGATGTTTTCAAGTATCCGTTCTCAAATCACTTTTAAATAGCTTCTGCTGCAATAGCAAATCATATTATATTAGCCTACATTTGTCAGCTGAAAATAGGTACATTTTCTTTACATTCCATGAACTCTTCAGAGTGGGATACAGACTTGAGAGACATAATTAAGCTGCTTCCATTAGGTCTGGTGGCTGGGACTTCACTTCAAAAGTTACATTCTCCTGTCATCTGGAAACATACATTTTAACATTTAGCCATTACAAATGTGTGTATTTTTTCCCTCTCTGTCACCAAGTGCTATATTTAATATTTTATATAACTAGAAAAAATAATAGAACTAGTACCAAGGCAAAAATCCTTGGGGTTCTTTTATATGAAATATTCCTTCAGTGCTAGAAAAGGAATTCAACAGCATGTGGAATGCAAAATGACAAGTTAGGTCCATTTTGGTTGGTTCAGTTGGAAAGGATAGTATAATCCCATGGGGATGTAGTATGAAATATCTCTTAGCTAAATCCATCTAGGGACTTTAATTTTCTTTAGAATGTCCCCACCCAGCTTGTGGAGAAGTGATCTGGTAGATGGCTGAAACACATACATAGCATAAACCCCACCTACTAAGTCATAGGAGGAGCAATGGTTGCAGTCAATCTCTTTATAACACTTTACAAACCATATAACCCAAGGGCTACATGAGTGTGTAACAAAGCTTTCATTGAACTATTCCCACCTTGGTAGTGAAACACATACAAAAAATGGGTGATACTGCAGGCACTCTAATAACTATCTCTGTGTATGCACAGCTTATTTGCGTGTTCAGACCCAGAAACCTCCCCCCTAAATAAATTCACACTTGACTAAAATTTTGGTTTTGTTTTTTGGCAGAATTTAGGCCACATTTATTGATTACAGTGAATGGTTGCATACCTCCCTGCCATGCAGGTAGCGCTGACCCAGGGTTCCAGCATAGGTCAGGCAAAGGTGAACACCTGGATAAGCGGAAAGCCAGGAACAGGTTATCTCCGCCACCCAAATTTCCCCCTGGACTCAGGCACAACCCCCTCTCAGGCGTTGACCAAACCATCGAGTCCCTGGATTCCTTTAATGGAATACCCTTCACATAGGGATGGTGAGAGCGTTCCCCCATCCCTATCACCTGAACCAGAGCCTATCCACAACCTTACAAGTTGTGACAATTTGCCACCCAGCAGGTGAAACCCAAATGGCAACAGCCAATCAGCCAAGTGGGGAAAGTTCCTGCCATGCCCCTGTCCCAATGACAGACGACACACAATGGCATAGCAAGGTCAAGCGCAAAGCCCTAAAAGTAGGGAGAGGTGGGCGGGTGTTCCGAATGCACATGCCGAAAGAGGAAGCTCTGGGTCACGTGCATGGGTATAAATAGGTCCCTCCAACTGTTTGGACTGTGTCCCATTGGCCAGATTGCACCCAGCTTCAAGGGACCTACCAATAGGGTGTTGTGGCTGACGAATCGTACCCACCACAACACAGGGTGTCTGTTTCCAGGTCTCACCGCAATACGTGCCCTCTTTAAGGGAGGACCCGATTAAATGTAGCTAAAAATCTCACTAGCCGGTTGGGAGAGACAGTGTAGGGCTGAATCGAGTCCCTTCCCACACATCTTTCTTGAGTAATAGAAGATCGTCAGGGTTCCTGTTTTTTAAAAAATAAAATACAAAAGTTGCACACATTATCTACTGTGTTGGATATGTCACCATCTCTTGAAGTTCTGCACCCTATTAGTGAACAGAGAAATTGGGGTGACCACTGCAACAAATTTCTGTAGGGGGAGAATAAAGTCTTCAACAGTTTCTTGGGTGTTAGCAATGGCAGTTACACTGCTACTTCCTTTTTTCCTAAAGCCACCAATTGGCAGCCTGGCCACCAGTTGGCAGCATCTACAGTGCCCCAGTCCAAGGCTGAAGTTACAAAGCAGTTTATTCCATTTCCCCAATGTTTTCTGAATTCTTAGTTTCTACGTTATATTTTAGCTTTTACACAACGCAAAACTCACTTTTGGAAATACAGTATAGCAGAACATAGTGGAAGTTTTGTGCTGATCGCTGTGTGAATTTGTTCCAGAAATCATCTGTTTGCAACCACATTGACCCCCAAAATCACGGTTGTAGAGTCATAAAATTTGGGGTGGCATACCAGTGCACAATTATTTCCTGCTGTTTTTATGGGTGACTGATGGGGGAACAGACATATGCATATGCAGAAATGATGGAGGAGTAGCAATGATGTCCTATGACATTTGTGCTGTGCTACATCCCGCCTACTGATATGAATGAAATTTAGCACAACATGCTGGTGTATCAGGCAAAAAGCCACAGTGCCACAATATAACAGGTGCTCAATTGTGAAATGAACATTAGAAAATGGGACAGAAGCACTAGCATTACAATCAGTAATGCTAATATTCCCAATGCAATATTCCCCACAACTGAATGCACCCCTACTGTCATTCTGGGACACATTGTGTTTGGAGAGAGAGTGGGGAATGGCAGATTACACACACACAAAAATGCTGGACAGAATTTGGGGACAGAATTCTGTAGAGTGGCCTTCTTTTGGTGGGGGAGGGTGAGAAAAGGGAAATATCATAAAGTTTTACAAGGAAAATATTGATGCAAATATAATTGCAACTGTTCACTTTTTGTTGCAAGCAACCTGTATCTCTTTCTCTACAGCACACACCCATAGACAACAGCTTATGGCTGGAATGTGCAAAACCTAATCGGTTACTCACACAGATATTTCAAGCATACCAAAAAACCAACCTCACATGTCCAGGACACTTGTTTGCAAATACAGGTATTGAATTTTTGTGCGATGCTATTTTTGGAATTCTTATTCTGCATTATAGCACCGCTACTCCATTAAAGTCACTGAGACCTGACTTAATTGCATGAGCAATCATACTATTTCTTTTAATTCCCTTTTTACGTGCTTGCTACTGTGCAGGGGGCCAGGAAATTGCCTATCAAGTTCCACGTTCAAAGTGTACCTTTTAAAACACAATATTAGCATTACACGGTTAGATGACTTATTCTGAAGGATAGGAGGAAAATCCTTAGCGAGCTCAGGGAAGTGAGAACAGCCACAGTACAAATCTGATATAGTACATTCTGTGCTGACATTTTTGATGTCTTAACCAATGCTCTGTTTCCTGCATTTCTGATACCGCGGTATCTTTCAGGCAGTAGAATTTGTTTAGGCCTTCATATCTTTGTAGATCAAGAGGAAAATAAATGCCAGCCTGAAGAGAAACAATTATTCATAATCTCTTACAACTCGGCTGTACCAAAGCTCTCTCAGAGATGCAAGAACTTCCAGGGGCTGAACTTGTGAATTTCATTTCCTTTAGATGATAAGTGAGCGCTGGAGAACTTACAGTCTTTGTAATATTGCTTTTTCCCTTTTTTTTCTAAATATACAAGCAGAGCATAAATGAAGGCAGGCACCTATTGCAGGCAGAAGATCCCCCAGAATCTTGTGCACACACTTCCATGCACACGCACACATAAGCACACACACACCAGCACATTCATTTCAGATGTTATCCCTACATATGAATTGCCCATTCTTTTAATTGGGCTTGAAAAATGAAGTTGTTCCACTTGCATATGCTAATGAACTCATTCTCTGAATGTCATCTCAAAGGTAACCCAAACAAACCCATGCACGAGAGATAGTTCACAACAGATTTGGAGTAACCCCAAAATTTGCAGAAGTTGATTTTTTTAAAAAAGAAAATGCCTAAGTAAAACACCAAAACAGTTCTACCAGGATTGAGGAGGCTCAGTAGGCATCAACTTCTGGCTGTTTGAGGGGAGGGTAAGGTAGGATGGAATGACATATTTGGGTAAACAGTGTGGCTGGTTTCCTAGAACACTGCATATGACCACGTCACATTGCACCATTTTTTTGCAGTTCCAACTTGAAACTCAGAAATTTTATCCTAATCTATATGAGTTCCTCTCTGCCTGCACTCTAATAAAAATCCATTTTGATCTAAATTATGTTACTGGGAGCCACCAGTGGGCCATTCCCTCACTCTTATCTCCTACATGAAGTGGAAGAAAATTACAGAGTCATAATGATCGCCCCCAAAATAAAGCAGGTGTTATGAGTTCCTATAGTTTGTACTTTTCATCCAAGAAATGAGAATTCTAGTAAAGAAACAATTAGTTATAAACCCATGGAATGTAATCATGGCAGAAGAAACTCATATGCACTGTTGTTCCCATTGCTTCAGGGTTTCCTTTGCACTTCCTACAAAGGGCCAAAAGAAATTAAAGGCTTTTATTATGGATATCATGGTGGTTGTGCAGTTTCCTTCTCTATGTGAGTCCCGCATAATAGAGCTATGTGCTTTAGCTTCATTTATCACCTAATAATCCAGGGGAAATCTCTGATCGCTCCATTTGTACACCTGAATTGCTTGCATGTAGCCATATTGATTTGTCATGGAATGTAAAAACTTACTTGTAAAAAAGGAAAAGGGGTGGGGGAGGAAATACACAGCATAGCTCAGTGAAAGAAAATTATATAGATGGCTTCAGGGTATGGCCAGATTCTACCAATTCATGCCTCAGAACTTATCCTGCTCACAATACAGTTTAGTTCATGAATCATTCACCACTTAAAGCTAAAGTCTTCAGTAAGCATGGTAAAAAACCAAAACTTGCACCACCTTTGTTGAGATCAGGAACACAGGAAACTGCTCTATATGGAGTGTGACCACTGGTCTAGGTAGTTCAGTAATGCCTACATTGCCTGCTAGCTGCTCTCCAGAGATTCAAACAGGGGTGCATTCCTAGCACAACCTGGAAATCTCAGGATTTGAACCTGGGACCCTTTGCATGCAAGGCATGTGCTTGACAATTCAAGCCTGTGCATTGCAAGGGGTTGCACTAGATGATGCTTGAGGTCTTTCCCAACTCTACAATTCTATGTTTCTATGACCAGTATGCGACGGTTCCTACAGTTGCAAGGAATTTCTTACTGCAGGCACTTCTCACTCTGAAGGTAGGCACACACAGGGGACTCTCACCTTCACCTTGGACCCAGGAAGAAAGTGGTGGCTGTGGCTGTGGGCAGGAAGTTATTTCCAATTTTCTGTGACCTCAGAAGCCCCTAGGTCAAAGGCAAGAGCTGTTGTTTGCGGCGACATGCTCATGGTGCTTTGTGACAAACACACACACATAGAGAACTGCTAAGCACTTATCTGCACTGAAGAACTCCTCAAATCAAAGCTGTTCAGGTGATCACATCATGTACTCAGCCCTCCACTCTGCATGGTGTGCACACAAAGAAAAAACACATCATTGTTGCCTCCTTGAGACCACAAGAGTAATTGGTGTCACAAGTGATAAGGCAGAAGAGGGTGGAACAGTGTGAGAGCCTTGTGCTCTCCGTGCCTAGCCACCCACTCAAAGCCATTACATGTACAAGTCGTGAGCCTTATGTTAGCGTTCTGAAGAATAAAAGCATCGCTGCCACAAATCTTCTAAGCAGAATACAATTCATTAAACAAAAAACCCATCTGTTCCAAAAGCCACATCACGTTGCATGGCAAAACACAAGTACGTGATGCTAGAAACTGCTGTGGATTGGTGATTCTTGGAAGATTTGATCTGTGCAGACTGCAGTGCAGATACAAAAGCCCAGTTCAGGTACTCAGCCTCCGGGAGTGTAATCAAACAGGGGAGGAGAAACGGGGTACCCTGCCAAGCCTCTCTGGTGTGTCATCATATTCACCGTGCTCTTTAGATCTCTACATGAGCATGAATGGGAAGGTCTGAAATGTGAAGATCCTCTTTGCAGAGGCGTACACTGCAATCGAGAACCTGGATTGTGCAGGGGTCTACATTGTACATTGCATCCATCAGTAGCATGCAGACCTGCACCTTCAAACTCATAGAAAGTTGCACATAGAATAAAGATTGAGGCGAGGTATGGCAGCCTGACTTTGTCCCCCTGCATACAAATGCCCAAGCAGGGCTAAACTGAACTGATGCACACCTCTTCGAGATCAGTTCACATATCATTGTGGGCTGAACTTGGTTATCCACCAGGTTTTGCTCTTTCTGAATGTCCATCATATTCTGCTCAAAGAAAACATTACAGCCTTATGTTTCAAAATGAGTTTGGGGGATAAAATATGTATACTTTCAAGATAAGATGTTTTAGAAAAAAAGTATTGAAATGCAAGTGTTCACACGGATTGAACAAAATGGCCAGTTTAGGCAGAAATGGGAGAAAACAGATCTATCAATGACAGCATGTGATGATGTGACACACTGAAAATAGACCCATTCACCCATCACAATGTATATTCCAGATGGCATTAGCAGTCAACCCTGTGGAATAGTATTACAAAGATCTAGTCCAGCGCTCTGTCCCCCACAGTGGCCAACCACATTACTATGGGAAGCAGAACATGAGGGTAATAGCAGTCTGCTGCTCATGACCTCTAGAAACTAGTATTCAGATGTCTTGCTGCGGAACCGGGAGAAAACCCACTACACAAGCTTCCCAGTAAGTGGGTCACTGTTGCTTACCAGGAGGGAGAGGGGTGAAGTAATGCAGAGATCAGTGCTGTGCAAATTCACTGGTAGAGTGTGTTTGGAACACACCAGCCTTCCTGCTGACTCCTGGTAAACAACAGTGACATATTTGCAGGGAAGCTAGCATATTAACTTTGCCTGCTCAATGAGCTGCTTCTGACTAATAGCTAATTGATATCCTCCCTAAATTTGTCTAAAGCTTTCTAAATTGGTGGCCAACACCACATTTTGCTGTAATGAATTTTGTAGTGCAACTATGTGTTGTGTAAACAAATATGTCCTTTTATTTCCCAAACCTTGAACTTCATAGGATGACCCCAGGTTCTAGTATGGTCTTAAAAAATGGATAAAGCCTTTGTCCTATTTACTTTGTACACCCCATGAAAAATGTTCTGCACCTCTGTCAAGGGCCTTCTTACTCCCTAAATTAAATTGTCACAAGCATTGTCACCATTGCTCAGCGGGAAAGTGCCCCAGCACTCATACAAAACCATAAACTGAGGACAAGTTGAGGTCTGTTGCAGAGCAGATGTAAATGTAATTTATGGTCTGAAACACCAATTGCATTTGAAACTCAAGCCTGAATTTACACGGATTTGCTTTCATTCCCCCTTCACCGCCCATAATTTACTCTTGAGTGCTGAGATTCAACTCATCCAGGTGTGCTGACAAATGTACATAGTGCATTTATGACAATCTGGATTCTTTGTGTTTTGGGAAGAAAGATGTGAAATTTGGAAAACAGATTAGAGCACCAGGGCTTGGTATTCCTGTATGTGTTGCTGGGGGGGAAGGGGGGGAAATGATTGCTACACATTTTGTATTTCTCCTTTTAAAAGAAAATGAACTAGAAGTCTTATGTGGATAATTGTTGGTTTTGCTTTTAGAGTAAATTAGAAATCCACAGCTTGAAAATCTCCTAATAATGCTTTTAAAATGTGTTGGAAAGTACAATATTTCATTAATAAGTTCTACATAGAAAAAGCAAATCCTCATTCAACTGAGAGGTTTAGGTGAATGCAGCCTTTGAAGTCAAGGTGAGGAGAGCTATGTTCTTAGACTTCATCAAGTATCATTTGTACTATTGAAAAGAATGTTTGATCATACTATTAATTTTCTGACTTTGAAAATAAGAAGTTGCTGGAACTAAGGTAAAAATGCAGAGGCTAAATTTCTGCTCCTCGTGATAATGCTGTAGAAAACATTTGATTGCAATTGACTTACACTTACACTCCTGTTGCATTGTAATTGAGAACACTATGTAGCCATGAATCTTGATCCCAGTTTTATTGCCATTCACACTGAACTTCCTCACTGCTTTTTTACACTCCTTTTGTCTGCAAGCCTGATGTTCGGATTCTAATAAATGAGCCCCTTAAGGCTGTCTTCAAACAAATCCAGACATAAGCTCTGCTTCCTCATTAAACTCATGTTGTGCTTATAGATGCCAAGATATAGAGGAAGAAAATTCCTGTCAAGGCTGTGAACCTGGAAAAGAAAGAAAAAAGAATGAGAAAAGAAAATTGCTCGATGGTGTGTGTGTGTGTGTGAGAGAGAGAGAGAGAGAAATATGAAGAGCTAATGAATACTAAATAGAACAAACAATACATTGGGAGAAGGTACAGTTCATATGTTACCACAGTACATGGTAGCTGCAAACAAACAAATCCTTCTCCAGTGTGGCCCACCTTGCTTCAGAAAGGCATGGAATCTTAGCTTACATAGTGGTACCCTACTCTTGATACAATTCACTCAAGAGCTGCGATTCCGGTGTTTGTAGTCATCATGACACAATCAGGTTAACCTCACCGGATCCAAACGTCCAGGTGTTCCCTTATGTAGAGCTGTCAACACACAGTGTGTTGTTGTTTTGTTTTGGTGGCTACCATAGTGCCACAACAACATATGCATTGTATATAGCACAGCACCAAGGCATGAGGCAGAGAAACATGGTGTAGTTTGGGGGTGTTGCTTCTTTCCACAAACACATTTCCATGAGGGGAGGGGAAGATGAGTGTTAGGGGCCTGAACATGGACCCACTGAGATTTTCATTCCGGAAAATCTGAGCTAAATGCTGCTGAATGTATATTCTGGGTCTGTGATAACAGGACAAGAAGTTATGTCATCTAAAGTGGATTAAGGCTGACAGAAGATGTAGTGATTTTTTTTGGCCAGTGGTTTGAATGCTGTGAAATGGATGTGGAATCTCACATGCCCTCACCACAGTATATCTGGATGAGGCCCTTCTCATGGCATTGATGTCATCTGAGTCAAAGGAGATGGTGACAAGAAGTAAGTAGACTTCTGGCCTTTCAGCTGATGTTTCTTTCCCCCACTCTTTTTGCTTACAAATATCTTCCACGAACAGACTACCAGATGTCAATGAACTCAGTTCTGACCTTTGAGCTACTCAGGAAACATTGTTATTTGACATCATATCATCAGCTGCAGAATGAAGAGTCTATTTAGCTGCACACACATCCACCAATGTTATCTAAGCCATCACTGATTGACAGTTCTCTTTGACAATTTGCAATTATGTTAACCAAATAGGACAGTTAGTAAATTAGAGGTTGGATAGCCATCTGTCATGTGTGCTTTGGTTAAGATTCCTGCATCACAAGGGGTTAGACGAGGCAATCCTCAGGATCCCTTCGAACTCTATCATTCTCTGAATATATTAAGGGGCCGGAATTCTGAACGTCCTGAAAGCATACAAAAACCACTGGAGAAATAGTTTGATCCCGGACGTAAGGATTTCTGTGCATAAACAGAAAAAAGATACTAGGGCAAAAGGAGGTTGTGCAATGTAAACTTACACCAAATGTAAATTGTCTCTCTCGGGGTTTCAGCCAGAATTGTGAGTGCCTCACACACTGCAAAAAAATAAATTGCCTCTTATTAGGTTCCATTTAATATTTTTGCTTTGTATTTTAGTAATCAGGGTCCTTTTTTGTTTGTTTTTCAACCATTCTGGGATCAAGAATGAGAGATTTAGGCCAGACATTTGCTGTTTTCAGGTGGGATTCAGTCACATAATGATAAACTCAGATTGCATATTCATATTTGATTGGGAGGTTCTGTACACCAAAGCCACTCCCCTGAAATATCATACTTTGTGCAATAAGGAAGCTCAAAAGAAAATACACTGTAAAGTGAGGGGTAACTGATGCTTTATTTAAGAGTTTCTCCATCTAAGCTCCCCACAACCAAAGCAGAATAAATGCTCATTCAATAGCCAATGTTGTCTAATCTCTCTACAAAAAAATTAGGATGACTGCTTAATAAATAAGTCATTTGGGAGTGCCGAGAGTCTGACACCCTGAATGACTTTAACAACTTTCAGGACCTTTGCTCTCTTCCAACTTTCTCTCACACACTGACTCCTAATGTTACTACCTGCTCTTTAATCATTGCAAGTTCATATCAGTCTTTTTACAAAAAATATAGTTATAACATGTAACTCTTGGGAAAACTGAGATTATATAAACTGCTGGATAATACTTACCATATTAAATTCAATTTTTTCAATTTGGTTATCCTCTGTCTGTTTAACTTGGCTTTCAGCGAAACAACCCCCCAGTGCCAAGCTCAGCAGTTGGAACTGACCACCTACAGCATCAGATTAAGAAAATGAAAAAATGATGTGTATTTATTCCAAAGCAAAAACCCTCTCCTCTACCATGGGAACTTCATAGGTTATAAACTTCAATACTGTAAAATTGAATAAAATGGAAATGTAATCAGCTATGTGGCAGTGGAATTTAGTTTATTTAAAAATTGTTTCCCCTCACACAGAGCACAAAAGGGTCAACCTCTTGATATGAGAAGACTGGAAATGTATACATAAATATATTCGTGTTTATATATCTGGATACATATATATGAAAATTTTACTCTAACCTGATAACTATATTACAGAAGATATTGCCCCAATCCATAATTCTTCAGATGCTCTAAAGTATAAATTCAGTTCCTACACAATCCTTCTTAATCAACTAAAATAATCAAGGGGCTGGAGCAATTCCCCTATGAGGAAAAACTTTAACAGTTTGGGGTTTTTAAACTTAGAAAATGGTGAATAAGGAGAACATGATTGTGATGTATAAAATGATGCATGAGTTGGAGAAACTGGATAGAAATAAGTTTTTCTCACTCTTTCATGCCAGGATCTGGAGTTGTCCAGCTGCAGTTGAATAGTTTGAGATTCAGAACATACAGAACAGAGTGCTGTTTCATGCCGCTCTTAGCTAGAGCACTGCAGGGATGAGTTTTCTCCAGAATGTTCTCAGGCCTTTGATAATTTTTGCATGCAGTCCCCTGCTCCAATTATCAAAGAACTGAGAAAGTTTTGGAAAAAAATATTTTGGTTTTTAAACCATGCATTTTAAAATGTATTCTAACTTATATTTTAATCAACTGGTGTGTGTTTTTTTGTTTGTTTGTTTTAATCTTTTTACTGTATTTATATTCAGTGTTAGCTGCCCTGAGCCCAGTCTTGGCCGGGGAGGGCAGGGTATAAATAAAATTTATTTATTTATTTATTTATTTATTTATTAATTATTATTATTATTATTATTATTATTATTATTATTATTAAAAGGGCTTCATAAAATGAATCTTTTTAAAATGTAATGTTTATTCAATTTCCCTTGGTATGCATGCATGAGAAGCATTGCCCTTTCGCAGTCTGGGAAATGGACATACCCTCCAACATTTCTCGATGAAAATAGGGATGTCCTGTTCCATAATAATAATAATAAGAATTTTATTATTTATACCACGCCCATCTTACTGGGTTGCCCCAGTAACTTTGGGCAGTTTCCAACATATATAAAACATAATATGACATTAAACATTTAAAAACCTCTCTCTACAGGGCTGCTTCAGATGTCTTCTAAAGGTTGTACAGTTACTTATCTCCGTGGCTCAGGGGCCACATGACTTCATATCTTCCAACATTTCTCCATCAAAAATAGGACATCCTACCATATCATTCATCCTACCATACCATTCTGAAGGAAATCAGCCCTGAGTGCTCACTGGAAGGACAGATCCTGAAGCTGAGGCTCCAATACTTTGGCCACCTCATGAGAAGAGAAGACTCCCTGGAAAAGACCCTGATGTTGGGGAAATTGAGGACGCAAGGAGAAGGGGACAACAGAGGATGAGATGGTTGGACGGTGTTCTCGAAGGTACGAACATGAGTTTGACCGAACTGCGGGAGGCAGTGGAAGACAGGAGTGCCTGGCGTGCTCTGGTTCACGAAGAGTCGGACACAACTAAACAACAACAACCATACCATTCAACATTTCTCCGATGTAAGTAGGGACGTCCTAAGGAAAAATGAGACATTCCGGGATCAAATCAGAAACTGAGGCGGCTTCTGTAAATCCAGGACTGTCCCTGGAAAACAGGGACAGTTGGAGGGTCTGGGATGAAAGTGTTCACCTTCCAAATTCCCACCCATTTCCCCTGAAATGAAAGTTCCCAAATTCAAATAACTTGCAAAGGTTCTAGATGGAGGACTGAATGAAACAGAAAGTGGTTCAAATAGTTCTCCCATTGCCCAGACCTACCTGGTGGTGCTGTTTTCGGATGTGCCTGTGTGCTAAGGGGGTGAAAGCAAAATCAAGGCTGCTCAGTTGAGCCTTGTGACCATGTATCCATATATGGGGAAGCAATGTACTCTATGGCCATTAAAATTAAACATATCAAACAGTTTCAACAGATTGAACTTGAAAAATATTCCACCTAACTAAATTACGTATGGCCATTTCCTTCCTACCCCCATTAGGTAATTATTCTGAATTTGTTGCTCCATTTATTTTTAGCAAGAGCAACCTTAAAGATGTACAAATTTAATATGACATGAGTGAACTCAAGTCCCCAAAGGCCATAATATGCTATAATAAATGTGCTGATTTTTAAGTTTCCCCAAGACCCCTTCGTGTTTTTTGCTGTAAAGACTAACAGAGCAACTCCACCAGAAATGGTTTATTTTCGGTTGCGGTTGAATTATATTTAAGAACTTAATATTTCATGTTTTTGATTTGTGTGCTGTGATGGATATATATATATTTTCAAATCTAGAAAAGAAGACAATTTTATTTTATCACTTCTTAATTTTCTGAAAGTCAGATTACTCGATTGTATCATTGCAATATATTACATTGCTTTAAAGTACACAAAATCAGAAAGTAATGGCTCAGACTCTCAATTACTATTATCCTAATGGCAGGATGCAATTATTATTCATATAATTAACTATTCCACCCTGATATAATTTCAAACTACTGCCTTTTGATTGCATCAAATACCAGTTTAACAACAATAGGCGAGAAAAACACATTTCCTGTAAATACCGATTTACAGCTCTTGTATTAACACATTTAGGCTGCATACACACCAACCTGTCTGCAGCACAAATATGTAGGGTTTTGGTTTTTCCCCAATCCAGAATTATTCGTGCTCATCCTCAATGTGCTGCTTTCAATCTAGATTGATTCTCGATCCTGCCTATCTCAAGTGTTCTACGGACAGTGTCCCAGGCTGTGCATGCTTTCAGAGCTTCCCAAGGGCTTGCATAGTCTGGATAACTATGTAACACCTTTAAGATGATGGTTTACAAATATTACAAGACAGAATGGCCATTTTGTTCTACTTGGCCAGAACTTTTGCACTTGCTCATTTTCCACAAAAGGATTTCCCCCCAAGGTGATAAACAGTAGCAACATGGAGAAAATATTATATTTATATCTATCCTACAGATCATAAAGCTTGCTTCAGATTTACCAGCAGGGAAAAATAAGGGAAAGAGAGAGAAAGCTAATCCACTGTTAGCTGTATTTGTTACCACACCTTTGGAATCAAGCCTTCTAAAAAATTATGTCTTTCAGAAGAGGCAGGAACGAAGATATACTTCATAGGTCCAGACTATGGGGAGCCCCAGAAAAAAATATAATTAATAATTTGGACTGTAATTTGGTCGTTTTTTATTTTACAGTCGTTTTACAGTTTTTAATTGGATTATGATATGGATATGTTAATTGGTTGTTTTTATTGGAAAATCAATAAAAATGATTTTTTTAAAAAATAGAAAATTATGTCTTTCTCTCGGACTGTTTAATGTATGAAATGTGTATTTTATTTTAATTTATTTCAAAGAGATGTGCAGGTAGGTTGCAAAGTTGGAAAAGCGAACAGTGACATCACTGTAAAAGTTCCAGATTCCTCATACTTTTTGATGTTGCTGCTGTTGTTTGTAGTGCAAGAAAATTATCCATAATATTAAATATAATAATAAAGGACGTCGGCCAACATTGTTTGCTCATAAAATTGCTGGAGGAGTCATTTTTTTTAGAGAGAGAGAAATGAATTGTTTTCAGATGAGGGCCCAGAGTGTACATACACTGGAGGTTTAAGAGAGAGAGGGAATCCAATTATTGTCTCATGTTATCCTGAAGATATTTTTAAAGTTGCACGAAAAGATGCCATCTAGCCATGAGGTTTTGCAGTAAAACCACGTAATGTGTACTGTGGAATCGAAAAAGATGTCTGCGCAACACATCAGAGGAATCGTACTGTTTATTAGCCCAACAAAAAGTGGCTCTGGCCTTCCAATTAACTAGCATTTTACATACTTTGTATCTCCAAAGGGGATAGTCATCCTTGTAAAAACAAAACAAAAACAAAACAGCAACCAACCACAGAAAGAGCCAGTGACAGGAGCAGAAGGGGAAGAAATAACAGGGGATGGAGACAAATGAGAAAATTGAAGCAAATATAGCTAGCAATGCCAAATGCGGTACTGAGTCCTGTTAGGAATATGTTCCCAATTACTTTTCTCTGTTTACACTCTTTGACTTCAAAAAAGGTATTGTGGAAACAAACACATGCTGTGGGGTGGATCACTTTTCCTCATCACTAGCTGTTGTCTAAAAAGCAGCCAGTCTTTCAGTTTGGATTATATGGACAATTAAAAAATTAAAAAGCGCTTTTGCAACTTGAACCTTTGCAGTTTACTCAGAACTAAAGACCCATTGGATATGCTTCGAAGTGGAAGCATAACATCAGAAACGGACCATTCGGATATTGCAGCAGGGTTTTGTTTTTTTGTTTTTTTTTGTAACTGATTGGATTATTGATGGAAAGGGAAAATCTAGATGAAAGGAGGGGAAAATATACGAGCTGGCATTTTGCTGTCGACAGTATTGTGTGGGTGCTGAAAAAACAACAACAACAAAAACCCCTCCATGCACAAACAGCACCTATAACACAATGAAGACCCATCTGGAAGACCCCTGAATTCAAGCAGAGTGTACTCCAAGCTCAGGCTACATGCATACCATACATTTTAAACAGAATTTTCAACCAAAGAATCCTGGGAACTGCAGTTTCTAAGGATGCTTTACACTTGCTGACTTTGAATTGCATTTGGCATTCTACTGCCATTCGTCCTGTTTGGAGACATCCTTTTGGAACTTGACAAAATTTTCCTTTTTTAAAAAACCCTTCTGAACAATTGGGTATCATCAGCAAGTTTGGCTATATCACCCCTAACCCTTAACTGTAGCCAGACAGCTCCTAGCCAAAGTAGAGGCCATTTCTACTAAACTCCTTGACTCTAGAGCAATTAAGTAGCATAAAAGAGAATGCGGTTCACTGGGGTCTACTTTAAACTATTTCCTATTTCCATGCATGATCCAATTAGCAAGCCAAACAGGGTTCTGACATGTAGCATGTTTTAAATTTCTCTGACACCATTTACATTAGACGAGTAAGCAAATCCATACAGGATGAGCTGTCTACAGTCATATGAGGTGACCCTGGGATAGCGTGAGTCACTTAACAGGCAATTACTTTCTAAGCAATGGGGAAATAAACTGTACCTTACCGAAAGGTCTGCGTTTCTTTTCTTCCTTTTACAAGAGGTTCATTGGGGCTTGATGGAAAGCTATTTACAAGATATCAGGAGGCAACAAGGCAGTAAGTAATTGAGTAAAGGCAATGGCTTTTTAAAAAGAAGTGTATACATTGCCTTGGAAAGCTTTTCCTCAATTGTTCATGAATAATAGCTGCAGTTCTCCATCCTTGCACACCATCCAACATTCCTCAGTTGCAAATAGAGACATTTCTCACTCCCCACAACTATCCCTCCTTGACCCCCCTTTTTGCCCTCCCCCTCACAGAGCATTTCCCATCAGAAGAAGGGCAAGTGCCATCACCCCGCTTTTATTTAATTATATTCCTTGATAGATTTACCAAAAAGAAAAATATACAGCCAATAAATGAATTTTAGGAAGGGGCAAGATTAGACCAAGGTTGTTGTTGTTGTTTTAATAAAGACTCCTTGGGTGAAGGCGGGCAGACACATTTTAACAGGCTATATGAATATAAAAGTGGGGCTTAAAGTGGATTATTTGGGCACCTTGCAAACCTACCTTCACAAATGAACTATTAGATTAACTTATCAAACCAAATGCAGCATAAGAACATAAGAGGTCCGCTGAATCAAACCAAAGGCCTATCTCCAGCATCCCAGTGGCACTGGATGGATGAAAAGAGGTGGCTACAGCAGCAGCTGTGGCTGTTTCACCAAAGGCTTATGTACAGCACTGAGTGATTTAAATAAATCTTAAAAACAGAAGCTGGCATCAGCCTTGGTGGCCCACCAAGCTCCCCAAATATGCAGGGTATTGTCACCATCCCTACAATCAAGCTCCCTGAAGAGTGTGTGTTATACTTACTGTTATATTCACAGCTTGCAATTTTACGTTTCTTTTTGTGGCCACTGAGCCACAAAAATCCCCTGGGTGGACAGGATGTGATGATGTGCATTTGCTTCCCTTGAACTTTGCGCATACAATGCTGCATAAGGCGGGGGGGGGCAGATTGCTGCCACCATGAATGCAGCCAACTTTTCCTCATACAGAGTTCAAGGGAGGGGGCAGTGCGTCTCTGAATCTGGTCCTCCCAAGAGATTTTGCAACCCAATGCCAAGATGGCATGGCTGTCGCCTCGCTTCCTAGTCATTCCAGGTAGGTAGAACTACTATACATACACACCCACACACCCACCCAAAAAGGTTAAAGACAACCCTTAGGTCACCTTATATGTTAAAGGGGGAAATCAAGCATGGCATTTTCTTTCCAGTAGTGCAGATTCCAGACCAGAACAACATTGTGATCTGTGCATTAGTTTGGAAGATGCAGGTTTGGGGACTTTTCACTGGAAGCTGAGTTCGCTGATTCCTTCAGCATCCCTATTCTGTACTATATTCACAGACAAGGAGCTGCATTGTCATATTCTCATAGATCAGCATTGCTTCATTAAAGCCAATGCTAAACATCTGCCACAGAATATGGGTTTTTTTAAAAAAAAAAATAGCCCACTGCCTTTGCTGCGAAATGTAGCTTGTAAATGTTCCCTTTTCCCCCTGTAATTGCTGTTGACGAAAAAAGAGAGACGAGAAATGGCATATTTATTGACAGGCTGGCAAGTTTGGCCACGGAAATGACATGAGGGCAAAGGTTAGAGACAGTTAAGAGACAGCAAATAGGTCTGGATAATTGGAGTTGTGACAAAATTATTTGAGGAGTGGAATGGTGACATTGTAAACTGGAAGACAAAAAATGGCTCCTGTGAAACTACCCATCCAAATAAAATGAGTCTTTCTTCTGCTTTTTTATTATTACTAGCATTTGTAGCCCACCTTTTTCTCCAAGGAGCTCAGGGTGGTATACATGGTTCTCTCCCTCCTCATTTAATCCCCATAACAACCCTGTGGGGTAGGTTAGGCTGAGAGTGAGCAACAGGCCTAAGGTCACCCTTCCAGCTGCATGGACCAGAGGGGATTTGAACCTTGGTCTCCCGCATCCTGGTCAGACACATTAACCACTACACTACACTGGCTCTGTCCTGTGGTTGGTAGCTGAATGTTTTATGTGTAGAACTCCTTTCTGAACAAATCTACTATTCTGCAGTTAGAGTTTAGATAGAGGATAATACTTGATAACTTGTATTCCTCCTATCCTCTCCACAACCCCCCTCCCCCCAAAAAACTATAATTGTAACATAATTGCTACAGAGAAGAGTCATAGTGTGGTGGTATAGCACTTGAATTGCATGCAGAAGGTCCCAGGAATGTCTTGAAGAAACCCTGAAGACCTGCCGCTTGTTGGTGTCAACAGTTCTGAACCAGATGGACTAAGGGGTTTACTTGGTATATGGCAGCTTCCTGTGTTTCTACCTAGGCCTCTAAGCACTGCCTTTTTGGGGATATATCCAAAAGCAGGGGTGGAGAACCTCAGGCCTGGGGCCTGAATAAGGCCCTCTAGGCCACTCTGTGTGGCCCTTGGTACTCTCCCCAGAGCACACCATGCACTTGCCCTGATTCATATCCTCCTTGAGCATTCTTGCCTGGCTGGAATGTGCCTTTAATCTCTGAAAATGTCTCTTGCTTCCCTAATGAAGAGTAGAGATGTATTTCTGTGCATGTGCGTGCAGAAACTAGATCATTGTAGCAGGTTGCCTGGAAGAGAACAGATTCCCCCAGCTGAAAAGAGTTCTTCAAGGGAAAACATTGTCCTTTTCAGATTACTTCCTTAAAACATGCATAAGGTGATATCATTTTCCTCCTACTTCAAGCCACATGACTAGCACTACAAACCTCAGTTGGGGATTATGCAGAGGGTGATGTTTCTTCAGCATGTTTCACTGTATGAGAGCATCTGCTTTGCCTTCATCTCCGGTTAAAATATGTGATATAGAAAACCTCTGCCAAAGACCCTGGAAAGCGGCTGCAAAGTTAGAGTAGATAACACTGGAACAAGTGGACATTGAGTGTCGCTTGGCAGAAGTCAGCTTCTTATGTTTCTGAGGAACCTCTTGTGTTAGTATGGAGAGACATTTCAAGTGATCTGCCTCATCCACATTCTTCAGACTGGAGTGCTGCTGTGTCGAAGTGTTTTGTTTTGAAGCGGTGGTCACATGGGGGACCACTGCATTTGATCCTGAGCAGACAACATTCTTTCTCAAGGAAACACTTACTATACCCAATCATGCTTGTACATAAATAAGCTAGAAGGAGCAGCCAGCGCACTGAATTCCTATCTTATCTTAGATCTTATGCTATTTGGTCCAATTTCCTATTTAACAAATAATTACCAGGTAATTGTTATCACATATTTGTACAATAAAAGCAGTGGAAACAGATATAATCTAAAGCATGTCTGCACTCTGCCTTCACAGGTGCTAGTAATTGGCTAAAATATAATATAATTAGGATTTGTTGACAATAATGCAATAATTTACTTTCAGTGAATCATATTTTATCAAGTAAAGCCTGAGCCTGTGACTCCAAAGAATTGTCATCCCACCAAACCATTTTTTATCTCACTTTTAACTTTCCCCTTTAAAGCCCTGGAGTTTCATGACTCAGAGAGAGTTGAGCACAGATATTTTGATGGATTCATTTTCTGTCATTTCATTTAAATTGAATCCATTTTCTAAAGCTCTGGATAATACATTTCCACAATGTGCCTAACCAGTTTTAAACACTTGCTGCCTTTTTAGTCTGGTTCTGCAGCTGATGTTCTGTTCCCAGCTCAGTTCTCAAATTATCTACTAAGTATTAAAAAAAAAACACCAAAAAGAAAAAGAAAAAACCACACACACCAAATTCAAAGGAGGCATTTTCATTTTGGAAGAAAATAATGACAAGCAACAATTTGAAGTTTAAAGGGTGGGGTGAAGAGGTTCACAGCATTAGGTAGCTCTTAGCAACAGCTTCACATATAATAAGTTACAAATATTTGCTATTGAAACTAGTCGATGTGGAATGCTTCTGCCATAGCTTTGATTTATCCATCTTGATGGTCATCTCTGTGTCAAGGAGCAAGAGTTCATTTGCTTTGGGGCCTCCATCTAAGATGAATATGCCTGGGCAAAGAGTTCATTTTCTTGGGAGAATAATGGGCTTTCCAACTTGAAAATAATTCAAATGAATAAATAACTTTTCTCATATGGTAGGCTGAGTACATTACGATTGGAACGAACAACAGTAGAATAAAATGGAGCTATTCTAGACTAAGGACTAAGTTTATAGGAATCAAACATGAATATGAAGGGGGGGAAACATATATTAAACAGTCCCACATATACACATTTTGTGATGTTGCCAAAAGCCTCTCAACCAATGCACCAGTATTTCCCGCACACACACCTATAAAAAAGACTCAAGAGGCAAGGAACTTGTAGAAAAGATTATATATATCAACCAGCAGAATATCTGCAACCTGATTATCCAGATTCAGAAAGCACCGGCGGGTTAAGCTCTAGCAAAATGTGGTAGGGATTCATCTCTCCAGTCCCCTGAGAATCTTTACAGCTTTAATCTATGACTCCCCAGTCTAGGATTGGAAGCAAATTACTCCTTCTTTGCTAAGTGATCTTTGGGTCTGTGCAGCATTCACCCAAATCTGCTTTGCAAAGGCAATTGAAGGTGCATAAGGATTGCTAGGGTCCAACGGTATGACATTCCCTCAACAGGTAGTGCCATAGGGAGGGGCTGCTGGTGCACAATGGAGGCTCTGCTCTCGTTCTTCACCACCATATGTTTGTGTACACCTGAGCAGGACATCAGCTGGTGCCATTTCTAGATCTAGAGGGAAGGAAAAACTGAATCCATAAACCTGTGCATGCTTGTGCTGGTAGCAATGCCAGCAAACACTGGAGCTGCTAAGCATAACATTGAGAAGTTTATTCTCATAATAGATACAAGTTCAGGAGTAGGGTGAGGATGGGAGAAGCCTATTAATCATACAGTATGCATGTTACATTTGAATCTGGATGTCCACTGTTGAAAAGAGAATGCTGGACTTGAATTTGGACCTTTGGTATGTTGTTATTGAAGCTTTCCTTGTATTTAGGGGGGAAATTCAGCTCACCAAGCTCCTTATTCAGCTTTGTTCAGCTAGATCAACAGAATGCTACTGAGCTCTTACTAGGGCCTTTGGGGATGAATTAATACAGGCCTCTGGAGCTTAGTACTCACACAAATGTCTGTATCAGCAACAAACCATTATACGGGCCTTGCCCTCTGATGGAGAGAGAGATCTTACTGCCAGTCCATATATTGCAGTCAACCATTTTTGAAGCAGCCCTTAATTCCTGGCTGCTTTTTCAAACAAAACTGAGAAACAGAAATATCCACAGCTAATTGTCAGGAGGATAAAGTCAATATTTTTCATTTAGTTTCCCCTAAATTAGATTTATGATTAAAGAGATGATTATTTTAGTCCAGTCTTAATCAAATGAAACCCTCATTGACTGCAGTGGAACTTGTACTCCTACGGCTGCAAAAAGCAGTGTGGTTTTTGGATCTGGTCCAGAACTACAGCATCAGGCAAGCCTATCAATATCATATTTGGGAATTATTTCAACTGAATAGATTTATCTGTCAGGGAGTCAGTGTGTATAGCTTATTAGCAGCCAAAAATAGCAGACATCACATGAGGCATATCAACTATTTATAGAAAATTAAGTTAAATTAGCTACTCATATGGAGTCTAGTAGACAAAAACTGTTTCCATTTCCGTGAACTTGAAGCAACATGGCTGGCTGGCTTCACTTCTTAAAAACAGAAAGATAAAATGCAAACCAATCTAACCACGTTCCTTCATACTATGGAACAGGATTAAACAAGAATATCCCATCTTGCTGTCTAGATGACTGGGCGATGTTCAGACATTCACCTTATAAAATAGAAGCATGTATATAAGCATAGAAACACAAGAAAAAGCCTGCTGGATCAGGCCAATAGCTCATCTAGTCCAGCATCCTGTTCTCACAGTGGCCAATCAAATGTTTGAGAGCCAGTGTGGTGTAGTGATAAAGAGCGGTAGACTCGTAATCTGGTGAACCGGGTTCGCGTCCCCGCTCTTCCACATGCAGCTGCTGGGTGACCTTGGGCTAGTCACACTTCTCTGAAGTTTCTCAGCCCCACTCACCTCACAGCGTGTTTGTTGTGGGGGAGGAAGGTAAAGGAGATTGTTAGCTGCTTTGAGACACCTTAGGGTAGTGATAAAGCAGGATATCAAATCCAAACTCCTCCTTCTCCTCCTCCTCCTCTTCTTCTTCTTCTTATTCTAGGACACCCGAAAGCAGGATCCGAGCAACTGCATTATGACTCCAACTATGGAGGCAGAGAATAGTCATCATGGCTGATAGCCCTGGATAGTCCTCTCCTCCATGAATTTGTCTAATCCTCTTTTAAAGCCATCGACATTGGTGCCATCACTGCCTCCTGTGCGAGTGAGTTCCATAGTTTAACTATGTGTTGCCCAAAGAAAGACTTTGGGCAATCTGACTTGAATATTTCAACATTCAGGATTCAGTCTTTTCACTGAGCCTCCTTCCCAATCTGTTGATATTTCTTTTCTTTTAAAATGGTCACTTCCTTAATATATCCCATTAGGAAATGGGTACCAAAGGCCCTCTGAGACACGCGCTGTTGAACCAGGGTAGAGTTACTTCTAAAAGGGAAGTGGCAGCAGATGAAAGATCTTAAGTCCCACTTTTTTAAAAAAGGGGGGGAGAAGAGGAAGGCAGGCAGCAAGTTGCAGAACAGCTATTCAGATACATGTAGTCCAAGTTTAATATATTTGCTATGCTTTGTGCCTGTATTATGGGACGTGTGGCTAACTGCATAATGGGTGACCAGCCAAATATTCAAAGACTTGCTTTGTCCTGTTACATAATGCAATTAAATTTAAAACCATTAGCGGCTTCCAAAAATCTTTCATTACCACAGCTTCATATTCATATCCCTGTAAAACCTGAGACATAGTCTGCTGATGCCCTCAAGAGAACTTCTAAGTGGAACTTCTGAGTGAGCGATTTCAAATAAAAAGAGGAGATTGGCCTTCTATTTGTTGAAAGAAGAAAGGGATGTGTACTTACTAAAAAAAAGAAAGACTTCTGACTTTTTAATCTATGTATCAGCTTCCTAAATAACAAATTGAAAGGAATCTGGAGTCTCAGCCAAATCTGATTAACTCTTCTGAAATGGAAACAATAAAGATTGAAAATTATGTAAAAGTAGTTCAGTGATCTATTCATATATGGGAAGTATTGAAATGAAAATTTCACTGAAGCTCTGCTGAGAATAGAAAGGCTCAAAGAACTGAAGATCTCTTATGGCTTTCCTGTGAAACCTAATGATCCAGTGACCCACCTGCTAAATGATCCAAGGCCTGTAATTTATTTGTTAGATGGAGAAATTCCACCCACAATATATGAATTAGGGCATGGATGTGGGTAGTAAGAAGCTAAACAAATGTAGGATTTAGGTTGATATATCTACTTTTGAAATGAACGGGTTATGAAAAAACCGTTGGCGCAAACCAGGGTAGTTATCTACACTTGTACACTAGCCAAAAGATATGTGGAAAAGATTTATATGAACAAATCTTGGGAATGCTCATTGCCATAAAAATACTGGCCAACTTCCATCATGTGCTAGTGACTTCCAGGTCAGACTAGGGTAATGCACTAGGTGGTTTGAGATCCCCAACCTTTTGGGGACTAAGAGCATATTTGGAAATCTAAAACTGTTGGGGGTAGGAATGGGGAATAAATTTGATTCAGATTACATTTAAAAGTGACCTTACCAAATCTGCATTTCCCAAAACAGTATGGGATGAGAACTGAAACCCAACTATCCTTTGAAATTTACACTTGGCTGAATTTTGCACTGCAGTTCTCCAGCCCAAAATGCTGATTTGTTTTCACAAGGACCTTAAAAAAAAAAAGGCAAACTGATGCAGCATTTAGTGGGGTGGTGCTTGTCGGGTAACGTTGATCACCCTTCTTTTAACCCCTGAGTTTCACTGCCAGCTCCAGGGAGGGAGAGGAGGAGGTGTGAGACGCAGGGAACAAGGTACAATGCAGGTGCAGTGACAGGAGTTTTGAATTGGATCCACTGCCATGTCTATACCACCCCTCACTCCATGTGCCTTTCCCCTTCCTGCAATCAATGTCCATATCCAAAGACACAGCAAAAGCCAGTACCTGAGCCTTGATGGGGAAGGTCTGTACCTCTGTGATTATTGTATGCAGATTGTCCAAGATTTAAACCCTTTCCTTTCCAGGTGGGGCTTAATAAAACCCCATGGAGAGCTGCTGTCTGCCAGTATAGGCATGGTGGAACTAGATCATGGGTAGGCAAACTAAGGCCCAGGGGCCGGATCCAGCCCAATCACCTTCTAAATCCGGCCCATGGACAGTCTGGGAATCGGCGTGTTTTTACATGAGTAGAATGTGTCCTTTTATTTAAAATGCATCTCTGGGTTATTTGTGGGGGCATAGGAATTTGTTCATTTCCCCCCCAAAATATAGTCCAGTCCCCCACAAGGTCTGCTGGACAGTGGACCAGCCCCCTGCTGAAAAGGTTTGCTGACCCCTGAACTAGATGAACCAGTGGTCTGGCTCCTGGCAGCTTCCTGTCTTCCTATCTCCTCCTTTGATTTATATGTTAGATCCCCTTTCCATGTCTTTTTCTTTCTGCTATTGGCCTCCAAGGGTTAAACCCAAAGCACCTGGGCTATAATATATTCAATTATCCAGAAAACAAAATCAATTTTGTTTTTGTTAATAGCAATGAAATATGCATTGCACTATTTTAATTAAAGCAGTCTATTACACACGCCATTCAGCTCCTTCTTGCCTATTCCCTTCGGGCAGCAGGCATGTACTGTGATGAAACATAATGAAAATAATTTATAAAGGAAACAATACAATAAATCAATCTGCTGCCTAATGAACCTACAATACAAGAGTAGATACTTCTCTTTCTTTAAGAATAATGTTCAGTGCTTTCCCCTCCTCTCAAATGATTGGAAGAGTGCCCTACAGCACTTAAAATATCACTTGTCTTGATCTTCAGTAGATTATTACAACTCTGCAGCTGAGGGCAGGAGAAAACGACAGGAGAACCACAACCAAAGAATCTCTTATATCCCTGCACTTGAGGTTAGGTTCTTACTAGGCAATGATCTTGCAGCCTTTCCCTGACTCAAGCTGTTTACCATGGGCTAAATCAGCAGTGAAATAGCAGGAAAAGGTAGCTGGAGGTGGAAAGAAATAGAGTTACCATTCATGAAAGTAGAGAGTAGGGAAAGGAGATATTGAAGCATCCAGGTCCTGCAGGTGACAGCAAGAACACGTTGCCCACTTAACTCTGATTCATCCCAGAGATGGGGCTCCAGTGAGGTTCTTGATGATTTTTGGACTCCAACTCCCTATGTGGCTTGGCTAATGGTCAGGGATGATGGGAGATGGAGTCCAGCAGCAACAGGAGGGTTGACTGCCTCTGGTTTATCCAGAGTGATAAAATCAGGAGCCCCGGTGGATTTTGAGTCGCAACAAATATGATAAGGAGGGGTGCTTGATGACCGAACAGGGTGGGGAGACAGAAAGAAAGGCAAGCTAGGCATGGGAGAAAAATTTGGTTCCATTGTCATTTAAAGGTGAATGGGCCTAATTCACACTTTCTGAAACAATACCTGATCTGAAACACAGCCATCAATCAAAATTCGCAAATGTCTGAATTTTGCAGGGCAGTTCTCCAACCAGGCAAGGCATGCAAAAATGCACTTACAAAGGTATCCCCAGTTGCTGATTTGATTCTGGCAGCTGCTACAGCCACAGAAAGCCCTTCTAGTCCATTATCAGATATCCTGCCCACTCATCTATGGAAAATCCCCCATCAAGAAGGGGCTGCTGGCGAAAGAATGGGAGTGTGAGTGAGATGTGGTGGTGTTGGCAAGTCACTCTCTGGAAGAAAGAGAGGTCTACAAGGAAGCTCCCTGTAGGTGGATTTAGAGAACTGCTGCTACAGTCATCTGGAGGCTCCTCAACACATGGAGGCTCTTGGCCAAGATTCAGTCACTTGTAAACTTTTTTGGGAACATGGTGACTTTTGTGTGTGGCATGCTGCTTAGCACATTATGTACTGAAGAAATGCACACAAAACATAAAAATAAAATAAAGTTACATTTAGAAATAGAGGGCAGGATTTCTTCCTTTTTCTTCCAAATGTTTTGCAGTGAACTTTGTTTAGCACGCTACTTCATTTCAGGGGGAGAGCATATTCTTTTATTATTATAGTGTTTGATCATTGTTGTGTGTGTTTTTGCTCTGCTATCCACATAGGTCTTAAAAGAAGATTACCCGAAAGAGGAAGTTCTTCTGGAGAGGCTTTTGACAGTGATACAGTCAGTGCTATAAAAAAACACTTAAAATCGTTTCATGTACCCTGCTGTCACCTCTCCAAGTTCACGGGTTTATAATTTTGTCACAATTAATGTGCTGGGTTTGAAACTTGACAGACAGGTTACCAGCCTGGAAGGGCTTTTCGGTAACAGTTTTATATCGTCTGTCACACTTTTTTTTTTAAAGTTACACAAAAGAGATTTTTGTGATTATGAAACATTTTATTTCAAGCCACACAAAGAGAACTTTACAAGGCTTCTGTGGCCTGCCAGAGTGCTGAGGTTGGGTGTATTTTGTGCTGAATCTGGTTCTCTGTCTCTAATTAGGTCTGTGATACACAGACTCTGATTTAGAGTTGTCTACATGCCTGCTGGCTATGTTGTGTTGCAGAAAATCTTCAGAAAAGCTGTATGCACGCACTAATTCCCCCCCCCTTAAATTAGTAAACAATACTAATTTAAATCTGCTCCAGTTTTTAAGTCTGTTTCTCTCCCACCCTCCATCCCATGCCTTGTACTGTTAGTAATCTAGGGAGCAATCCTAAGGATGGGAAGCCAGCATTAGTTAAACTGGCATAAAGTACACCAGATCCAAATTGTGTTCAGGAACCAGCCTACTGCTGGTTGAGCCAACCTAAGCCTGGCAGATGGAAAACAAGCCTTTAATATGGCGTTTGAGTTACATTTTGCTTGCTTAACTTACACCAGGTTCCTTGGTGTTGTGGCAATGCTGGATGGGGTTTGGGATCCAGCCAAAGTCCACGTCCCTCCTGTCACACTCTGACATAGTTCTTGAATGCACCTTTTTCAAGTTTTGCAGGGTTTGACTCGGCTTACTGAATCCTGGGTGAGCCAGAAAGTGGGAGATATTGTATTATCTATATGATGTTAGCTGCTTTGAGCCCGGCTCCGGGGAGGGTGGGGTACAAATAAAAATAAATAAATATTTATTTATAAGTTGATCCTGTTTTTTCATGTTTCTAATTGTGTCCCAGGTCAATTTAATGATTTTTATCTGACATTTCTACTGGCTGTTCTGCTTCTATCATTGGGGTTTTGCTGTTTTAATATATTTATACCATGATTTACTTCCTGCCCCTCATAGTTCTTAAGTACCAGTCAGGGCAGTTAACAACAAATAAAACATCTATAAAATACAATATAATGAGAGATGAGGGGAGGGCGGTCAAAGAATTCCAAAGTTCTGGGGTAGCCCTGTATCTTGTCCCCAACAGATTAATTTTGCGTTTTCTATTTTATTGTTTATTGATAGTTGTGTAAGCCATCTTGAAAAGGGGTGGGGAATATTTTTCAGCCTGATGGCCACACTCCTTTCTGGATAACTTTGCAGGGTGCACATGGCACTGGTAGGTGGAGCCAGAGACAGAAATGGGGAATCCAATAATTGCAAATTCTACTGTCATGCAGTAGGTTAGTTTCTACACACACACACACACACACACACACACACGCACACGCACACACACACACACACAGAGAGCACTCTATACATCCATGCAAATAAAAGGTATTACAGTGGTACCTTGAGTTACATATGCTTCAGGTTACAGACTCCGCTAACCCAGAAATAGTACCTCGGGTTAAGAACTTTGCTTCAGGATGAGAACAGAAATCGTGCAGCGGCAACGCAGTGGCAGCAGGAGGCCCCATTAGCTAAAGTGGTGCTTCAGGTTAAGAACAGTTTCCGGTTAAGAACAGACCTCCAGAACAAATTAAGTTCTTAACCTGAGGTACCACTGTATTCCAGCCAGGCAAAAACTCATAAGGATAAAGCAGGCAAGAATAGCATGAGGCCTGGGCAGCGACCTGAGAGCCAGACAGAAAAAGTTGGAGGGGCCTGAGATTCCCCATCCTGGATCTTGAGGGCATTCACAATGAACAGCAGGAACATAAAACTCTTAAATAGATAAACTTATGGAAGGATATGAATAAACAAATAAATGTGTTTCCACTGTCAGCTGAGTCTGATAATAGATCAAAGAGCAGAATCTTGTAGCTCCTGCAGAATGCTCTGGATATAGCAGATCAAGTCTCTATTTTTTTGCCCACAATGCCATATAGCCATGGGACAGTGAGTCATACAGCCTCTCTGTGCCACACAAGGTATTCATCAAAGCAATAGGGAGACGTTCCTGATGGATATCTCCTCACATACATGATTAGAGAGCCACATAAAATTTACTGTAAATTACTTGAAATTATGCTGCTGCTGTTTTCATGCTATGCCCTTAAGGGGAGCAGCTATGAACTCTCCAACTTTAAAGATGATGAGACGACAGTATGGTCCTGCCCTGATCTATAAAATAATGTTAATGGTAAAGCTAAGATAAGAAATTATAAGAAGGAAGGTAGAATGTTGTTTGTACTTAAACTTAATCAGTTTAATAGGCAATCTGCTACAGTTTTCGTTATTTGAACACCAAATATCCCTTGATTTATCTGGAACTATTTCTGGGTAGGTGAACTTTTTTTATTCTTAAAATAGCTCTGCTTATTTTTAAATAGATAGCTCTACTTATTTTTAATATTATTACAGGAGGCAGACTTGAAATGTGCCTAATGGAGACAAGCGTTGTTTCCTTCACTTGTATTTGCAGGTCTGAACTGGTTGTGCTTGCCACATTGTACCAAGTTCTGTTCTAAGCCATATACTCTATTGACAGTTGCACTGGTCATGTCCACACCAAATATTTAAAGCACTATGATGCCACTAGAACAGTCATGGAAAATCCTGGGAAACATAGTTCAAGGCTGTTGACCTCACAAAGTTTCAATTCCCAGCACCCTTAACAAACTACAATTTCTAGGATTCTCCATGGCTGACAGAGTGGAATAATAGTGCTTTAGATGTGTGCAATTTATTTATTGATTAAATTTATTAGATTTCTATACTGCCCTTCAACTGAAGATCACAGTGTGGTTCACAACATAAAAATACAAAACGAGAACACAAAATACCGTATTTTTCGCCCTGTAGGACACACTTTTTCCCCTCCAAAAATGAAGGGGAAATGTGTGTGTGTCCTATGGGGTGAATGCAGGCTTTCGCTGAAGGTCTCCGCAAGGCTCTCCAGGCTTCGTGCAGGTCTCCGCAAGGCGCGGGAGCCCGGCGCCGGGCTCCCATGGCTTGCGGAGAGTTGCCTGTTCTGGGGGCTGGGGTCGGGGGAAGCTCGGGCTTCCCCCGCCCCAGCCCCATGCCTGGGGAAAAAAATAATTCCCCCCCTTTATTTCCCTCCCCAAAAAACTAGGTGCGCCTTATGGGACGGTGCGTCCTATAGGGCGAAAAATACGGTACATAATAAAAACTAAAACAGAAACAAACCAATAAGCCCCCTCTTACAAACACATTTAAATTGATATAGAATGTTAATCAGCTAAAGTCAAAGGCCTGGTCTCATTATAGAGAAATGTTTTTGCATGGCACCTAAAGATACATAATGAAGGGGAGAGCGTTCCACCACAGAAAAAGCCAGTTCTTGTGTTGCCACTCTCCAGACCACTCATGGAGAAGGCACAGGAAGAAGCGATCGCCATCTTGAGTACTGGCATGCCCAGGAAGCCGATAAAAATCCCCACACTTCCTGTCTTCTTCACTTTTGAAATAGGAAATGTGAACAACATCGTGATAACCAGCTTACTGGGTGATAAAAAGAACATGGGTGAAACAAGCATTTTAATCCTGCCTGCTCTTCAGCACTTACACAAAAACATGGTCCCAATAAACTTATAAATATCAATAAGGCAGTGTCCTGTCCTCAGGCTTACAATTTATATAAAGAAGAAGACGACAGAACCACAAAGGAAAAAATGATTGAAAAGAAGGAATGGGAAAAAACACTGTGCCACTAATTTTTAGTTACAGAGGTTTTACATGCCCAGTAGGAATGGAAAGACTTCAAGATGAGCCAAAAATTGCTTGTCTTTCAGCAGAGCTGATGGATAGACCCAGAGCTACAATTTCCAAAGTGGTTTAACAATCAATCCCTCTTCACAGGGAATTCTGGGAATTGTACCTCTGGAAGGTGAATAGGGGCCTCCTCACAACTTAAGGTAAAGGTAAAGGGACCCCTGACCATTAGGTCCAGTCTTGGCCGACTCTGGGGTTGCAGCACTCATCTCGCTTTATTGGCCAAGGGAGCCGGCATACAGCTTCCAGGTCATGTGGCCAGCATGACTAAGCCACTTCTGGCGAACCAAGGCAACGTACGGAAACGCCGTTTACCTTCCTGCCAGAGCAGTACCTATTTATCTACTTGCACTTTGATGTGCTTTTGAACTGCTAGGTTGGCAGGAGCAGGGACTGAGGAACGGGAGTTCACCCCGTCGCGGAGATTTGAACCACCAATCTTCTGATTGGCAAGTCCTAGGCTCTCTGGTTTAACCCACAGTGCCACCCGCGTGCCCCTCACAACTTACAGCTCCCTTTAAAAAAACCCCACTGCTCCCAGGATTCTTTAGGAAAAGCCATGAGGGTTTAAAGTGGTACCATAGTCCTTTAAATGTATGATCTGAATATGGCCATAATGGACCCATGTCTAATTCAGTTTCCCTATGCTTATTTTCACTTTGTACATATTTCATCCACTATAAACTGGATAATGAATTTGTATTAAATCCCAGTATGGAGTTTAATCAATATGTTTGTTTGTTTTTTTCTATTTCTTTGCAATTCATCTCCTACTTCTGACAACTGAACTCATGGAAAAGCATCTCTGGCAAATTCTCGATCACCCGCCCTCTCATCCTTCCCAAATTTACCACCGTTTTACTGAGCCACTCTTCACATCAATTTAGTGTGAAATAGGAGATGCAGTGAGGACTCTAGCTAATGATAAATAGTACTTACTTTAGAGGAGATGAAACCATCATCATAAAAGAAAACCATCTGACGCTGCAACTTGAAACTGATGTGCTGAACATTGCATGAAAGAAGGAAATGTACATTCAGGCTTGAGTGGCATTGCCGACACACACATGGGGAAATTAGGTGACAGCCATTTAAAACAGAATAAAATCATCAAGCTTTTTTAAAAAGAAAAGCAGAAATTCAGTTTACATTCAAGCTTCTCACAAGACAAATAATCTTTAAACGGTCCAAAATGCTCGGGGTGCTTTGGAATGAGGGTGCTTTGATGTTCTTAGGCAAATTGAATCCAGGATGAATCCACAAGGGTAGTAAGAAGAAATAAAGCTGCTGACTGCCTGCAACTGCTAAATGTTTAGTCTATGAGCTCAACAATGTTCCCAGTAAGCAAAGCGAGAGAGAATTTTTATTGCAGATGGCCATGATGGTTTCAGTTAAACTGGGGTCAACTGTATCTCACATAAAGCTGAACGTCTGGATCCTTTACCTTCTGAATGAAATATAGATATCAACCACAAATAATTGGAGCTGACGCTTTGGCTCCTTGCAAAGGAGCTGGGTTTAAAAGTTTCTTTTCTTGGATTCTGAACATTTTGTGGCTGGAACCTTCTCCCCCCCCACCTTTCCTCCATGTGACAGTTTTCATTTATTTAAAGTATGGCCTTCTCCAAACATCTTTACTGAAATGATATAAGATCCCGATAAAAGATTAAGTCTAAACTATTATACAAGTAGCCTACTGGCAAATACTTTATAGGAGAAGACGTAACTCAAAGAATGAAATCTTCACCCATTTCCTTTAGGATTAAAACTTTCCGAAGGAAAATTGGGTGTTATGAAGTAACACATGGACCCTTAAAAAACAACAACAGTTAAGCTGTATGTGAGGAAAAGGATGTGAACAAATATCTGGAACAATATCCTTATGAATTTGAAACAGACTTTGAATAACCAAGTGGAATAATGTGTGTGTACCAGGATATCAATAGCTACTAGTGTTGATGAATGTTTTCTCCAGTATCAGAGGCCAAATGCTGGGGTTCACATCCCAGAGAGTACTGTTGTACTCATATCTTCCTCCTGGACTTCCCATCTGGCTGGCAACTGTGAGAGTACAGTGTTGGACAAGATTGGGCCACTGGCCTGATCCTGCCCTGGTACATACATACCCTTCAACATTTCTCCAATGAAAATAGGGACATCCTATTCCATAATGATAATTTTGCTATTTATATCCCACATATCTTACTGGGTTGTTCCAGCCAGTCTGGGCAGCTTCCAACATATATAAAAGCATAATAAAACATTAAACATTTTTTTAAAAAAACCATTCCCTAGACAGGATTGCCTTCTGACGGCTTGTGGGTTGATAACTCCATACCCCCCAACTTTTCTCTGCTGAAAATAGGGACATAGTAAGGGGGAACGGGACATTCCAGAATCAAATCAGAAACCGGGACGGCTTCTTTAAATCAGGATCGTCCCTGGAAAATAGGAACACTTGGAAGGTCTGTGTATATGCAACATGTATATGCCCACATTCTCGTGTGTATGTAGTGTATGTGTAGTGTGTCCAAATCTTGGGGGCTGAGGAAGGTGCAGGTCTGTGGGAACATTCATAATACAATGACACCGCATTTTAACCTTATAAAAATTGAGTGGAAGAGCACCTGAGGAAACTTCTTTCCATATGTTGGCCTTAACATGTAGTTCTAGGTTGTGAGGAATGTTGGACATCCATGGGCAGGGCCTGCTTTCATTCCCACTGTCCTTTTCCTTATACAAATCGACAGAGTCACAAGCAACACTCAACTCAACAGCTTTTATGAGGCATTGCACACTCTAAATACCCTAGGCCATGCTAGTGGTCCCATATAAAAGTGCTCCTATAAACCATTACAGTCCTTAATTTACTAGTTCCAGCAAGGCAGTTCCTTTCCTGGCAGCTATGATCCAGCCCTTTTGGGGGGACAGCATGAAGAAGGGCAATAACCCTCTTGCAGTTTCTTTCCAAGGCCTTCCCATTCCATGAGGTCTACTTCCCTGTCTGTGCTTACCCCCTTCAGGGACTCGGGAAAACTCCTTTCTTCCTTTGAGAACTGCAGCTCATTGGATACCTGGGTTCTTCCTCCATGAGTCTTTTATCCACCTCTGGCTTGATGGGGATTCTCGCACCCTCTGGTACAACCCTTCCTCCAGAGCTCTGTATAGGAAAGGCTCTGAGGCATGTTAAAGGCCATTCCCCATAGCTGCATCCAACTCTAGCTGTTCTCTAACAGAGTTCCCACCAGCAACCTTCTGTGGAATGGGGCCCTGATCCAAGTAGGCTGGTAACCTACAGTGTAGCAGGGTGGTCCTAGGGATCCTTCACATTGAGATTGGGCTTTGTTTAGGGTTTCTTTTCAGCAGCATTCTCTTTCATATCAAAATATGTTTTCCTTCATGATTTTTTTTAAAATAAAAGACCCTTTCTCTCTCTCTCTCTCTCTCTCTCTCTCTCTCTCTCTCTCTCTTTACATATAATTAGTCTTCCTCCTTGTTTCCTATTGGTAATGAATCAACACCTCATCAAATGTGGAGTTCAGCCATTTGCAGCACTGTGCCTCTTTCCTTTTTATATAGGGTAACAGTGATGCTCAGACCTTGGCAATCTGACATGAGTCAAAATCTCCAAAGGACAGGGGGTTAGCCTGCTACTGTTACATCTCTGCTTTCCTCCCCAAATCACCAAGCTTTTTATTGGCTCTGCTTTTTATTAAATAGAGCCCATACAACAATGTCTTTCTGATCACATGGCTGCTTGTTCTCAAAATCATTTCCTTCTGTGGTGGTATCATAGCCCGGGTCCTGGCTCCGCCACTTAGATAATGTGGCGGCTTCTGCTTCTGCCTCCCTTTCCTCTTCCTGCCCAATTGTTAGTGATTGGGTTGGCTTACCAGATTTTGCTGGAGAGGCTCAAGGGTCCCCTTTGTTCCATTTTTGAAGTGTTCTGTTATGACAAAGCTATAGCGAAAACATTAGCAATGTGCTACAGGCTGCATTATGCGCTCAGATCAGAAATATATGGTTCAGCATCATCTAAAGCAGATGCCTCAAGGATAAATGAACAGCACTGATGTGATCCTCTACAACTGACAACATAGCTCCAACAAGTCAAAAGGCTTCCTCTATTTTTTTTATTATAAAAAAGAGGAAAGGAAAGAAAGGGAAACAAAGGGAAAAAGCTTCCTGCGCCAGCAAAGAAAGGGAATCAACTTAAAGTTGTAAAACTCACATCTAGATAATATGAGTGACCTAAGAAAACAAAGGACAAAGACTACATTTAATATCTTGTTTTAACTTCTAGAATATTTAAAGTAGCAGTTCAATAAGTCCTTTTTTATCTGGAGATACTCAAGGGTACATAGTACTGGCCCCCTTTATTTAAAAGAAAAGCACAGGGTATAATGTATACTTCATACAAGTTGTCCTTCCCATTCTTCCCTCTTGAAAAAAACTATTGTCTATCTTTCTTTGAACCATGTGGTTAGACCCCAAATGCCATCAGTCTCAGCCCACATGCCCAATGGTTCTTAATTTTGTTGTCCTTGTTATTATTGAATTTATAACAAACAACACTAACAGAGTATTCCAACAATTCAACAAAAGAAGAAAACAATTGAGCATGGCTAGGTATAAGGCAAGAATACAGAAAATATAAAGAGAAATATTAAAAGAAGCTTATAGAAAAGCAGCTATGTGATAGTATTCCAAGATAAAACATAAATGTTGCTGCTATAAAGGAGTGGATCAAAAACCCCTATAGTCACAAACAGTGCCAGATGAACTCATTTTTGGATGGAAATTGTCATTCAAGTGCTTGTATTGTTAAATAAGTTACAGAAAACCACCAGACAGCAGCAAACTCCCCTCTGAGAACCTGGTGCACGGTCAGTGGAGATGGAAGTTGGAGTCCTATCAAAGCTGGAGAGCACCACATTGGGTACCCCTATACTGTAACATGCAGTGGAACTGTGTTATACCTAGATAAGCTGCAAAGAGATGGCTACCCCAGCTCTATATTAGGATTACAGTGACAAATACTGGGATCTTCCAAATTTATTCTACAAGTATGAGATCATTTGCAAAACTAAAGTTAGACTCTGCAGTGCAGGCCAAACAGCTTTGCTGCAAGCAAAGGCAGAATATAACTAGTCGTTCTGGAATGTGGGGGGTTCATTTTGCCCCCACAAGTCAATGCACATGGAAGGATACATGCCAAAAATTGCTACACTGGAACATGAAACCTAAGTGGGCCAGAATCCAGAGATTGCAAACCACATTGTGCAGATAACTTTGTAAGTGCCCAACCACACACCAGATTGTTAGCTCGCAACACCAGCCATCTGTTCAACAGCACATATGTTCTTCCCAGTTCCGTTCCAGTAACTTTTTACACAGGCCCAAATGATGGAGACAAAAATCCCACTTTGGGAACCGTGAATTCAGTGCTTTTTGGTTTACCTGTTCATCTCACCTTGGAGAGAATAGAAGGCACCAATCTGTTAAAATCTGCAGTTGTATCAGTCTCGTACTAAGATTTGAAGAGACTTCATAAACAACATTTCCTTCTGGGGAAGGCACAGTGGTAGAGCACAAACTTCACAAGGAAAAGGTCCTGGGTGACTTCTCCTGGAGATGCAGGACTATTGGCATGGAAGTGGTCCTTCTGCTCCTCAGAGTCCTACTGCAGCCTTTACCTGCTTGGAAACATAGCTAACAACCCTTATAGGTGTTGGCTCAGAAATAAGTCACATCAAGTCCAATGGGATTTCCTTTCTTTCAGGTCAGTGTTTATAGAATTACAGTCCGCACTTTATGCTATTCCTTCCTTATTCTAGATATGCTTTGTATTTCCCAGTGCTATAGGGATCAAATTGCTTGTTTTACAGTGTACTTGAATATGTGGATCAAATATATCAAATATAGTTGCATCTTTCACAATAAATGCTGACCAATACAGCATTATACTGCCCCTTCTAGGAAGATAAATGAGTACAGGAAAACGGAACTATGTCCATGGCAAACTCAATAGTTGATTTGCTTTTTAATTTTACTGAAAAGAATTTCAAGGACCACCCCAAAAGCAGACCCTCAAAGTGTTCCTATTTTCCAGGGTCAGTCCCAGATTTTACAGAAGCAATCCCAGTTTCTGATTTTATCCCAGAATGTCTCGCTTTCCCTTAGGACATCCCTATTTTCATTGGAGAATATATCTGGGCCATCCAGAATGGCTGGGGCAACCCAGTCAGATGTGTGGGGTATAAAAAATAAAATTATTGTTTTTTGTTGTTATGGAATAGGATGTCACTATTTTCATCAGAGAAATGTTGGAGGGTTTGCAACAGTTAAGTAACATGAAGCAGCCACATCCTAAAATTTGGCGCGCACACACACATGTGTTAAACATTGTTAAAAAGTTCTGTCTGTTGTCACTCTTCTTTTATTACCGGTAAGTGCCGTGTGTGTGTGTGTGTGTGTGTGTGTGTGTGTGTTTACCCAGAAACCACAATGTTTGAGGCTCTGCTGGGGTTGGGCTAAAAATTCAATGTTTGGGGTTTTGCTGCAAAGAAATAATTATGATGTGTTTTTATTCGCCACCAAAACTGGGCAGTTGATCAGTGGTTTTGCTTCAACATGCTTAGCATCTTAAATCTGAGGAGCGTAAGATATGAGTTGCTGCTAGCTAAAATGACAGAGATGTTGAAGAACAGCAGCCTCTCACTTGACACAGTTAAAAAAGGATTGGCAAAAAAGGCCTCGATTTTGTACGCAGTATTCAAGATGGATGGTTCACTCTGTTTCTGATTGAGGGACCTTTTGAAACAGTGTGGGAGGTTGTGCGAGGAGGTTGAAAAAGAAATAAGGAAATTTGGGTTGGGGACACCATTCTCATCCCCACTTCCATTCCACAGAACCTGTTGCTGGATCATAAAACTTTCTGACCATGCAGGGACAAAACTGGATGAAACCCCAAATGTTTGGCTCAATATGGCCTCATATTGCAATGGCAGAATACAAAGTACAGATGGAATAAAAATCATTAGCAAATCAGGGCTCAGAGCATGACAGTATGTCATACAGCGAGGAAATTAAATTTTACTTTTAAATTTCCACAATGTGGAAATTTAAAAAGAAGAAGAAGAAAAGAAAGGGGATTTACTGGTGGTAGGAAGCATTAAATTATATAAAACACAGCACTGTGTAACTATATAAATGATGGACTATCCTGGCCTGCATGTTATGCCCTGGGATGGTCCAGTATATCAGAGGTGCATGATATGAAGTGTGTGTTAATAAAGAGGTATAATCTTTTAGCCATAATCCCTTTAAATCACAGACAAATTAGCAATAGTATAAAATACTAATACTTACTGTAGACTGAAATGGTTTCTCTCTAAAGACAGAAAAAAGTAAATGCTTTCCAGACAGATTATGAATTAATTAACAGCCATAACCTTGCCTTTAATTTCACCTCAAGCTCCAGAAGCATTCATTTATTGAGATTTTCTAACCCATCATGTAACCCAAGGGCAGGTAGCAAATTTATAAATATGAATAGAAACTGTAAATGCAGGGTGCTTAAAATATAGCCAGTTCACCCTACTTACATACAGGTCCGGATTTAGGTCTGATGAGGCCCTAAGCTACTGAAGGTAATGGGGCCCTTTATATGTCCAGCTGTCCTTTGTCAACAACAAATTGTTGCTGTTTTTTGTGTTGAATATATGCTATATTTATGGACCTAATAGGGATCTAAAGCCATGTGCACATAACAAAATAGGTATTTTATCAAAGTAATTGTTGAACTGAAATACAATTAAGAAGTATATTTTTGGGGGGGGGCCCAAGAGAGTGGGGCCCTAAGCTATAGCTTGTTTAGCTTATACGTAAATCCGGCACTGCTTACATAGTTAATAGTGATAGTGTAATCATATACTCGCAAGTGAGTCCCACTAAATTCAATGGGGCTTCCTCCCCTGTAAGTAAATATTATTTTCCTGCTCATTGTATTTTTCCCCGCCACCTGTAAGTTCTACATGCTTAAAGTGTGCAATATAACATTTAATAAATAAATATAAATGGCAAGTGTTAAAAGAAGTAGATGTGGGGAAGTCCCATCATTTGATGAGGTGTGCAGTCTTGATCTCACATGACAATTGAGGGTGGGTTGGGTCACACCGGAAGTCAACTATCTGTGCTGAGCCTTAGCTCAAGACATGCTCTGGATAGGCATACATTACTCTACTCATTAGAGAGGGCGTCTTAATAATGCTGATAATGGTTGCCTTAAAAATAAAGACAGACACCATGTGCTTGTTCTGATTTAGACATGGATCATTTCTTTAAGTAATTAATTACTAATTAAGGAATTATTACATTGCAGCATGTGGTGCTAATAAAATTACTGGAGGGTTTGAGCAAATTCTTTAAGAAAGCAATTCTTATTAGTTATAGTCAAAATTATTTGTTACTTTAATTAATCCTTGGCTAGACATTAATTAGATGTAAAGTAGTTTTATAGCTGTACATTCTAACCTAATTGTGCAATTAATAACAAACGAGTCACTCTTCGTAAGGGTGATAATACTTTAGGAAAAGTAAGCCCAAACTATTCTGCCTTTAAAAGTCGTGAAACTGTAGAATACAAACAGCTCCGTGTCCTTGAAACTTTACCGAACAGGTAGTCCTCAAAATACTGCAGACTAAGTATGGTAATCTTCTGAAAATGCTCATTTCACCAAAAGCTCCAGGTCTTCATTGAGATTATGGCTTCATTTAATAGTTGCCTGAATTTATTATTCATTTAATTAATTAATTAATTAAGTGAATATGTGTGTGTAGTAAAACCCCTAAGAAATATTAAAATAATAAATAAAAACGGTTAAAAGCATTTCCCCCCCAAAAAAAAATAATTAAAATGAACAGTAAATGAGATTAAAACATGTCAACGACGATGTGCCTGGATAGGTTTATTTTAACAATTATGTGTCTGGATATAGGCTTAAAATATTTTAAGCAGGCACCAGAAAGTGTACATTGAAGGTGTGTACTGATGTCAACAGGCAGGGAGTTCCAAAGTGTAGATAGTGCCATACTAAAATATTGATTTCTTACAAGTATTTCCAGCAGGAAAAGTATTTCATGTAGCAGTGCGATATCAATGGGCACATATGGGGTATAGCAATCCCACAAGTAAATAGGTCCCAAGGCATTAAGTAATGAATAAATAATGCCCACCTTTTAGGATGTGTTCACTCCTGCATGATCATTTCTTTATGGCCGCAATAACTTGTTGTTGTTGTTTAGTCGTTTAGTCGTGTCCGACTCTTTGTGACCCCATGGACCAGAGCACGCCAGGCACTCCTATCTTCCACTACCTCCCGCAGTTTGGTCAGACTCATGTTTGTAGCTTTGAGAACACTGTCCAACCATCTCGTCCTCTGTCATCCCCTTCTCCTTATGCCCTCCATCTTTCCCAGCATCAGGGTCTTTTCCAGGGAGTCTTCTCTTCTCATGAGGTGGCCAAAGTATTGGAGCCTCAGCTTTACAATCTGTCCTTCCAGTGAGCACTCAGGCCTGATTTCCTTAAGAATGGATATGTTTGATCTTCTTGCAGTCCATGGGACTCTCAAGAGTCTCCTCCAGCACCATAATTCAAAAGCATCAATTCTTTGGCGATCAGCCTTCTTTATGGTCCAGCTCTCACTTCCATACATCACTACTGGGAAAACCATGGCTTTAACTATACGGACCTTTGTTGGCAAGGTGATGTCTCTGCTTTTAATGATCCTGTCTAGGTTTGCCATCGCCTTTCTCCCAAGGAGCAGGCGTCTTTTAATTTCGTGACTGCTGTCACCATCTGCAGTGATCATGGAGCCCAAGAAAGTAAAATCTCTCACTGCCTCCATTTCTTCCCCTTCTATTTGCCAGGAGGTGATGGGCCCAGTGGCCATGATCTTCGTTTTTTTGATGTTGAGCTTCAGACCATATTTTGCGCTCTCCTCTTTCACCCTCATTAAAAGGTTCTTTAATTCCTCCTCACTTTCTGCCATCAAGGTTGTGTCATCTGCATATCTGAGGTTGTTGATATTTCTTCCGGCGATCTTAATTCCAGCTTGGGGTTCATCCAGCCCAGCCTTTCGCATGATGAATTCTGCATATAAGTTAAATAAGCAGGGAGACAATATACAGCCTTGCCGTACTCCTTTCCCAATTTTGAACCAATCAGTTGTTCCATATCCAGTTCTAACTGTAGCTTCTTGTCCCACATAGAGATTTCTCAGGAGACAGATGAGGTGATCAGGCACTCCCATTTCTTTAAGAACTTGCCATAGTTTGCTGTGGTCGACACAATCAAAGGCTTTTGCATAGTCAATGAAGCAGAAGTAGATGTCTTTCTGGAACTCTCTAGCTTTCTCCATAATCCAGCGCATGTTTGCAATTTGGTCTCTGGTTCCTCTGCCTCTTCTAAATCCAGCTTGCACTTCTGGGAGTTCTCGGTCCACATACTGCTTAAGCCTGCCTTGCCTGCCGCAATAACTAATGATCCTTTAAAACAGAGATCAGCCACCATGGACAGAGCTTGTGCATGATCACTGGTATCATTTCAACCACAGTTCTTTTCAACAGAGCTAATGGACACATTCATTTGCATGATGTGCGTCAAGTGGTATCCAACTTAAGATATAACATACCTGATTTTATGAGTTGAGTCTCTGTGTCTATTTTGTGGCTGCATTTTGAAAAGGTGTTCATTTTAGAGTTAACAATTACTTCTGCTAAATGATTACCAAGTTTACATGTTGGTAGCCTGATAAACACCTACAGTGGTCTTGGGATATGCTTTGCAAATAAATTAAAAACTACCTGCTATATAAAGTCAATTTAGGAATCTACATTAAGATAAATCATCCCATTTACGCAAAATTCATCCTTCTTACTGCCTTGTTTACATTCATGAATCAGCTTGGGAATATGGCCTAAATGTATCTCCATGATCCAGACAAAATTTAGTAATAGGGAATATTTAAGCATACACTTCTAGTGCAACCCTTTAATTGTCTACTCAGAAGTAAGTTGCACTGAGTTCCATGGGACTTTCTTCCAGGATAAGGACTGCAGCCCTATAAGTTTAGGTGTCAAATAAATGTCTGGTATTTAATAAAGAGTAAAAGTATGTGAAAATCATGATCTGCTTTTGGAATAGGAATATTTCTAAACCACAAACTCAGAAAGAAAGAAAAACTGCCATTGCAATCAATTTATTGCATATTCATTTTAGATTCCAAGGCTTATTCTAAATACCAGAAAAATTAAGAAAAGTAATAGTGCAATCCTCCATATATTTATTAATGAGACAAATAATGCAGATGGTAGAAACACTTTTTTCACAGTGTTTTACTATATAGCAAATTGTGAAAATGGTTATAATTGAGAGAGAGTAATCATTATTTTTTGACTGTTTTTGTAAAATAATGTTTGCAAGTCCTATAAGGTAAAGGGACCCCTGACCATTAGGTCCAGTCGTGGCCGACTTTGGGGTTGCGGCGCTCATCTTGCTTTACTGGCCGAGGGCGCCGGCGTTTGTCTGCAGACAGCTTCCAGGTCATGTGGCCAGCATGACTAAGCCGCTTCTGGCTACCAGAGCAGCGCACAGAAATGCAGTTTACCTTCCCGCTGGAGAGGTACCTGTTTATCTACTTGTACTTTGACGTGCTTTCGAACTGTTAGGTTGGCAGGAGCAGGGACCGAGCAACGGGAGCTCACCCCGTCGCGGGGATTCAAACCGCCAACCTTCTGATTGGCAAGTCCTAGGCTCTGTGGTTTAACCCACAGTGCCACCCGCGTCCCTGCAAGTCCTATAAGCATTAATTATTAATTCAGAATCTATATCTAGATTTTGGAAGTGTGAAGGATGGAGAAGCAACTTTCCACACATATATCCCCTGCTGGGTAAAGGACCACATGAGCAAAAGGATGTTCCTTGTATGTTTTGAATGAACGAATGAATGAGATCCTCTGACTTCAATACCTACATCTGTTTTGCCACCTACTTTTGTATAGAATACAGTAGAGACCAGATAGATGTTTTGCGAAGCTCATTCCTCAGCTGCTTTAAAACTATGAATGCTAGTGGTTACTGAATGGTCTCTGGAATGCCACTTCATCGTGATGAGTTAAATATTCCAGTATTTCACAGCATCTGGCTCTTAGAGCAAAAAGTATTTAAGGCCTCTGCTACGGCAGCCTTTGAATGCTGCGGTAATTCTAAGACATGTTACAAAGCATAGGCAATTGATCATAAGAGGAGGGGGGGGGAAATGCACTAATGATATTAATTGACAAAAACCAGCACGTCTGTCGAAGGAGAGAAACCTTGAAAGGAAACTACATGTTTTGAAGGTCAAGGCTCAGTGTAGGATAATCCCTACCATCTGTTTTCAGGCTGGTGTGATTCTTAGACTGTCATATGCACTCTCTCTCTTTGGAAAATAATAGACAGGAGAAAAACTTACCCAACAGGGAGCCGAAATGCAGTTAGCTTTATAGAAAATGAAAAGGCACCACTGTATAAACTTAAGATGACCCTTAATTTTCCTTCCCCTTGACCTACACATGTTCAAAGTCAGCATCAGAAGTTTAGTGGCTCTGGGAATGAAAATAATTCAGCAACCAATAAACTTTAATGGTCTACAAGTAAACTGGAGAGCACAGCAACCATGCCCAATGCCATTGCTCAAGCATGGTATTGCCCAGCAGATGAATGAGTGAATATATATATATATATCCCAACTTTTAACTTTTTCAAACAGAAGTGACTGGCCATTTATTTTAGCCGCAAGAGTGGAAATTCTGAAAAGTATATTTGTAAACTGTGAAATGAGAAAGAGGAGAGGGGAGGGAGGGAAGGAGAGTTTGAGGTATGTATGTGTGTGTATGTGTTTGTTTGTGTGTGTACATACACACACACACACACACACACACACACACAATGGCATAGGTGTTCAGGTACACTTGCTTTATAGTCATGCTTACTTTAGGGTTGTTTTAGAAACCTGAATCGTTTTTCTTTCAAAAGATTTGTTGATCTGGATCTATTTCAGTGCTAACAGCTTATAAAACTATGGTACATAAGTAACAGAACTGATAGCACACATGTGCAGCCTTAAACTGCCGCAGTGTGTCTAAATACACTAGAAAGATGATGATGATGATGATGATGATGATGATGATATATTTGGTACTGTTTTGCTTTCCAATCCTTTGTGACATTGTTCTCATTATACATTTAAAGCACCTACAAAGCATATTTCCCTCTCAAATAATTTTGGACATTGTAGTTTGCTTTTCGCAGAGCTACAGATCCCAGCATGATTAACAAATGATGCCCAGAATAATTGAAAAGGGAATTGTGTTTCAAATATGTGTTAAAGGTATTGTATATACACAGTTTGGTCTGATGAAGAACTATGGGGAACTCCAAAGCTTGCTCACTATTTTGTGATTTTTGGTTGGTCCTCATAATGTTTTGTTGGTCCTCGCAATGCCTAACTATGTTTTTTGATTGGGGTGGTGGTTGTCTTCTTTATAGACCAACATTGCAGGCCTTGGTTTTTTTAAGGCAGATAAAATATTTTATTCTATATGATCATTAGTGTAACTAGAACAATGATATCCCAAATGCAGACGTGTAAATCTTTCTTTCTTTCTTTCTTTCTTTCTTTCTTTCTTTCTTTCTTTCTTTCTTTCCCACATTCAAACACAGATTCTAAGGCGGGGGCATGGACGGGGGAACAACCACCATAAAACAAGTTATAAAAAATAACAGCACTCTACAGATACCTAATTAAAAGAGGTTCTCTGCCTTTTTGGAAAAACAGTTTTATTTTCCCTCATTAAAGTGACCTAATCACTGACTTGAGGGATTTACTCCACCCCTCCCTCCGGAATGATGTAGCCATCTTAAATCACACAAATAAAAGACATGAGGAAATGAGTTGCCTTCTTCCCTTCTCTCCCGCCAGTCACTAAGGTCATGAAATCCGAGATTTCATTATTTCCATGAAACAACATATTTCACAGCATTGTGTCAATTCATATCCATGAAATCATGTGAAACACTTTGTGAAAATTTCCACTGCGATAAAATTTTGTAATTATATAGCAAATGCTGGGAATGAGCAACAGGGAATGGAAATGACCCTTCTGCCTGCTTCTGAGCTGAGCTTTCCTTCAGTATCTGGCTGACCATTGATGAAGACTCTGGAGACAGACCTTGAGGCATAATGATAATGGACCTTTGGCTAGATCCAGGAAGGGAATCATGCTTTTCAAATATACGTTGCAAAAACCCACGCCCAGGAGCCAAGAGACTGCCTGGGTTTTGAAATGCCTAAGAAAGAGAAACAGAGTCGTGAGCACTAGTGGAGTTTAGCTATGAGGGCTGCAATCCTGTACTCATGGCAGGGGTAGCCATTGTGATACCCTCCAGATGTTGTCGGACTCCAACTCCCATCAGCCCCACCAGCATGACCAATAGTAAAGGTTTGTTGGAATTATCATCTACAACATCTGGAGAGCACACTGTTAATAACCTCTGATTAACAGGCAGTTTGTTTTAATATATTTCTTATTTGTCTGTTATAAAAAGATTCCATGGTAGTATACAAATGTGTGAATGAAATGATTCACACAGAATACAATGGTAAAAATAAAATAAAAAAACCAACACATAGACATAACAGTAAACGACAAGAAAAGGGGCAGACTAAAACCAAACAGCTGTTCCAGCCAGAGTGTCATTAAAAAATCCCTCGACAAATAGCAGGATCTTAACCTGGGCATCTGAAATACTGTAATGTCAGTATCAGTGTTTTCAGAAGATCATTCCAAAAGCCAAATGAATTCAATGGAGCTTAATTCGGAGGAGACATCTATAGCGGTGCACCTAGGGCTTGGAGAAACCAGAGGCCAGGATGGGTTATTTGGCAACAGTAGAATGGTTGGGAAGAGCTGGGTATGGTTGATGCTGAGGTGGCTGCTTCACTCTGCCTAACAGTAGAGTCTCCATCCCTGTCTCTCAAGGAGGCTTATGCAATTACAGCTTAAAATATCATATCATGCAATATTAAGACCACAACTGCCAGAGAAAACACCATCAATAAGAATAAACTAGCAATAAGTAATCACATTCAGCTTAAAATAAAAACACGACCATAAGGCCCTCAGATGATTGGTCAGAAAAGAATGTGGCCCTTGGGCACAGTGCTTTGCAAGCCCTGACAATCAGCTGATCCTTGGTGCTTGCAAAGCACAGAGTGGTGACTCCAAATTGTCTTTCAGTTCAACCACATCTTTACCTGCCCAACATCTGATGTCATATTTGATGTCAGGTGTACAGCAGTTGTGCCCCACCAGAATATTCTGAGATGTATTATTATATATGCTAGTACTTATATTCTGCACTACCCCCAGATGCTCAGATGAGTAAAAATCAGTACAGCAAAAGGAAAGGAAAAGAAACTATAAATTTCTATTTCTGCCCTTTAAATCCAGCCACAAATGCCTCAGTAAGTAGAAAGGCCTTACAAAATTCATTCTTAGTAGGACCTGAGATAAAATCAGATTTACCATTCAAATACCTTGATCTTAGAAAACAAAGTCGTAAGTGAGAAGAGCTTAAAGGCTCCATCGGTGTGAAAGGTATTTTCTATATTTTGAGTTTGCTTCAGACTTTTCAGTCTCACCCTCCTGAATGGTGTTGTGGCATTGTAGCTATTGTTTTGACACCCTTACATTAAAGGAGGGAGATTCATATGCTTCCCTCCCTTCATTTGTTCCAACAATGCTGGTTGTTTAAAGGTTGTTTTAGCAAGGAGAGGAGGCAAAATTGCATACAAAAAAAGGTGAACATTAGGAGCAATTCACACTGGAGATGCTGAAGAATTCTCATGAGGATCTTTAAAAATTTCAAATCAATGTGGAGTTGTTGAGAACTGAAGTTAAGATTGGAGAAATGAGAAACAGAGAAATCAAAATTGACAGATTCACCCATCTTGCTCCTACAACTCCAGTCCCAGTCTCAGAGGTTTTGTAGCAGACGTTATATGTTCATTTATTGCATTTTTTTTAAAAAAGGAATTTGTTTTCTGATGCTGCAAATGCTGGAAATTACTGATCTGGCCTGGTTTTAGCCATATCTAAGCCTCAAAAGGATTGACTGACAGGAGTGAAAATTGCATGGCTGAATATGTCCTAAACTTCTCCTCATCTTGCTAGTTCTCGGAGTGTAGGAAACCAGCACCATCAGGTGAAATCTGATGTAGCACAAAGCAGGAGGCATTTTACCTGCTGATCCTATAAATTGGCCCTAACCGCACACCCCATGACAGGTGATGCAGCTGGGCTGCTAGTCTAATGCTCTACCCACATGTAGGTTTTCATTCACATTTGTGCCAACATTCCAGCTGTAAAATACCAGAAATACTACAGCTATCTGCAAATAGGTGTCATGTATCCACAATAAACTGGGCTAGAGAGTCTGGTTCATTGTATTTATTAGTCTTTCACACAGAAACCCTCAAGGTAAGAGCGAACAAAGAACTGGCTGTGTATAGGGTCCCCCCCCCACACCCCTGAAGCATCTGGGTGTAAGCCTTATTTTGTCAGCAACCATTGTGTTTATAGGCCTGTTTTACTGGGAACCTGCTGCTTCTCACAATGTTTCCTGAGTGACTGTCTTAGTAGAAACTGCATCTGGTAACGACAATCGCACAGCTGTAAATCTGAAAAGCAGCTTGCAATCCTAATAGCTAGCAGCCCCAGTATGGCTGTCCTGCTGAATGTTGAAAAGGGTTAGAAAGGCAATACTGAAGTGATGAATACATTTCTGAGAATCACACCATCATGTTACAAACCCTTCCCCCATTCGACAAAAGGCTCGTGTGTAGTGCTTTCTCTCTCCACTCTCTGTCCAGTCCAGAGACAATGGACCAGACTAGACATGATGGAGGCAGTTCAGTGCCTTGCAGCAGAAAACTAACCCAAAAACACTGACAGAGGAAGTAGAGTCTGATTTAAAAAACAAAAGTGGTGCTTTGGGGAGCAGCATTGAACTTCCCCCTGCTTACTTATATTTCCTACTCAAAGCTTCTTCCTCCATGTAAAGTAGCATACACACTGTACATTTAAAGCACACAACCTCATCCAAAGAATACTGTGGACGGTAGTTTACCCAAGTTAGAGCTACAGTTCCCAGCAGCGGAGTGTGGTCAGGGGACTAAGGGGAATAATAATAATAATAATAATAATAATAATAATAATAATAATAATAATTTATTATTTATACCCCTGGGTGTATAAATATCCAGCCACCCTGGGCGGCTTCCAACAAAGTATTAAAATACAGTGGTCTGTTAAACATTAAAAGCTTCCCTAAACAGGGCCGCCTTCAGATTAGGCTAAATGTTCCTCTGGCCCCTCCTTCCCAAAGCCCAGGAAGCTTCTGTCCGGATTAGGGAGGGAGGCACAATGCTCTGAGGGGTCCAAGAGCCCTCCCACCATCTTCCCAAGCCCATCCAGCTTTGGCAGGGAGTCAAGAGGGCTCCAACATCCTGGCACAGTCCTGGCACCTCCTTCCCAAAGCCCAGGAAGATTCTGCCCAGATTTGGGAGGGAGGCACAATGCTCATGCCTGCAATGTCACACCTTCACACATGCAACATTGCCCCCCATTCCAAATCACCCTCACAAGCTGGCACCTCTGGCCCTAACTGTTCCTCTATGAAAAATTTCACCACATGCCACTGGTCCCCAGCACCCTTAACAAGTACAGCTGCCAGGCTTCTTTGAGGAGAACCATGCACTGAACATGACCTTAGTTTTTCCTCAGCTGTGCTTAGTGACTGGAAATAAAATTGTGTAATGAAAATCTGCCACCACTCCTTTCTTTGAGAGCCAGTGTGGTGTAGTGGTTAAGAGCAGTGGACTCATAATCTGGTGAACTGGGTTCTATTCCCCACTCCTCCACAAGCAGCTGCTGGGTAAGCTTGGGCTAGTCACACTTCTCTGAAGTCTCTCAGCCTCACTCACCTCACAGAGTGTTTGCTGTGGGGGAAGAAGGGAAAGGAGATTGTTACTTGCTTTGAGACTCCTTAAAGGTAAAGGTAAAGGTACCCCTGCCCATACAGGCCAGTCTTGACAGACTCTAGGGTTGTGCGCCCATCTCACTCAAGAGGCCGGGGGCCAGCGCTGTCCGGAGACACTTCCGGGTCACGTGGCCAGCGTGACAAGCTGCATCTAGCGAGCCAGCGCAGCACACGGAACGCCATTTACCTTCTCGCTAGTAAGCGGTCCCTATTTATCTACTTGAACCTGGGGGTGCTTTCGAACTGCTAGGTTGGCAGGCACTGGGACCGAGCGACAGGAGCACACCCCGCAGCGGGGATTCAAACCGCCAACCTTTCGATCGGCAAGTCCTAGGCGCTGAGGCTTTTACCCACAGCGCCACCCGCGTTCCCTTGAGACTCCTTAGGGTAGTGAGAAAGCAGGATATCAAATCCAAACTCCTCCTCTTCTTCTTCTTCTTCTTCTTCTTCTTCTTCTTCTTCTTCTTCTTCTTCTTCTTCTTCTTGATGTATACCACTCTGTCTGAAGACCCCTCTAGGCCAAAATTGTCAAAGGAGCCAAGAGGTAAGCACTGATTTTTTTTTTTTTTTGCTTTAAAATCTTACCCCACTCCTTGTTTTCTTTGTGTCCAAGGCAACTGGAGGATGGATTTATGCAAGATGCACTGTTGCTCAGGAACATAGGAAGCTGCTTTACACTGAGTCAGACCATTGGTCCATGCAGGTGACTTTACACTGACTGCAGCAACTTTCTAGGGCATCATGGACAATTCTCTCCTAGCCGTACCTGGAGATGCCAAGGATTGGACCTGGTACCTTCTGCACACAAACAAATGCTCTACCAATGAGCTACAGCCCTTCAAGACTGGATAGGTCTTTTGTTCAGAGATCTAGAAGAATTTGGAGCCATCTCTTTCATTGCTCCCTGCAAAATTATAGATGGACGTCAAAGTAGTACCATTAAATATTAAAAATAGGAGGAAGGGAGATTAAGTCAGTGAGGATCCTTATGGGTTGGGCCCTGCACTGGGAGGTGGGATGGAGTCATCAAAGGAAGCAGAAAATCAGAGACAGGAAAATAGGTATTGGTGGCAGAGCATATAATTGACTGGCATGTAGCCAGCCAGCCCCAGGGTAGCCTTAGCAGTGGCTGAATTACCTCACTTGGAAAGAAGATCAAGGACTTGGAGCAGGAGAAAAACAAACATCCCTTCTGGGAGGAAGGGCCAGTGGGCAGAGATGTCTGAGCAATATCATGTAGGAAGATCTGGACTCCATTTAACTTTAATCCCCCACTAAAATCAAAGCCATAGGAGGAAAGTTATACACCCAGAAAGGGGAGGAGGATTGCCTCTCAGATGGCTGTCAGAGCAAACCTTGTTCACGATTCTAAAGAGTCCTTCCATAGTTAATGTGAATCCTGGAGACTCTCAGGAGAAATGGATGGAGAACTCTCCCTATCTATTATTGCGTGGTAACATTTCAATTAAAAACAATGCAGCGATTAAAAAGTGCTGCACCATTAATCTGTCGGTCTCTCCATCGGACCTTTGCTTCTGTACAATGAGCCTGCTCGAAAAGTGATGTAAAGGAATCAAACCATAAAGGCTCTGCCTGTAAATCACTTATGTGTTACAATTATTTACATCCTACCTTTTCAGAACACAAAGCCTACTGAAGTAATATCAAATCATTAAACACACACACAACATCCATCCCACAAGGTGGTTCGTAGGAGATTGATCCTATGCAAGGAGAGAATAGACCACCTGGAGCAGGTCCTGTTATCTTCTTTGCCTGTTTCTTTACCTCTCTCTACTAGGATGGTGTTCTTCAGATGAAGAATGTTCTCAGGTGGTCTTTGCCTACATGTCTCTCTCCCTCTTTCTGTGAGACAGAGAAAGAAAGAGAATCCATGCAGCCATACAGAGGAGGGGGTGGGGGTTTGCTACCATAAGCCCCTGTCTTCTGTTGAACATTTTTTTACATGCGATTGTCTGCACCTTGCTATTGTAGAAGGACAAGAAATTCAACTCATAGAAACTAAATATACATTTGTTTAAATGGAATGTGAGCTCCAGGCCCACAGAAATTTAATATCTTAATGATAGTGTCTACAAAGGGTGTCCAATAAAAGCTGTCATATGTGTCAATTCAGACATATTCCTGTCTGGGGGGGGGGGGGGAATCTCATCAGCTAGAAAGTTATTTGTCTATAAGCCAAGCTGCATGTGTGTTAAGCACTTTGCTAGGAAAACAATGCAGCAGGAGGTTTCAAGGCAAATGTATGTATCTTCATTTAATAATAACATGGCTATTAAAAAAACCACACACACACACACACACACACACACACACACAAACACACACCAAGAGGGAGAAAACCTACAACTTTCCCCAACATTGTAATTTCATGTTTTCACTAACCCTTCACACGGCACAATACAATTTTCCCTGGATGTCTTTCTTCTTGGATCTATTCCTTCTCCTTAAATGATAAACAAAGTCATGCAGCCCATTTTTCTAGCAGAATAGAACTTTCGAATCTATAGGTCTGAATGGAGAAACCCAGAACTTTCCAAGCATTGTTGGAGTCCAGTTCTCATCCCAGCTTGACCACGGTAGTACAAGTGTTGGCGGCTTCAAGGTTGGACGACTACACTGCACACTATGTGGTCCTTTCTCCAGTGCAATGGCTTACATGGGAGAGACCCTTTCAGCATATTACACATCTGCTCAGATAGCTGTACTGGTTGCTGTCTTTTAATGTGGAAGCACGTACAGTTTGGAACTCCCTGATATTAACATCAGGCAGGCACCTTGACTATCCTCTTGCCTATGCCTGCTTAAAACATTCTTGTTTAGGCAAACCTATTCAGACACAGAGAAGTTACCTGTGTTTTAACCTTTTCATAGCTTGTTGATTTTAATTACAGTAGTTTTGAATGGTGTGTGTGTCTTTTTAAAGAAAAGTATATCCATTTTTAACTGTCTTTTGTTGATAATTACATTGTTTTAGTTTTTTCCTAAACTGCATGGAAGTTTAGAAAAGCAGTATATATAAGCAGTATATACATTTTGTTAAAAAATAAAAACAAACCCAGCCAGCATAGTCCATGATTAGGGATGTTGGGATTTATATTTCCCTATCCCTGCTGTAGCTTGTGATGGAATTACATGGAAATATACAGTGGGACGTGGGTGGCGCTGTTGGTAAAACCTCAGCGCCTAGGACTTGCTGATTGCATGGTTGGCGGTTCGAATCCCCGCGGTGGGGTGCGCTCCCGTCGTTCGGTCCCAGTGCCTGCCAACCTAGCAGTTCGAAAGCACCCTTGGGTGCAAGTAGATAAATAGGGACCGCTTACCAGCGGGAAGGTAAACAGCGTTCCGTGTGCTGCGCTGGCTCACCAGATGCAGCTTGTCAGGCTGGCCACGTGACCCGGAAGTGTCTGCGGACAGCGCTGGCTCCCGGCCTATAGAGTGAGATGAGCACACAACCCTAGAGTCTGTCAAGACTGGCCCGTACGGGCAGGGGTACCTTTACCTTTACCTTTTATACAGGCAAATAAGGGAAAACTAAATGAATGGGCAAAATTCTAAGCAATTTTTAAACTTGAAAGCTGCTACTCATTTAAAGTAGACATGATATTCCAAAAGTAATTTTGTACCATCACTTGTCTAAAAAAATATTCCCACAGTACTTTCTGTCCATTCTGTTTCCAGTAGCTCTTCTGAAGAAAGAGTTCCCAAGGGTTTGATTAATTGAATAATAATTGTGCCAAACAGAGCATCATCAGAATTTAATAGCTGCTAAATAACTGTCCACTCATCCCTGCTGATCCATAGATTAAAGGTCTATACCTTGAAGCTTAATAGCCATTTCCCCACAAGAAGTGTATCCGATAGCTCATTGCTTTTGCCATGTCTAAAACGCATGGCAGCCCATTCTAATGTTTCTCAAGAGCATTCATTGTTCTGGGAGAGAAAGGAATTATTCTAAATCTAAAGCTTCTAAGTGGTTCTTCTGCTCTTCATCTTCTGCATGTAGAGTATTTCTGGAGTGGCTGACCTGAATAGAAGGTGCGTGTGACAAGTCCTTATCTTAACAGAGTGTCTTCAGTGTGTGACTTGAATTATTATACACATTTGAGAGGCAATTTTTGAAAGTCAAATGCATCATTCCTCCTAATAGCAAACTCAGGTGGTTGAGTGCCTATCAGTTTAGAAGTGAAATGGGGCACATAAAAATATATTAGTGGTTTCTACCTACTATAGGGACTCTCTAAGTATGCACAAGTATGTAAGTTTGTAAATTTAAAGAATTTAAAAAAACAAAACCCAATACATTCATACAACCTACAAAAAGCCCATCCCTTTCGATTTACTAAAATATTTGATGCATGCCTTTTAACAATTTGGGCAGGAGAGGTTTGAAAAGAGGGGAAGCCAGAAATATTGCTGGATTAGAGTTGCTGTAATTTTATCTGACCTTTGTTTCAGAACAGAATGATGTCAAAGAAACAAACAACAGCAGGGCATGGTTGGATAGAAGGCCATATAGGTTTTATATAATTAATATAGACAGGTTTTTTATGCTGCGTTAGACATGTCACAGCTGGTCTCTTTTCAAAAGTTTTTTTCAAGTCACAGAATTACAGAATCATGGACTTCTAGGCTTGTCAAATACCTGAAGAGTTACCAAGACGAATCTCCTTATGGTTGCTTATGAAACAATGAACAAGGAGATTTATTTTGTTACATAATGAATGAGAATTTTGGAAACACACCCATGTTCTTGTTGCTTCAAAACATACAGAGAGACACGTAGATATGCTAGAAGTGCTCAAAGGATTTCCCTTCCTTCAACATCTGGAACGAAAAAGCTATTCAGAACTCATGAAGAACTACCTTGACATGCAGGGCCATCTTACCCATAGGCACTAGGGGTGCAGGGCACCCAGGCGCCAGGCTCTCAGGGGCACCAGGCCGAGAGTCCAGGGCCCGAGAGTTTAGTCCAGGGAAGAGCCCACCCGTCGGTTGGAGCACCACGGCAGGCTCTTCTGCTGTGGGTGGCTCTGCACCGCAAGTTCGAGAGCCAGTGCGGCGTAGTCACATAATCTGGGGAACCGGGTTCATGTCTCCGCTCCTCCACATGCAGCTGCTGGGTGACCTTGGGCCAGTCACACTTCTTTGAAGTCTCTCAGCCCCACTCACCTCACAGAGTGTTTGTTGTGGGGGAGGAAGGGAAAGGAGATTGTTAGCCGCTTTGAGACTCCTGAAGGGGAGTGAAAGGTGGGATATCAAATCCAAACTCTTCTTCTTCTTCTTCTACAGAGCCAGGAAGATGCTGAGGCAGCTGGCCGGCTCCGCCCTCCTGTGTGCCTGGGACTGGGCAACCTGGGGGGGATGGGTGGATCTTTGCACCCCGGCCCCGCATATGATTAAGACAGCCCTGCTGACATGCATCAATTCGACCCAACCTAAGATTTTTGTTAGTTTTTAAAGGTATTTGTAGCCCACCCTTTGCTCAAGAGCCCCACGGTACAGTAATATCTCAATTAACAACTTAAACCAAAATCAATCAGATGACATCATAAAATTAGTAAGCAATCACAAAAAGGAGGCATCAGTGTAAATAAAATATCAACATGTACTTCATCCTGCTCCAAAGGCTTGGGCCCAAAGGTGAGTCTTCCTTTCCCTGTTGTCCAAAGGGAAAAACATAGAGGCAAGACGTGCCACAACAAAGGGGAGGGTATTCCAAAGCTGTAGCTTGTGAAAAAGAAAACCCTTCCTCTGGGTCCTTGCACTACAAGCATCGCTCCACAAGCATGTTTTTGTTTTGTTTTTTATTGCTTGACCTTATTCTGAATTATAAGGAGATTGTTCAATTTTATTGCATATTTCTTTATGATATGTTTTCATTACATTATTGTTTGACTATGTAATTTTTGTCATATTTTGTAAATTGGGAATGGTATCATTATAGATATATATTCATGCTGGAAACTGTCTTGAACAAGATCTACCACGATGACGATATGGGCTTAAAAGCTAATTTATTGTATTTTGAAAATCATACTAACTTGAATGAGCATAATTCTTATTGAAAATTGGTCTATGACACTAGACAATATGCTGTATTAAAGGTATTAAATGCACACTTATCCTATACACTGATGTGCTGAACAATGAATTGTAAATATATTGAAATATGTGAACATCGCTTCATTGATGTGCCCAAGAAAAAGAGGGCAAAAAGTCCCAGACTTCTAAAGTTTTTGCTGCAGGCAGATTGTTTTCCTTGAGCCATTCATGATGGCTATGTGTACTGTAAAGGTAAACACAAAATGAATGTACAAAACTGTCTTTATTTTGTCTCTTTGTATAAAGCAAAATAACATCAATACATTGCCTGAATCTGGTATTGCCAGCAAAACATCAGTTTCTTAATATAACCAAATCAAAAAGTAATATGTATTCAGAAGGGCAATAACCATCAAGAAATTGACCCTGAAGCAACTTGTGATTAAGAGCTCACTAAATTTTCACAGGGCAGTTGCAGTCTCAATATAGGCAACAATCCCAGGTAAATAAGACCAAGAATTTGCTTTTATTATGCTGACAGGCAAATAAATGCTGGTTAGCAAGTAGTGTAAATAAACTATATAATGCTAATGGGCAATAATTGCTTTTATTGAAATTCACACAGGTGTAGGTTTATTTATACAGAGATGCACTCCACCTCATAAGAAATGTTCTATATTCAGAATAGAACAGAAAGTTATATATTCAGAGACTGAGGGTGTTGGAACATAACACTAAAGCCTAGTGTGACATGTAACCCAATCTCTGAGCAGTGGAAATTTCAGAGGTATCAGCATATACCCTGGGTTTGGCTTCCATCAAATGAACGTAACCAGACACAGTTGTGTCTTCAAAATATTTAGTTTTATTTACCCATATATACCAACAGGACACAAGATGAAACGGCTTACAGTCTGACCACTCCTACAGATCTTGCTCCCCCATTAGGTTTTGGGAGGTGGGTGTCCCAAAGTCATTGCTCTGGATTTAGCACAGAGAACTAATCTCTATCTCCTAGTTTCAGCCCCAAACAAAGTTTACACTTTGAATTGTGCTCAGAAATGTACTGGGTGCCAATGTAGGTCTTTCAGGACCGGTGTTATATGGTCTCTTAACTTCAGATGATGCCATATACATAGTATTAACTGAATGGCATCACCATAAGATCCTATTCAGCAAATGGTGGGTGGGCAGTATGAGACACCAACAGTCACTGTAACTGTGGTTATCCTATTATCCTTGCATCTCCCACTTATCTTTCTCTATTTTTTTGGAAGAAGGTCTTAATGAGCATATAGCTCAGAATATTGTGACACCTAAAACTCCTCCAGGAGCAATATAAACAGTGTTTGTAGTCTCCTGAAAAGTTTATAGAGGTTGCAAGATCTCCCACAAAAACTCAGCAACGGCATTTTAAATGAAACTAACCATTTAGAGTTCTTTAAGAGTGTCAGCAAGCATAGATAGATAGGAATTTAGAATTTATTTATCTTTAAAGCAGATTAATGCAGACAAAACCAATTTAGGAACGAACTATTCCAGGCACAACTGACATGGACTGGAAATTGATAGATTTTTTCATCCCAAAGTGCTCTAGTCCTGGTCCTTGCCAGCTTTGAATTCATATTTGAATTCATATTTCTGCCTCTGTTCTGGTCCCAGACCTGAAAGACCAGTCCCAAATAGCTTGAGATTTCGAATTTTATTTTGACACTTCACAAGTTTATTTTTCCTTAGATCACTTCCAAAACCAGTTCTTCATTTGCCAGTGGGTCCTGGTGGGTATGTTAATCAATTTTAATTCATGCATGGAACTAACTTCCAGCAGTTGATCTGATCAATCACAAATTCTTTTTTGTCTCAATTCACTTTTTGTCAGCTTGATTGTGCTTAGAGCAGTATGACTCTATTCCTATTTATCTGGCTACCAATTTTGGTCAGCTCTGTGATTCATAGATTTCTTCATCTAAGATGTTAGGCCACTTCAGGCATTGTAAATGCCTGAGTAGGAGATATGGGGCAATGCACAACTGCTCTTTCAATGAGCAAAGGGACGTGGTTGGATAAAACACACAGCTTTTAATTTCATGAAAATTGCTCTGGCTTTGGCAACCATTTGTGCATGTAGAGCCATATTAAATATAATCACCTAATTTAGTAATATATTTATTCATTAATACATTTATATGGTGCTTAATCGCTAGGCTTTCTAAGCATGTTCAGTCTTTCTTTGCAACACGCTAATAATACATTTCCTTAATTAAACTGGTTTTACTTTACTTGCTGTTATAGAGGAAAGATAAAATGACGATCAATTGTTGCTTCAACTTCATTTGTTGATCACAGGCCCAGTTCATGCTAAGCCAAGCCATGGCACAGCATGACCAAACAAACCTGTTGATTTCTAGTGTGAATATCATGGTCAGTTTGCTCCTCTGCCAGGCCTACTACTGCCACATTGCTGTGAGAAAAGCTAAATTATGGTTTAGCTTCATGTTACAACCAAACCCAGACAAGTTGTTTATCTCTGCCAGACCAACTGCAAGTGGCAAACCATAGAACAAATCTTGGCTACAGCTCATACTTTGCCTGGAGTGAGTTAAGTTTGCCTGCAGTGAGTTACCCCGGATCCAGGAATTAATGCTAACCCAAACCATAGTTTAACTCACAACAGCACGGGAGCAGCAGGACTGACTGAGAAGTAAAGCAGCTGTAATCTTCTCCTTGGGATCCTGCACTATTACTCATTCACACTAAGCCATGGTTTGGCTTAGTAGGAGCAAAGCAGCTGTGGTCTCTTCAAAAATGTGCACATTTCATCTTTTGTGCTAACCCATGGTTTGGTTTAGCATTATGTGAGAATTGAATCTCTCTCTCTTCCTTATTCTCTCTCTCTGTCTATCTGACTCTCTCTCTCTATCTATCTCTATCTCTATCTCTCTATCTCTCTGTCACACACACACACACACACACACACACACAACCATGCACAGAGCTTTTCCCCAAAGCAAAATATCACAGCCTGGTCATACAAGAAAGCCATTTTTCATAGCCTGAAAATGAAGTGGGGGTAAAGGCTTACTTCAGTTTAGATTGAATTGGTTCCAGAAACTTTTTTTTATCCCAATCCATGTGTGGCTTTGCAAAACTGTAGACCAATGAATATATATTGACCCAAATTTTGATATATGGGCATTTACTATGTCCATCTGTACATTCACCCCAGGACCCTGGGTTTTTTTATTTATTTGCTGTTTAGCATCTGCATATTGCAGCTGTGCAAACATACTTCAGAGAAAAGCTGTACCATATGATTAATAAGCAAAAGAAGATGAAAAGAAACTCAAATATTCTTAGAGGGTATATTAAATCCTGAGTCTGAGAAATATTTAAACCAAACAGTGTGAAATATGGCCAAAACAGTATCCCAAAATGGATAGTTCTTTAACAAGGAGCAATCTCTGAAGTTGGGGCTGGTTCACATTTAGGTTTGGCACTGGGATAGTCTGTCAGGAAAACAAGAACTTGTGCCTGGTCGCAGGCTACCTGCTTTGTGTTTTCTCATTGACCTTTTTGAAGCAATTTGCAGTATTTTTCTCTCCTCACATTTAGCTTTACGCATTTGCTCAGCTTCGGAGGTTGAGGCAGGGTTGACTTGCTAATTTTAGCTTCTGTTTAAAAAAAATGCTTTCATTAGAGGCATTTGGTTTCTTTTAGATTTCCTCTTTCATGCTGCTCTTGCAGAGCCTCTGTCAGGAATCCAGCCATTATGGCATTCATTTATTCAATTAGACTAATTAAAGAAGTGTCTTTGGTCCCAAAAGGAGCTTGGAATAGCTGCTTGCTTCCTTGCCTGGAGGAGCTGTGAGCAAAGAACAAATTGTATCAGTTCATTGACATTCCTGACATGAACTCTGATCTTCAGCGACCCATCCTTAAGGTTTTCCTAGGTTACCTTTGTGGCAACTTGGATTGGCAAGTCCTTTTCTGTGCCATGAGATTTTCCGAAGCAGTCATTCCCAGGGGACAAGGCCGCAGCAGGGGGTTTTATAGGATAGATTATAGCTTCAGATTGCCTTTCTTTCAACTTATTGCCAGTGTTTGAATCCTATCCTTAACAGAATCCTCCCAAGAACGGAAAAGCCCTCCAATTCTTTAACGTGAAATATCCAAACGAAAGCGAAGCATTATATCAGAACTGTATAAGATTTCATTGCTTGTAAAAGGGGAGGAAAGGCGGCACTGACACAGCTGGCCAGCCACTCAGAAAAGCATAATAATAAAACTCTTTGCTGCAACGCAATGATGCCGTTAAAATATAAAACGTATTGTATAAAAGGGACTCAAAAGAGGGTATAAATATACTTTTATTAATTCTGGGAACATTTTGGCGTGTTTTTTTTTTTCTGGTGCCATGGATTAAGAATGGAGATTTGCCATGTCTCTTGAAAAGTCTGATCTGAAACAGCCATCACTGCTGCAGTAAAGAGGTTTTCATTTCCACACAGTGGTGTGTGTGCGTGTGTTTGTTTTAAGATGGCAATTCCCTTCATTTTTTGTTTGCATAAGCTAACTTGCAGGGTGATCCATTGGCTTTCGTGCCAAGATGCAAGACCTCCACTGAGTTCCATGGGGCTTACTCCAAGGGTACAGAAGAAGGTGCTTGACTGTAGGCTTAGTCAAGCTGTTTTCTACATTCAGAAGAGATGTAACCAGATGAATTGGGAGTGGGAGGGAACCTAGCTCACCACAATATGCTGGCCATCTATAGTTTTGGTTCCAGCAGAACACTATATTTCTGTGGGTACAGGAGACAGCATGGATTCAAATTATGGAGGCAGGTAGTCACCCACCAGTTAAGCCCTATTGCCCCAAGACCAGATCTACCCTTAGGCAGAGTGAGGCAGCCACCTCAGGCAGCTGATGCCGAGGGAACACAGGGCCAGATTTTGACCTTTCAGTTTTCAGTGGCGCCCTGTGCGAGGCCAACATTTGACGTCTCTCGCCTTCCGTTCTGCTCAATTCACTAGTTGTAACACCCTGTGGAACCTAGACAGCATCTTAAAAAGTAGAGACATCACCTTGCCAACAAAGGTCCGTATAGTAAAAGCTATGGTTTTCCCAGTAGTGATGTATGGAAGTGAGAGCTGGACCATAAAGAAGGCTGACCGTCGAAGAATTGATGCTTTTGAATTATGGTGCTGGAGGAGACTCTTGAGAGTCCCATGGACTGCAAGAAGATCAAACCTATCCATTCTGAAGGAAATCAGCCCTGAGTGCTCACTGGAAGGACAGATCGTGAAGCTGAGGCTCCAATACTTTGGCCACCTCATGAGAAGAGAAGACTCCCTGGAAAAGATCCTGTTGGGAAAGATGGAGGGCACAAGGAGAAGGGGACGACAGAGGACAAGATGGTTGGATAGTGTCTTCGAAGCTACAAACATGAGTCTGACCAAACTGCGGGAGGCAGTGGAAGACAGAAGTGCCTGGCGTGCTCTGGTCCATGGGGTCACGACTAAACGACTAAACAACAACAACAACAACAACACCCTGTGGCACTCTCTAGACCAGGCATCCCCAAACTCGGCCCTCCAGCTGTTTTGGGACTACAATTCCCATCATCCCTGACCACTGGTCCTGTTAGCTAGGGATAGTGGGAGTTGCAGTCCCAAAACAGCTGTAGGGCTCAGTGTCCAGTGCAGCAAAAAATAGTCACAATACCCTAAATCTGCCTCTGGGGAGCATCATGAAAGGTTGCAGGACAGTGTTGTATGTTGCGTGTGGCCTGCCCTTTGTTGTATGCTGATTTCCTCAGGTACAGTGGAGGACACTTCCCCATTTACAGTACTGAAGTAAGATCCAGCTTACTTGAACCAGGCTGTGGATCAGTGGTAGAACATCTGTTTTGCATGCCAATGGTCCCAGGTTGAATCCCTGGCATCTTCAGGTAGGGCTGGAATTTCCCCTGCTTGAAGTCTCAGAGAGCCACTGACATTCAGTATAGACAGTGCTGAGCTAGACAGACCAATGGTGTGGTTTGGCATAAGGCAGCTCCTTGTAATCAAATCTGGTACTTGGAATAGAGAGAGACATAATCTGATCCTTTTGCCTGGGGCAGCAAAATGTCTTCAGCCAGCCTTGCCTTCTCCCACTTCAAGGTAAATGCTTTATTTTGGTTACAAGGAGGGCCAGTGACAGGAGGTACAGGAAGTCAGCCTATGCAATCTTGATTTTGCAAGCATTCCTTTATTTGCAAGCAATAAAACAGAAGGCCCCCTCAAAGTCCTTGAGTATTAACAATGAAAGTTTGTGAAAACCAAGTGGTTTGTGTAGTCACTGTTGTGTATTGGGGGGATAATGGAGAGGAATTGACAGTTGCTACAGATAGCAGAGAAGAAATAATAGACATTCTTCTGCAGGTGAATGCAAAGAACAGGTTGTGTGTGTGTGTGTGTGTTCATCCAACCTATGTGGGCATGCAGAAATAGGTTTTATGAGTAAGTTGCTAGCCATTTGTCATTGCGTGGGTTGCTTCTATTTCAGAACTTTTATTCATGTGCATGATGTTGCTCCATGCTTTTCTCATAAGAAATGACATCTCTGTGGGAAACACCACATTTCACAGGAATGACGAATCACAGCTGATGTATATGCCACTTGGCATGAAATGATATGCCTTCTGTTGATATAGTGCAATCTACATTACAATCAACTGTGCCTCATTCTGATGCCAGGCAGAGAATTTTTCCTTGGCACAGGAAAATTTGAGCAGAAATTTCTGTGGGTGAGGGGAGATTCTCTCCTCCTCTATAAAATCACCCCACTTCCAAGGAAATATGAATTAGCTTTCCTGGATCTGAAAGTGGGACAGTTCTGCTCCAACGTAGAAATCCTACATATTCTTTTTATACAAGCTCTATGAATCATGTGAGCAGTGTTCTGCTCATAGAACAGCACTTTCTCAACTTTCCCCTATCACTGGATCTCTATGGACCCCTGGTGAGCTCATCCTGAAAGTTGGGGGACCCTTCAGAATAATACAGAGTTTGGTCGAGCAAAAAAAGGATTGGGACAAATTGGAGCCCTCTCCACTCTTGCATGCATATAAGTGTCTTCCACTTTGGATCCAAGCCAGAGTGAAAACTAACTTATGTGCAGGCATAAATTGGATACAGCTTGCCTGATTTCATGCTTTGTATGTTCTATAAGAAGAATGAAATGATGGAACTATGATGGAACTATTGATACTAATGGCAAAAAATAAAATAACAATGTGTTTATACCTAGAAATGTACGATCAACAGTTCATAAAAAGGTTGCAAATACTCCAAGTGGTTGATCAACCACTCCAGGTTTATGAAGAATTAGTGACTCTAGCATCCATCTGCTTCAAAAGACAATGGAGAGTGCCTTTGGGTATCAAACCCCTGTGTTAGCATCACTGAAGTGACCTTCCTGGGGTGCAAGCCTGGGCAGTGTGGATGGAGGTCCTGGGCTGCCCAGACAACAAGACTCCCGCCTCAGCTTCACTGACAGGGCTGTCTTAAGCACATGCAGCGCAGGGGTGCAAAGGTCCGCCCGGTGCCCCCCCCCCAGGTTGCCCAGTCCCAGGCTTGCAGGAGGGTGGAGCTGGCCAGCAGCCTCAATGTCTCACTGGCTTGGTTGCCCCCAAACTCGTGTCACAGAGCCGTCTGCAGCAGAAGAGCCCGCTGCGGCGCTCCAACCGATGGGCAAGCTCTTACCCAGACTCAACTCTCAGGCCCCGGACTCTCGGTCCAGCGCCCCTCAGAGCCCGGCACCGAGGTGCCCCGCACACCTAGTGCCTATGGGTAAAATGGCCCTGCTCACTTATATAGTCCAAAGGAAAGCAGAGCAATACGTTTTGCACTAGCTTGGTTGCAAGAGTTGCCAGCAGGAGGCATACAAGACACCATTCAACTGTCTTAGGGACTCCACCCTGGATTTGTATAAAATAGTGGGTGGATACCATGTCTTCCTTGGAGGAAGGGAGGAATGACTCCTCAGAGGACCATTAGGGCAGAAAGGTAATAAATAAATGGACTCATAGCTCAGGAACCTAGGCTATGTAATATAGAAAAGAGAAAATATAATTTCACATGCAACCATCATATGTAAATATTATTTATTAGGACAAAAAAGATAGAGAAGTTATTAAATACCCCTAGTTCTATAACTTCAGATGTACCAGTACTTCCCAATATTTCTGAATATCTGACCATTCGGTGCTGATGCTTTCAGTGAGTTCATTGAGTTCAGGGGTGCAACCAATTCTGCAATATGTTTTGTCAAAGCTATATTTTTGCCTTGCTGTTACAAATTTATATGAGATTCAATCCACCCTTAATGTTCCCCTTATGATAATAAACATGTTATATTTAATTGTGAAATATTTACTTGGGGGGGGGATACTGTGAAATTATGCCAAATTTGACCATGAAATAGGGTAATGCATAGCTCAGACTAACAGGGCTTTAGAATTTATTACATACCTGCAAGCCCTCAAATTCCCTCACTATATGCACACAGTACAAAAACACAGGCAACGATTACTTTCTAGGTTAGGGGGTTGTGGTTTTTATTGTGGGGGGCTGTGTTATAAATTTGGCTAAATGTTTGTAGGACTAAAATGCAGGAAGTCTATTATAAATGAGTAAAAATTGCTCATAACCATGACCTACAACCTATGAGACCACTTTCTGAATACTGAGTACAAGACATAATAAATTGATAACTGGGTGAACACATGATGACACACCTCAACCTAAAGGGAACTTACCGCACTTTTTGCGTATAAGACTATGTTATTTTCTTTTTAAAAAATCATGCTAAAAAGTGGGGGTTGTCCTATAAATGGGTAGTGCATAGGGTGGACATTTGATTGGCTGCTGCCATGGCTGCCAGCAGCTATTGTGTGTGCGATTGGTCGCTGTGTCAATGGGTGGTGTTGATTGGCTGCCGCTCCGCCGGTTGTGTGTGCCAATTGGCAGCTTCTGCTGGAGATGTGAGGTGGATTTTGTGACACGTGTGGGTGAGCGATTTTCGGCAACCCTCCTCCTTAGAAAAAGATCAACAACTCTGGGCCATTTCCCTTCATTTTCTTAAATTTGAGTCCCCCCAAATACATGGAGGCATCTTATAGACAGAAAAGTATGGTATGTTTGTCTGAATGTCCTTACTAGCTTACTCTCAATTGGAACACACTTCGAAGTCCCTTAAGCCATTCCTGCTCAACACAGGTAGGTAGGTAGGTTGTGTGTGTGTGTGTGTGTGTGTGGTGCAAGCACATATCCTCTTATCCTCCCCAGCTGAACCCAACGTATTCTTTTGAACACTTTACTACAGCTATAGGACAACACAGAATGGAACAGAGAAGGAAACTGTCCCTGATATAGGAATGCAGAAAATCAAGCACAGGTATAGCAAGAATCCCGGGCACAGGTTGACATATCCATATCTCATTCATAAGTATGGAAGAGTATTAAGTACTATTAGGTATTACTATTTTTCTCAAAGATGTGATTTCGGTATGTAGTCTCATAGCCGAGACAATAACATCAGAAGTGGCCAATGAACAATCGACTTAAACTATGCAGATAATTGATAAGGGCTTGTGAAAGGTCACCTAAATGCCACCCTTCAGGCAGCGTAGTCATGGTAATGAGTGGTCCTGTCCTCAGTCTAATTTTTGTGGTCCATGGCTTTAAGGGGAATATCAAAAGGGCTTTGTGATGAAGAAAGCAGGTAGACATCCCTACATGACCATAGTCGTTTTTTGAGGATTTCAGACAGACCTTGTCTTTGTGGAAAGGGTCAAATGTGACACACTTTTAGAAGAACCTAAGCTACAGAAGAAATGGGATTGTGTAAAGTGAATGTTCTATTGTTTTACCCTTAAGAGTAGCCTGCATGTTTCAGTGAAAAACTGCTTTACAATGTTATATATCAGTGCATTTATGAAAAATATAATCTGTACCTTCTACCTCAAAATTAGTTAAAAACTAGTTAAATGACCCTTTAACCATTCATTACTTTCTGTGTTAATAAAAAATGCACTGATTGACAAAAAAAACCCCTATGTTCTCTTCTAAATATGATACTTCAGACCAAATTCATAAACATATTTTATATCTTTGTTTAAAAATAAAGGAAATTCATTGTCCTGCTTCTTTCTGGGGAAAGGATTCTGAAATTTTCATTTATATTCTATGCAAGAAATGAATTACCGTAACTAGATAGGAAAAGAACATTAAAAAATCATGGAAATAATTAACTACATTGTTACGAAAGATGCCTTATCCAATTCTATACAAAGAACCACCAGCGCTTCTATAGCTAAACACCTGTAGATGACTCCATGTTTTCATTTGCAAACCCAAGCTCCATTGTAGCTGCCACCTAGTGGAGAACAGGGCAGTGGAGGGTACTATCAGTCCAAAAAGACATGTGAGATGTATAGTGTCGTGCCAACACTATCCTTTTTCATTGTCTTTACATATCTGTGTGTTGCATAATGGTTCTGTATATTCAGACTGGATGTGGCAGTGATGGATATTGTTGGCACACCAGCATGAACATATGTTAAAACTATAGTCTATATATTTACCTAATGTCTTAATAAAAGGTCACAGGAGCATACAAACACTGTGATCGTTTTAAGTCTCCCTTCTTCAAGTCCCACATTAGAGCACTTATGTGATTTTGATTACCAGCATTTCCCCCAAAATATTTTCCATTCTTCTTTTTAATTCTCTTAGGGGATCCAGCCAAGAATGCACTCCGAAGCATTTCTTGTTAGTCAAAGTTCTTAATGTTGCTATGATATAGTTCAGAAGCCTTTTAGAAGGCACTTCTGTTCTAAATGCAATAAAGAAATGTTGGAAACGGAAAGATTATCCGCTAGCATGAAGGTGGGACCCTCAGTGTCCTGTGCTTTGAAATAAGCAGGTGATGAAAGAATCTTCCTGTCTGCTCTGAGGCTGGTGTTGCCCTTTTCCTATATGATAGTCATTTTAACAGCATTCAGTCAAATAGTTAATGTCTGTGGCTGAATTTACTTGCAATACTCAAACTATCAAGAAAGCTTAAAGCTGAGCAGGGATTGTCTTTTCTTTGTAATAACATATGATTTGCAGGGAACTCACTGAGCAAGTTGAAAAGTAATGCATATTATTTATTTAGACTTCTAAGCCATCCTGTCCCCACGGGCTCAGGGCAGGTTATAAAATTTCTGGTTTTGAAAGACAGAAATATAAAATATATTAAATATATGCATGCAGCTAAAATAATCCTTTTCAATCCCCAAGCACTGAACCTGCACAAATAAGGTTTATTGCCTTTTTTGGAGAAAAAAGTTGTATTTGTCACTGAAAGCCCCTCAAGTTGTGACTTTGTGGAAAACTCTGGAGAATGGGAATTGCATTGCAAAGCTGGAAAGTTGCCAATAAAAATGTCTCTAAGTATGTAGATGTTGAAAACAGAGCGCTGCCAAGGATCTTGGTTCATTGGACAAATATAGGTAAGAGTGGAATCGTGGGCTATCCTCATCATATATTCATTTTGCTGTTTGCATAGAAGCATACAGCTTCCTCCATTTTAGTTTTATTTATTTATATGGGTTTTTTTAATCCCACCTTTCTAATGTGTTTGCATCACTCACAGCAGCTCACAAGAAATATGATGACAATTTCCCCCAGGAACCCCAATATTAAGACAAAATACAGTCATATAAAAGAAAATCTGATATACAATGTGATAAGAGGCAGCTAGGGATTGAGGAAAAATTAATCCATTTCACATTTTAATGTGGGGAAATGCACTTCTTGAACCAAATGCACAAGCCCAAACACAGTTATCCGGTGAAATTTGCACTTCTTTTGAATTCCCGATGCAGTTCTCCAATCAAACAATACACTGAAAAATGTTGTATTAATGAAATGTGCAAACGACAATGTGTGCATTGGTGAAAGTAATGTAAATTCTTTTATGGGAAATTGCTTGCAAACATGTGTATAGTAGAAAAGAATTGCATACAAAAATGTATGTATTAGATATACGCACATGAATATGTCTACACATTTCATGTAATATATACATTTTCTACACATTTTCATGCAGACTTTGACAGATTTGTCCACTTCTACCAGCAGCACAGATAAAACAACATGTTCACATGAAGCATCAAATGCTGCTGGTATATTTAAAAAAAGTCTTCACAAACTTGTAGAAAATGTGCCCACAGCACATCAGGAAGTAATAAAATGCAAAATGTTGGAGGGTATGTGATTGGGTAAAACTGTTATACATCTGTCTAATATGGAAAATTTTAGATTCAGACACATTTGAACCTAGGAGCTATTCTCTGGGATACATCCATCTTGCCTTCATATCTGATCAGAAAGGCCTTCTTTCCGACAGAGAGAACAAACACAGAGTGCTTACATTAAAAAGAAAGAAAGAAAGAAACCCACAGTTTACGTAGAGATTATTTTATGTTTGGATATCACTCTCTGGCAACTGGGGCCCAGCCAACCGCAGATCTACAAAAACACAGATTTTACACATTAGGTAGTTCTTACAGCTGTTGGTTTAGTACGATGTACAGTGTAAATCTACCAGCTCCAACTGAACCCCACCCTGATGGAATCTCTGTTGCCAAGATCAGCAATGGGTCGACTCTGGAATAGAAATCAGGACAATAATAATAAAAAACCTACAATCAAATCATATAATAACCTCCTGTAAACAATATTTCCTGGTATTTTAAATGGCTAGCACATGTTATGAAGCCACATGCTTCTCCTTTAAGATAATAGCTGATCAATAATGCATATTTTATTAATAAGGGCAATAAATTCAATTGTCTGAGTTTTGTTGTAAGGGACAGACTGCAACTGTAATACTTAACAAGGGGAAAATATGCAAATTTGGAAGCAGTTAAACTTTGTCATGCTTCAAAGAAGGGAAAAAATATAAAAATGCATTTTAGGGCCTTGGACCTCGATTTAATAAGCCTTAGGGGGGAAAGACTGTTCATGGCAGCTTGCCTTTCTTCTTGCAGAAAATAAACGGTAGCTTATGACATTGCTTAGAAAGCCAGGCCAATTCATGATCAGTCTGTCAGTATGGCTTTGTCTTTAATCATTTCTTAACATTCCATAGCAGAATCTGTATGGTGCCTTCATAAAGGGAAATTGAACCCTTATATGTTATATAAAGCATTGTTGGAGTAACCTCACTCAGAGTTATCATCCTATCCCCCCCACATTCGCTCTGAAGTTTGTCCCACAGAACACAATGGAATTTCCTCCCAAATCAGGGCCAAACTGCTCATTACATTATTCACACTTGGAAAAAAAGAGGTATGCTTAAACAGACATGCTTCTATTGGGATTCTGCACCAGGCTTCTCCCCACCCACCCCCTAGCACTTTGGAGGTATATAGCAGCAGAGGAGGTGGGCTAGAAAATAGGATAGGGGAGGACAGGCATGAAGACTTACTGTGACTTCTTTATTTTCCTCACATTTGTACTGTGATGTAGGAAACTGCTGAGCACACGTAAGCATTCAAAGTAATATATATCCTAATCACCCTCTAGCTGCAATATTTTAACCCCCCCCCCCAGAAAATAAAAATAAATCAGAAGTCACAAAACAAGTCTTTAAGAGAATTTGAAGACTTTATATTTGTTTTGCATGAGTTTACATGCATTCCCGTTTTCAAAATGTTTTTCTAGCCCACACAGAGGTTTTGTCACTTTCTGCTTATGTTTGCTTGAAAGCCGAGATTCTCATTCATTCATCTAAAGTTTAAGAGGCTGGGAATCTCCACTTGCCTTCTGTCAAGGGCTAACTGGTGAACCAGATTATACAAGAAGTGACTCTCATTGGAGCATAGATATTACCTTTCTCAACTTACTGATTTAATTATCTGCTGAGGTTGAGCCACCAAGCAGACTCCTTGGCTCCTTCCCTCTATTGTATAATGCTCCAGTGTCCCTCCTGCCATTTGGAAACCATTTCATGCTGCAATGACTAATGGTGCATCCTATGGAATACCCCCACCCCGGGCAACTGATCTCATTCCGTGAGAATTCTACCATTAAATTGCCCAATGCAATTTTGGAAAAAGCACTGGATTTTCCCTCATGTACCCGTCTGCAAATCAGGAGCTAGGTTTGCTCCCCTTCCAAAGCCTTTCTCTGCTTTTCGCCATGCCAAAGTTATTAATGTGATGAACGGCATGTGACGCTTGAAACATGGCCATGCATTTGACTGCTTAGGTGATAAATACATAGAGACTTGAAATAATCTCATAGTCGAATATGAGGATTCCCCCCTCCCCACTGTACACAGCTGTTACGGAGCAGGTGGGGGGATTTTTGTTGTTTTACAAGGGCTGGGAACAGTTTTAAAAGAGCAGATTTTGAAAAAGAGATGGTCATCATATCTTTTTGTAGTGTACACTTGTTGATTCTGTTCCCTTTCATTTCTGATCAAAGAGACTCTCTCCAAAGATCAAGAAACATAAAAAAGCATTTTATTGAATCAGACCATTGATCCAAATACAGCATTACCTATACTGACCAGCAGTGGCTCTGCAGGATTTCAGACTAAAATCTCTCCAAGCGCTTGAACCTGCCACCTTGACATTATCAGCACATCACTTTAAGCATCTGAGCTATCCAGGATGCCTATCATGACCCACCTCCCCACCTCCCCCCAAGCCTACTATAAAAATACCCCCACACCACAGCCCATTTCATATATCTGATACCTATAAGCACTCGTATTTTACTAAATCAGCAGAACAAGTTATTGCTGCAGTGTAATATGGTGTAATTGGCCCCAACATTGTGACCCATATATATTTTGTACAGAAATATGCATATATGTTGATTGAAACAAATACACATAAGAATTGCACAGCTCCCTAAGATGACTTCTGATTAGGAATTTGGCAACGCGTGAAATGATTTCTAACGTGCAGTAGAACATCATTTCTCTGATACCTTCTGGATCCTGCCATTCTGACCCACATTCTTGGCTATGCAGAGCTTAGAGCGGAGACCAGAATTTCACAAACACACAGAAGCCTGTTTTAAGACATTAGATCATTCATACAAAGAACACATTTTGTCTTCAAGGGTTTGAAGGTTGTCACATTTGAATTGTCTTCTCTCTCTTTCTTTTTCGTTTTGCAAAACTGTGCAAGAGAAGCTTTTAAAAGGAACAGAAACATCTTGACAGCCTCATTTTTAAGTTCCTATGGCATCCCATGGTGCTTTATGTCAATGAATACAAGTCTCTAAATAAAGATATGTCAGTATCAAAGTAATCCACACATAAAGTAGTGCAGAACCCAGCATGTGATACATAAAGTCTTACACTGCACTTTTTTTTTAGTAAAAATAAAAAATTCAGCACAAAGAACACGTTTTCACTAGCGATACTGCAAACATGGTTTGTTTCTGATCTAATAATGCTTTATAATTTTGTAGCAAGAAATAACCCACAACTGCATCTTTTCTTTCTTCCTTTTTTACATTTCCTGCAGTATTTTAATGTTTGCACATTTATGACAGTTAATCTTATAACTGTAGAAGCAGCAAAGCATTCCCTCTTCTACCTGCAAGAGCTCCTATAGTAATTTCAGTGACCCAGTCTTTCTCAAGGGGTCCTCTTCTGAATCGTGTTCTTCCACTGAGCGATACAAGTAGGACCTGTAACAAAAGGTTGCAATGTGGAGGATTAATAGTTAAAGTTCCAGTCACTCCATTTTCCCTCCCCATCCAATTATCTATCTTGCTGCACATAGTATTTTGTGGTCATTGAACAAGCTCCTCCTTCATTAGGGTATTTGGTGAGGTCCCCTGCAAGCTATCCCCCAGTTCTTATGTTTGTACTTCTAAAACTCTTAGGGTCTTCCCCAGGCTACTGATACCTTCCCTCTTATGCATGGGTGTGGTGCCGTTTTGACTGCATAAGGAATGGCCCACACAATCTGATTCTCAGAAACAGAATGCACCTGACCTTTCCTAAAAATTAGTCTAATGTGTGTGTGGTATAGATACTGAACATTTCTGCATAGCAAATGTGGGGTGTAGTCTGAAAAACCAATTACTCCATGGATGATATTGAAAGAGAATCTGCATACTGTAATGCATAGTGCAAGCATCGCTGCTGAATCGGTGCTACTTATAGGTAAAAGGTAAAAGGTTAAGGACCCCTGGACAGTTAAGTCCAGTCAAAGGCGACTATGGGGTGTGGTATTTCAGGCCAAGGGAGCCGGCGTTTGTCCACAGACAGCTTTCCAGGTCATGTGACCAGCATGACTACTTTTACTAAGATTATGAACTACACATGAATCCTCAATTTATGTCCTTACATAAATGGCATACTGGGATTTTTAACACGTGAGATCTTACCAGAACCCAGAGCAATGGGGAAATGGAAAGAGAAGAAGAAAACTGAGAATAAATTTTAAAATGTGTCATTTTTGATATCATTATGCATGTGTGTGTCATTTAAAAAACCCGTCAGTAAACTTCATCAGCATTTTGGTGGAAATCTCTCCTAATAAGCCCTATCATTGTTTGCAATTTTGCACAATATACATGTTTTGAGCAGCTATTTCACCTGACATAATCCATTTTTCTATGTTGTTTTCACTAATATGTGCATTTTTATGGACACTTTACTCCAGTGTATGCATTTTTGAACACATTTTTTGGCTGGAGAAATGACTGCAAAATTTTGAGAAGTGTGAATATTGAATCATGGCCGTGTTACTGTTCATATATAGTTCTGTAAAATGTGGATTAGGTAGGTTCACTTTTAAAAGCAAACTGAATCTAATTCATGCCCCATCCCTAGATATTTATGGCACATTCTCAAGGCCTATTATTGGATATATTCAGTATTAAATTGGAGAAAAATGGGAGTGACTGGGGAAATGTTGTTCCTATGTTTCATATCCCATATTATTCATCAACATTTGTGATCATGCCACTGATACGGTACATTGAATTACTACTGTAATAAACATTTAAATGGGTTTATGTAATCCCACAAATCCCTTCACTTAATAAAAGGAGAAATGTGTTTGCCTAAGTCTCTCATGTGGATAAACTTGTGTTAGTTATTATGAGGAATAAATAGTAACACATACAACTTTTTTCTTAAATGATACATGTTTGGTTTGGTTTTGCAATTTAATCTTAAATATATTCAAGAATAGGCCTTTGTAAAATTTAAAAGAATATGTAAGCTTTTTAAAAGTTAAACAACTTGCACACTGAAGTTAAAGAGGGGTCCTAGCTCAGGAAACATTTTTAATTCCCTGGCTAATAGGTCTTACAGGTTGGCCTAGACTAAATATTTTTAAGGCTTGCTAGGTATTGTTCCATGAGCACTGAAGTGTCTATCTGCCCCCCCCCCTCTCTCTCTCTATCTCTCTCTCTGTGTGTGTGTGTGTGTACATTGCTATGATTGTTAATAATAAATTGGCTGTCAGACATTTGAATTCCTCTACTGGTCCTTAAATCCCATCAACCAAAATTTCCACTGTGCTAATCAAACTGATATTTTTATGAGCATATGCTTAGCATTTAGCCATCTCTATGTGCTGATAGAAATAAATTGAGCTGGATGATGAATGATTAGGATGTTGGTTAAAAAGAGTGAAGTCAGTGATGTCTTGAATTCATGCCTAAAGACTGGATCATTGGTTAAGAATTTGTAACCTCTGTTTTAACCTCTACTGCACTTAAAATGTAGAAATGTAATTTGGCAATAAGAGTCAGGTTCTGCTAGTATTTAACCAATGCATAGCTGAATGCTGTTATCATATGCTATTCAGATGTATGTAAATAGATAATTGGTGCCCTTCCCTTGAACTGGGTTGTGTGTGTATGTGAAACAGACAAAGCAGGTTTGGATGAAACTCTAAGGCTCTAATCATATGCACCCCTACAGGAAAGTAAGTTCTGTGGAATAAATAAATAAATATCCCACTCTTCCTCCTGAAGGAGCAATAAAACAATGAAAAACACATTACTTAAAGCAGGCTTACTTCTGAGTAGACATGAAGAGGAATGTGCTGTAAGTATGTTGGACAGACGGCACCAAGTGGCATCCATGGGCAGCCATGTTCCCACAGAGGTCCACCCAGATGTCCACGTAGTCCCCTCCCTCACTGAAATTAGACTGAAATTATTGTAGCCAGGAGAATAGGTTGAAGTGTGCTTTGTTGAAGGAGATGGGTGACACCCACAACAGTTTTCCCAGTTTGCAGATATGTCCATAGGTCAAAAGGGCTGGTGATGCATCTGCCAGCACCATCCTTCAGGTTCACCTGTCCTGTCTGGATGTCAGGGACTGGACTGAAGGGGAGGAGCAATGGTGGAGATCACCCCTCCCCCTTCTCCTGATGCTCCCAGAGAAGAGGAAGGGAGTATTGAATTACAGCAGTGGTTTGAGGAAGGTCTCATCGCAGAGACAGATGAACAGAAAAGTTGGGAGGTATTGGGAGAAAAGAGGGGAGAGACAGAGCCAGGGGAGCCAGCTGACATGTTATCACTGGAGAGTATTTCTCCAGTGATAACGTTACAATGGTGTAACGTTGGAAAATGTCGATCACTTCTCCTACCTGAGCAGTTATCTTTCCACAAGGGCCAACATTGATGCCGAAATCCAGCATCGCCTGAGCTCTGCAAGTGCGGCTTTCTCCCAACTGAAGTGCAGAGTGTTTGAGGACCGGGACATTCACAGGAAAACCAAAATGCTTGTTTACAAAACTATTGTACTACCAACCTTACTGTATGCTTGTGAAACATGGACCACTTATAAACGCCATCTCCAACTCCTCGAAAGATTCCATCAACGGTGTCTCCAAAAAATTTTACACATCACTTGGGAAGACTGGCGAACTAATGCCAGTGTATTGGAAGAAGCAAAGATCACCAGTGTTGAACCAATGATTATTCAACATCATCTTCATTGGACTGGTCATGTTGTACGGCTGCCTGATTATTGTCTTCCAAAGCAACTACTCTATTCCGAACTTAAAAATGGAAAGCGTAATGCTGGTGGTCAACAAAAGAGTTTTAAAGACTGTCTCAAGGCAAATCTAAAAAAATGTAGTATAAACACCAACAATTGGGAAACACTTGCCTGCAAGCGCTCCAATTGGAGAACAGCCTTTACCAAAGGTGTCATGAGCTTTGAAGACACTCAATCTCAGGATGCTAAGAGGAAGGCACGCTTGGCAAATCCACACCATGATTAACTCCCACCGGGGAACCAATGTCCCCACTGTGGAAGGATGTGTGGATCCAGAATTGGCCTCCACAATCACTTACAGACTCATTGTTAAAACTGTGTTTATGGAAGACAACCTTACTCAGCTACGAGTGATCGCCAAAGAAGAAGATTTCTGACCCCCCTTCTCCTTGAACTCAGTGTTCATTGAGGGTGCAAGAGCAAAGGAATCAGAAACGATTAGCCCCTGGCAGCCACTGTAAGGGGAAGTGCTGTTGCTAGGAAGGGAGGGACTCAGCTGGAACAATGCCATTATGGGAGACTGACTGGATTCCTGTGTCTCTCATCATGATGTTTGAATAAATTCATTACTAAGAACCCTCTTTGTTTTTTCCTACTTCGAGCTGCCACTGGGGGAGGGATAGAATTCCCTGAGCCTGAAACTGGATGGATTTTACAGCCTCGGTACAGTACATTTGAATGAGCCCTATACACATAAGGACCAACTTCCGAGAGCAGCCAGCACAGAGGGGTAGTATTGTGTTGGCAGCCTCCTTGCAGCAGCAGCACTGCCACTTACCTGGATGTCACACAGGCAGTGCAAGGTGGTAGCAAGGTCAGGGCTGTGTAGAAATTGTGCTCCCACAACCAATTTGCTGCTTCCAATGTTTCCACCACATCAGTCTTCCCTTCCTCTCTATAAACAGCAGCAAGACTACTCCTACTAACCTCTGTGAAGATTTGGAGAACTATCATGGATATGACCTTTAATATTACCTCCATTTTGAGGCCAAGTTTCTGAGTGCGTTGTAGCAGCAGAGCCCATCCCTTTCAGGTTACATGATGGCTTGATTATGGACAGAATGCCTTGCTGTAGTGGAAGAACTTTGCCAAATTATGGACAGGAGGATTCTAACCATGTTGACTCTCCTGAATCTCTCAGTGACATTTGATGCAAGCAACCATGGTATCTTTATGGTACTACTACATGGGCATGGGGGCACCACATCAATATTATTTCCTTGAGATCAGTAGCTCTCTTCTTTCCTAGAGATCTTTCTTGAAGATCAGTTTCACCCATAAGGTGAAGCTGGGGAACTGCTCCTCTACTCTGTGGCCACTGGCAAATGAATCCACATGGTCCTCATTGGTTTTTAGCATGTATATGACTGGATGGTGTTGTTGCTCGGCTAGAGGACCTATTGGTCTGTTCCAGCAGGACCACTTATTATGTTCTCATCTTGGGCATTTAATATTCATGTGATACTTATTTCAATAGGTGTGATATTGTTTAAGCCTCCTTGCAAGAAATAGAGACTTGTCTCCTAATGAACATGTCACGTTCATATTATTTGTCTCAGTCTGAAACGGGCCCCATCATGAGCAGTAATTTAAAAACATGTACTTACCACAGAGTACTGACAATGGCCCCTTTTCATGCCTTAGCTGTTGTATTAAATATTTACGTGGGTGTTTATTTTGTAAATAAAGCAAAAGAATTAGGAGAACATGAAAGCATATGATCAATTTTAATAGCTGAGGTTTGGCTTGCTTGTTTTATGATGTGGCCTTTTTGTGTGTAGTTGATTCAAGGCAATGTCTTGAATAATACATACCATCTTTAAAATACTTCCAAATAGTTTCCTTTTGTTTGCTGGTTCTGTGCTGAAATAATAAATAAAATAAATGTGCTGGTATTCTTAAGTACATACTGGAGAAACTATTCCTGTGGCAATAGAGATAACAAATGTAGTTGAACAAATCTATGCTTCCTGTGGGAATGCACAGATATCCCTGTGTAACAACAATAGCAGCTGCGGAACTCTATTTTTTACCTCTGTAGATGCCACAACCATTTATGGCAGTGGCTTCAGCCATGAAGCATGCTGGGTAACATTGGGGCCATCACTGTCTCTCAGCCTAATCTATACCACATGGTGGTTGTGAGTAGCAGTGGGCAAATTCATCAATTTCCATTTCATTTTCCCCATTTTTAGTTCGGTTCTCCACATTTCCACATGAATTCTTTGAAATAAATCCTTATGAAGATCCAGCAGCATTTTAGTGTGAAGTTCTCTGAATATACACTGTATCACATGCAACTTTCTCCTATTATGAATTGTTTTAGTATATTATTTTCACAAACACACACACATATCAACACTTTGCTAGTATATGCATTGCTGTACACATTCCTTATTGCATTTCCACAATTTTTATACCACTTATCTACAATCCTCTCTCAGAGGTATACAGAAAACACAATACAGAAAAGCTACTGCCTTCCATCAGCTTGGGCTGGTAGCCCAGCTGCACACCTATGTGGAGAGGGATAGCCTAACTTCTGATGTCTGCCTATGCTCTGGTAACCTGTAGGTTAGATTACTGCAATACATTATACATGGGGCTGCCTCTGAAGTCTGTTTGGGAACTTCAGCTGGTGCAGAATTCAGTGGCCACGTAGTTTCCAGGCCCAATTCAAAGTGCTGGTTTTGACTTCTACAGCCTTAAACAGCTCAGGTCTGCAATACTTCAAGGACTGCCTCTCTCCATATGAACCAACCAAGACCCTGCAGTCAGCATCTGAAGCACTTCTTTGTGTGATCACTGCATGATAGGTCTGGAGGGTGGCAACACGAGAATGGGCCTTTTCAGTAGCTACTCCCCACTTGTGAAATGCTCTCCCTGTTGTAGGTTGCCTGGCATTTCATTACGTATCTTTAGGTGCCAGGCAAAACCATTCCTCTTCTTCTAGGGGCTTTTGGCTGATTAAACCATCTACAACCTTTTAAACTGTGGGAGTCGAGGGTGGGATGGTATTGCTTTTTTTGTTGCTTTGCTGTGTCCCTTTTTTGTGTATTTATATTGTAAACTGTGCTATGTTCATCAGATGAAAGGCAGTATAGAAAATCAATCAATAAATGAAATAAATAAAAATAGGTTAAAACCATAAAATCAGACTTTGGTTAAAACTTTTCCTAGTTTGGGGAAAGTCCCATGGACTGCAAGAAGATCCAACCTCTCCATTCTTAAGGAAATCAGCCCTGAGTGCTCACTGGAAGGACAGATCCTGAAGCTGAGGCTCCAATACTTTGGCCACCTCATGAGAAGAGAAGACTCCCTGGAAAAGACCCTGATGTTGAGAAAGATGGAGGGCACAAGGAGAAGGGGACGACAGAGGACGAGATGGTTGGACAGTGTTCTCGAAGCTACGAACATGAGTTTGACCAAATTGTGGGAGGCAGTGGAAGACAGGAGTACCTGGCGTGCTCTGGTCCATGGGGTCACAAAGAATCAGACACAACTAAATGACTAAATGACTAAACAACAAGGTTTTGGGAAAGGGTCTGCTTTCCATTGATGTGTTGTGTGGAAAGGACCAATATGAATCTCAGGAAGCACAGCTGAAGAGAAAAACAGTGCTTTTGGAATTCCTTCCAGTGCAGGTTTGTTAGCCTAGGGCTTGCTGATCAGAGGGTCAGTGTTTCGAATCCCCGCAATGGGGTGAGCTCTCATTGTTCGGTCCCAGCTCCTGCCCACCTGGCAGTTCGAAAGCACGTCAAAGTGCAAGTAGATAAATAGGTACCGCTCTGGCGGGAAGGTAAATGGCATTTCCATGCACTGCTCTGGTTTGCCAGAAGTGGCTTAGTCATGCTGGCCACATGACCCAGAAGCTGTCTGTGGACAAATGCTGGCTCCTTCAGCCTATAGAGCGAGATGAACGCGCAACTCCAGAGTCTTCCGCGACTGGAACTAACAGTCAGGGGTACCTTACCTTTAAGCACAATATGGGAAAAGTTCATTCCAAGTCCTTCACACAAGCCTCCTTTACAGCCACACCAGGTATAAATTACATTACTGACCTAGTTTAAAATCACAGAAGAAAAAGGTTTTAGTTGGTCCAAGGGGCTGCTGAGATGTCATTAAAATATCAAGGAGAAACAGAATCCACACTCATCTTTAATTTGCATTGTCATTCTCAGCAGAGGAAATAGCCCTGGAATTTTTTTGTTCCATGAACCGTGTTTAAACTTAAATAAACATCCAGAGTAGCCTTTCTGCAAGACATGTCTTCACTGACACCTTTTGACACCGTGTTGACAACCATAAATCCTGCCCCCACCTTCCCAAACAAGTTGAGATTCATGAGAAGCATGTAAAAGTCCCTAATAAAGAATAAACTGCAAGAGAAGTTTACACTTGCTTAGAGACATGTTGTTTTCAGTAGGATTTAAGCACTTTCATTGAGCTTGCACTTGCAGCCCCAACGCTGAAAGCAGGAACATTTGGCATTCTTTCGACAAGGTCACCAAAGACCATCTGGGCACCTTTTGCTATCAAGGGGGAAGAAGGTGCTTGTGTTTTCCAATCTAGTTAAAGCTGTCAGTGCCAGTGACATAATGCACATTCCATAAACTGGGTTATCAACGCAGCTCAGAGATACCCTTGTATATTTTTATGTTCTGCTTCAGCCTGATAATGGTCTCCTGTGACACATTCTTCGGGTTTTACACCCATATATTTTGAGTGTCAAATGTTAGCATGGTGCTGCTGCTAGATTTCTAATCTGATCCCGAGCAGTAGTTAAGCAGCCTCAGTGATTTACACTTGGCAGGTACTCTCAAAGTTGGTTTCAAAGAGAAAATTAGTGTTTAATGATGCATCTTGGCCCCTCCAACGAAATTCACTGCCTGCTTATAGCCTAAGGCAATTTTCAAGACCTAGCCAGGGGAGAAACAACGCATAATGCACACTCACATTTACAAACAAGCTTTCAACTGTTTAATTCTAAAGCATTACTCATTAAATCATAAAGGACAATCTGAATCAGGACAAACACAGCCATCTAATAACACTTGTGAGCATGTGGAACGTTATCAAGCTAACGTGGGAAGCAGAAAACTTTTACAAATGAAACCAATGCAACATGTCACTCCAAATGAAAGCTTTTATTGCCCATAATAACAAGAATATTGATTTGATTGATTTTCCATTTTTGTCATTAAATGTTGTTATCTGTTCTGTGGCTTTGGAGGCCGAGCACGTTAAAAAATGTGTCAAGGGAGAGAAAATGGCTTTCCAAATGTTTGTTTTATTGATTGATTGATTGATTGATTGATTTAATAAATTTAGACACACACCCCTTCAGAAAATCTCTCACTGGGCATGTCAATAATTTATAATAGGTATGTCAGCAATGTACAGATTGATTACACTTACACTCATTTATTCATCATTTGACATTCTTTTCTTAAGTTTCAACTTGAGGTTAGGGTTCTTGTTTTGTTTTGAATTATGCTAGACTGAAAGCTTTTCTCAAGTATTCAGAAACTGGATGCAAATATCATAGATTATTTCTGAAAGTAGAGTCTCTGAGGCAGATCTTAATGGCTAGACAGGTTCATATCAGAGCAGGAACATTGGCCATGTTGGTAGGGGCTGATGGGTGTTGGAGTTTGACAACATCTGCAAGGTAACATTTGGGACCCCTCTCTAAGGCTGTGTAGAAAGGCATCGTGTGGCTACTTCCAGACATATGAGACTTGAACTAAGCATCATTTTAAAACAATACAGTTCTTTTAATGCCATGCAAAGTCTGTAATGGTCATGGTAAGATGGAGTTTGAATATTTATATTTAAATTTTGCCCTATGTTTGTTTTGGTGGGCTAATAACCTTACCAGTTGGCTAGGAAATGCAGAATAAATCAGAATCAGAATAAATTGAGGAAAGAGAAATTAAATGATGCTTATATGAATCAACTTATGGTTCATCTATAGGTTATTAATAGCCAGGGGTGCTGCAAGGATACTTTGAGAGGCTATAATGTATCAAGGCAGACAATTGTTGTAGATATTTTCCACTGCCCATATTTCTTTATATTTGGCACAATCTCTATTAGGTACTGAAATAACCTGAATTTCAAAAGGTTTTTAAAAAATGAATGAATGAATGAATGACTATAGCTGTAGCTAAAAAAATAAGTTGCTACTTTTCCAAGCACTTAATATCATGGAAGTTTAAACTTATCCCTTCCTGGGAAGAAATGTGTTTCATCATAGTAAAGAGGCATAACTTTATGAATTACTCTGTCAGCAATAAAAATGTGAGAAATGTTGGGTGAAATTGAATAGGATAAAGCAATGGATGGAAAGGACTCAAATGGGAAATGGAAAGTGGTAAAAGATAAATTAATGGTGAAAAGTTTTACATGCTGTAGAGAGATGGTATAATGCATGCATCTTGCTCAGTCAACTTTAGCAATAATGGGCCATTATTTCTACCCAATTCAGAAATGGTTTAAAGAAGAATCTCAGCTTTAATTTAGCTCTGCCGATGCCAGGACGGTACTGTAGGAATTCTGATGTCATTTATGTCAAAGGATTGTCTTCCGTCAACTACCACCCCTTGACTTTAGTTATTCCTGAGCCTGAAACAGCAGATTTCATGACCTGCACTGACCATAACTGAAGGTGAGCAGGGCTGCCAACTTGAATAAAATATTGGGGGCCCCAGGTAAGCCCCACCTTGCATAATCAATCACATGACACTGCACACACAAACACACCATTTCAACGGTACTGCCCATCAACTTTGGGCTCAAATATTTTTTGGAGAGGTGGAGGGACTTTGGCCCCTAGGAGCTGGCTCCTATGAAGCTAAGTATACAAGCAGTACAGTGGTACCTTGGATTACATACGCTTCAGGTTACATACACTTTAGGTTACAGACTTTGCTAACCCAGAAATATTACCTCAGGTTAAGAACTTTGCTTCAGGATGAGAACAGAAATCGTGTGGCGGTAGTGCGGCAGCAGCAGGAGACCCCATTAGCTAAAGTGGTGCTTCAGGTTAAGAACAGTTTCAGCTTAAGAACGGACCTCCGGAATGAATTAAGTACTTAACCAGAGGTACCACTGTATTCATTTATAGGGAAGGTGCAGAGGGTCTCATTTCCCCCCTGCAACCTGTTCTGAGTGGAAAGGGGAGAACTAGAGCATCAAAACCACTCCACAGCTAAGTTTATTTCCTAGTAATTCTGAGGCATGAGGGCCCTTTTTGGCATTCAAACACCAGTATGCGACCCTAAAGCAGGGGAGAAAGCTGTTCCTCCCTTAGAAATAACATGATGTTTAAATATTTTGCTTCCTGCATTTGTTGTAGCCCCTCATGGGGTCTTGTGAAGAACAGTGAGGGTGAAGTTTTATAAACAAATAAAATCCTCATTGTAATGCCTTTCTAACATTAAACACTAGGCATTAGGAGCCTGGTAACTATGGTAATACCGTACAGCGACACCATAATGTGTCACAGAAGTTCTAGCAACAGTCGAAGCCGCGACGTGCCGATTTATCTTCAGGGTTTGACTGAATTGCACCAATCTATCGCTACAATGGGAGTCAGTCTTCCAGCCTTCTATTCTGTATCGGAAACAAGCTGCATATTTTCTTCATGCGGACGAGCAGGGGTTGGATAGGGTGGACTGGAGCCAAAGGCAGCAGTTTTCAGTTGCATCGAGGAAACAAAGGGAAGTGAAAAAGATAAAGCAGCAGAAATCCATCTGTGTTCCAGACAGTTTACACTGACTCCGTGGTGCCCTTGACGGGGCCTATAGGGAGCCTGGAAGAAACAGCAGTTCTGGCAGGCTGGAGGGAGCTGAGTTGAGAGCAGCACAAGGACTAGCTAGGCTCACTTTGTATATCAATAACCTAGAAGAGGCTTGATGACAATTAGATAACTGTTGTTAATGTGGCATGTGGGTGGGAGGCTGAGAAGAAGGAAGAAAGGGAATTGTCAATGCAAAATGACAGAAAAATGTCCCGAAACAGCCTAGTTAGATTAAGAGAAGGTCTAGATGAGCAGCATAGCAATTTAAACAGTAGAGTACAGTATAAATAAGTACAGTATAAATATGGGGCTATGAGGAAAATAAGAATTTGATCTAGCAGTGTAGTGAAGTTACAAAGTGGGTGGATTTTCTTTTCCTTCTTTAAAAAAGGGATGTTATTCATCACGCAATTACCTCTAAAGAGGAAAATCCTTTGGTACAACAGTGAATTACAATACCTTTAAAATCTTCACTTTGGTACTTAACAGAGGGAAATGTATCCTGCCTGGAACGTACTGAGCTATAAAAATATGTTCTCAGGGAATTTCTTTCCTCACAATAAACATCTATTTGGATCATCAGCTCATTCTATAAAAGTACTTGGGTTTAAGTGACTTTTACCACAGGGACAAAATGGCTTCAAATCCAAAGCATTTCAGCTTAGTTGAACAAGGCTGACTATCAGTTTAAGTACTTTGGCTTAACTAGTTTATGGCTCTTTTGTCAAACTAATGCAACTTTCTCCAGATTCATTAGCAGATCATAAAAAACTGTAGCATAACTATTTCAGGTTCTTCAGGCATGTATCCCAGCTCACAGCAGTGGAAAAAACTAAGTGCATAATGCAGTTGAACCAGAAAAGAGTACACAGAACCAACTGATTATGTATTATAGTGGTTTATAAAGTTTGATCAATCCAAACTCAAAATACACAGCTTTTTAAACAACTAAATAAATGAGTAAATACATGAAGCTCTAATTTAAGAGGAAAGGGGCAGAGGGGCATGAGATAACTGGCGTAGAAAAGGATAAATTAATTATTAGGCTTCAATATCATGGAAAGAAGAGGGGAGGTGGGGATAGAGACAGGGTTTGGAGGAAAGAGTTCTAAAATTGTGAAGCTAGATAGTCTAACCCTTGTTATGATTAGCAGTTCAATCCTAACCATGTCAACTCAGAAAAAGTGCTGGTGAATTCTAAGAGGCTTTCCCCAGGTAAGTGGGGTTAGGACTGCAGCCTAAGCCACACTGAGAAGACACATTGAAATCAATTGACTTAATTTGACTAACCTTAACATATTGATCTCAGTGGTCTACCCTGTGTAAGACTTGAAATACCGTGCAAGCTGAAAAATTATTTTCGTAAGAATTAATAAAAATATATCTGTGGATAATGTCCATGTAGCAAGGTGAGTATTTATTTATTTACCCCTGTACAATGTGAGTTCTAGGATAACAAAGTCCTCCTGTGCCTCCTGCTTTGATTTATTGTAGAAACAATTGTGACCTTGCTGTTCTGGAGGACTATACTTTTCACACTTAGTATCTGTTTGGCATGGAAACCAACATTATAGTACTGGAACACCCTACTAGAATCATACAATCATAGAATTGTAGAGTTGAAATAAACTGCTGTAAGTGGTAACGATGAGCTGATACAAACACAGACATTAAACCAGAACTGTGCCACAACATTAGCCTAGCCTAGTCTATCCTATATTATATGTAGTTATTTGTATATTTTCATAAATATAACTGTTTTACCAATTCTTGTTGTCAAGTTTTCATTCTGGCTGTAGGTTTACTCTAGCTTCCTGCCCTGATAATCTCTTAATGTGTTCTGATTTTCAGGTGGATAGCTAATTTATGTTGCAAACTGCCCTGTGATTTTTGCATAAATTTAATAACTAGTAATAAATAACAAGTAATAAATGTCTATACAGAAGATTGTAGTGTGTATAATTTCTAGATCTTCCAAACTGTATAGTATGGACAGTATATTTGAAGGACTGCATGTTGCATGGCCAGATTATGGGCTGAGAAACTGCTTAATTTTGACAGCTAGTACCTCCACATTTTAAGCTTTATAAAGCTTCCAGTTTAGAGCCGAGAATTCATGTAGAATAAAATAATCTACAAAAGAAAAAAAAATGGATCACGTACTGGAAGCATCTTTCCAAATTTAGGCTTAGACATCAATAGTCATCTATTTAATTATCTACCCAGTCAACTGATTAACATTCCTAATTTAAATAATTTAAAGGGAGCACTACTAATGCAAAATTTTATTAAATAGAACAATGTGCTCATAAAAAATAAATAATGGAGTTGTTAGCAGGGATAAAGAGAAATTTAGTCAGTATTGATGAAGCATGGAAACTATTACCCAATATTTCTGAATGGGTGGGCAGTTACGTAGCATAGAAAAGGCAGCTTCACTTTTGCTTTTTCAACGTCTGTTATGAATTTTTAGCCACAACTGAAGACAGAGTTAGGCATGCTTAATCCTGATTTCAATGGTTTAAGCATGTCTAACATACTGAAATGCAACTGGTGAACAATCTTTGTGTTTACCTGGCATCAGGTCCAATCTACAAAAGATTTCAACATTGTTTTCAGATCAGTTGAAACTGAGTACTTTAACTTTGGGGGTAGAAAATAATAAACTCCCAATTATCTCCTGATATGGCATAATTTATATCTTGTTCCCATTTTCCAGTTAAACTTGTTGTCTATTTTTTTTATTATTATTTTTATGGATAGCTAAAATTTCACAAACCAGAGCTTCATTCTTCTCAAATGAACATTTGAGGACACCAGTTATGTTAGTAATTCATTGTAATCACAAATATCCACACCCTGGTCATTTACAATTTATATTTAGATGTCAGCCCTTCTTCATTTTTTTCTTCTTCCTAGAATTCCTCATGATTTATTGCAAGATGAGTCTGTGACCTATAGAGAAAAGATCTGTCCTATTTAGAAGCAAAATAGCAGTCACATCCCTCACTTCAAAAAGTCCTCTGAAATAGCTTCAGTGACCTTCTAGTCACTTCCCGGTGTGGCAACAATGCAACAGGGTGAGTCTTATGAACAACGATACAGAAAAAACCATAGTCACTAGGGCAGTTCCGAGAGCTGTCAGTTTCTCAAGAGTTTTTCTCACCTGTGAATGTAGATTCCATTTTTTCTGCTTATTACACAGGACACTTTCGTATTTCTTTAGAAGTTGGGTGTGGAATTGAATTTACATTTATCAATGTGTGGTGTGCAGATGTATCTGTTTTTCTTCCCATTAAATGTTTGTTAAGCATTCTGCAGCTTCCCTAGCAGCCTGTACATTCTGGAAAAGCCCCATTGGCTAGTCTTACCTTCTGATGTCTTACCCTGGGTTTAAATTGAAGTGCTGATTTTGTTTTTAATGGAATTTATTCCTTTTACTTTTTTTAAAAAAAAAATCTGTACTTTCATTCATAGTTGTTGGTTTTAAATATATAGACAGTGGTACCTCGGGTTAAGTACTTAATTCGTTCCAGAGGGCCGTACTTAACCTGAAACTGTTCTTAACCTGAAGCACCACTTTAGCTAATGGGGCCTTCTGCTGCTGCCGCGCTTGCAGAGCACGATTTCTGTTCTTATCCTGAAGCAAAGTTCTTAACCTGAAGCACTATTTCTGGGTTAGCGGAGTCTGTAACCTGACGCGTATGTAACCTGAAGCGTATGTAACCCAAGGTACCACTGTATATATTTCATTTACAAAACAGCAATGAACATCAATTAGCTACGTGGAAGGCAGAATCCCAACTTTTTTTCTTTAGAGGAAAGCCCAGCTGAGAGCATCCTCTGATTTTCAGGAGGCACCAAGGAAGGCTTCAGAGTGCAGACCACCATATATATAATTTGTAGAATAAAATGAGACACTCAAGCACCTCTTGGTCACCTTGGCCAAAGTAAGCTAAGCAGCACAAAAGCCTTGCATCCCACTCATGGGAATTTCTCTGTTAAATCCTCCCTCCCAATAATTTTCTTTTTCTGAATAACATTACTGTAACTGTGCTTGGTTCTGCTTAGCTGGACTCACTTCAGAATAGATATGGATTGCCACTGAATGCACATCTCATTAACTAAAATGGGAGTCAAGCAGTCTAAATCTGTGCCGAATTGCAATGCAACTCTTTATCCCATACTGTTGTACAACCTCTTCCTATGTATTTAATCATAAGTCATCATCCCCCCCCCTTAGGATTGCAGTCTTAAGTCATCCTTGTCATAGATGTGTCTATTAACACGCAACTGTTCCAAAGTGGAACAAAGCTATTCTGAATATGCCATTTATTGCTTCCACTGGAAATGTGTTCATAAAAAAATCCAAGGAAATTTGAACTAAAAACATTTAGCAAAGTGAAAGTCCTGCCGCTCCCAGTTTCCAGTGCTCAGAGGATGGGTGGTGGATTGAATCCAGCTGGAGAGCTGGATCGAGAAATGGTCCACCCACCGGTTAGTACCTGATGTCATCTGATGCCAGGTGACTCTAAGTTCAAGCCATGGGAGTAGTGAGAAGCTTATCTCCAATCACAGCTCTGTGGAAGGACAATGCTGCAAAATGAGAGAAGCCTCTGTTTTCTCTTTGACAGTGAAAGGCAGTGGCAGAACGGATAGATCAGAGCAGAGGTGGTTTTAGGGTGGCACAACTGGTGAGATTGCAGTGCACTGCACTGCAGGGGGTACCAAAACAATTCTGGAGAACAGAGCGAGAGAGGTGGGGTGCTGAATTTTAGTGTTGCACAGGGCACCACTGAAATTTGAGAGCCCAAGTCTGCAACGGATCAGAGATAGTCCTCTGCTTGCTCCATGATAGCCACTTGCTTTAGCAAACAAGAGAGCTCTTCAGAAGTACCTGGGCAGTGTCTAGATTTTAAGCCCTATTGGTGGCCTGTAAGGCTTATCAAGGGACACAAACACCCATCAGAAAGAAAGACCAGTGTGCAGCTGCCAAATCTTTTTTTAGAAAATATACAAGCAAGAATACTCAGTACTCTGTCGCCTCTTAATTATTTTATGATAAGAAAGAGACAAACCCCTGTCCCTGCTCTCATAAGGGATTATGAAGGAAAATAAATCCCCTTTACTCCCTCTCAAAAGCTCCCAAGCCTATTTGTCTGCAATTTGGTAGGCGTAATGCAAAATTGCAATTTGGTCTGCAATTTGGAGAGGCTCTTGTCAATTTCTCCCACTTTGACCATTTCCCATTACAGTGAATGGGGAACACACAGAGCTTTATTTATAGAGTGCCTCAGAACCTGAACCCAGATCAAAGTGGATAGAGCACAGAGCAACTGAGAAACAGATCAGAATTTTAGAAACCACACAGATGCAAGTCAAATCTTGGGGGCCGTGCATACCTGTAGCAGTTATATGTAAGTGTTAGGCTCTCAGTCATACATATTTGCACTGTAATCCAGATTCTACCACCTCCCTTATTAATTCAGTGTTATCATTAAAAGTAATTCATAACAAAACAATTAATTAGTGTTTTGTTAAGCATGCCTCTAGCTTTGTGGCACTGGGCTGCCTCTATTAACTGGGATCTTTTATTGCCAATATATAAACCAGGTTTTTTTTAAAAAAAACAACCCTGCAAATTTAAGCTTCAGTTAACCACACAGGGTGATGTGGCAAGAACAGTTTAAGCTAACATTCCAAGCAATGAGAAGCTGTTTTGACATTTATCCATTTCTCCTGAATGGCTTGGTTAATAAAGTTAATACCTGAACAATAGGAATGCGTAATGCTTTATTATGCTGTATGAAATTACCTGCTATGTATTTCAACACATCACGATGTGAAAAGGTAGGAAGAGGCAGAACTGGGTTTTAAAGTGCTGTCTCAGGAAACTGAAGGGTGTGGCTGGTGCTACTGAAAACAAGGAATATAAGGAAGAGAATTCAGTCCATGAAGTTCTTTGACAAGGCAGAGTTCTCAAAACATCAGATGACACAGGATGATTGCCTCAGTACCAAAAGTATCAGCTTCCAAATGCATGTACCTGAAGCCCAAACCCATCAACCAACCAAACCCTTACACACCTGCTTTTATACATACTGGGGGACACACCTTTTTCTGGCACAAAAGAATTGTGTTAGGGGGAAAAACAAATGTAAAGTAGTTTTGTGAATGTTATTTGTGTGTACTAGTTAACTCCAGATATAGCTACCTCCAGATTAAACTATGGTAATGCACTCTTACATGGGACTGCCCTTGAAAACCCTTTGCAAATCACAGCTGGTGCAAAATGCCCCAACTAGGCTGTTGACTGGAGCCAAGTGTTTTAATAGCATCCTACCTGTTTTGTTTGATTTGCATTGGATAGTTCTGTATCCATCCTCAATTCAAGATGGCAGTGTTTAAAGGCCTAAAATAACTTGGTATCTTAATGACCACCTTTCTCCATCTTGTTTTTTCCTGTATTCTCTCCTTACCAAGGGAGTTTCCTCTTTTGTTTTCTCAATCTTGTGAAGTCAGGAGGACTTCTAAAAGAAGCAAAGCTTTTTCAGTCATGGTGTCTCCTCAGTTGAGGTTCATCAGGACATTTCTACTTATTGTTTTATAAGACTTTAACTTGGTTATTTAAAAAGGCCTTTAGCTGAAAGGTAAACGGCATTTCCATGCGCTCTGGTTTATGTCAGGGTGTTCCATTGCGCCGGAAGCGGTTTAGTCATGCTGGCCACGTGACCCAGAAAGCTGTCTGTGGACAAATGCCAGCTCCCTCGGCCTGAAAGCGAGATGAGTGCCTCAACTCCCTAGTTGCCTTTTACAGGACTTCACTGTAACCTTTACCTTTTACCTTTTTAGCTGAATATAGATTTAGAGTTCAGATTTCAGATTTAGATTTGAAAGCATTTTACTTTTTGACAGTTGTTCCTAGGTATTGTTATTATTTCTGGGTTATTTTTTTACTGTTTTTAGCTTTTTTATTTATTAACCTTTTTGGATGCCTTTTGGAAGCATGGGACATGCATAAAAATAAATACATACTGGAACAAAGCAACATACTGATGTGCCCACGTTAATGCTATGCTGTGCAAAAGTCTGGATTTTCATGTTTCAAAAAGTCATTTGGTGGACTACCTTGCATTAGCATGCTTCAAGCTGCATACTTTAGATATGCACACCTAAAAAAAGTAAAATCTGTCATAGGGAATATCTGGTATGGGCAACTGGAAATATTGGGTTTTGCTCCTCTTCACATGTGTGCACATTTTAAGGAAGCTCCTGCCCTTTCAATTTCTTCCTTGTTGATAGTTTCAGTTTTTCCAAGGCGGAAGTCAGAAGACTCCTGTTGTTGTCATTTTTCTATTAAAGCATTCTCCATGTTGAACAGTATTTTCTTTTCATAATAGTTACACTGGCATCAAACACATATGTACAGCCAAATGTATCATACAGATAACTTCATCAGAGTGCCATGATTTTGAGTGCACAGTTGATGACAAACTTAGACAGCCATTTTCACTGTACTGTAGATTTACATATGTATAACAAACCAGTTTAGTCAAAACTTGATGAAATCATCACATCAAAAAGTTATTTTAGTTGGGAGATAATTCCAAGTATGTGTGTTCACTGTTCAGGACCAGGGTGCCAAAGCCTAATTTGTATCTTTCTTTCTTTTTACCAGGATTTAAATGAGCCACTGCTGGCTAATTCTACTTGGCAGTAAATTCAGTGCTTAAGGAACTCTTTTTGGCACAAGTACTTCTCATTCAGTAGTTCAACAAATATTAGTCAATTTCAAATTCTAATCTGCTTTGTAAAAGCTGAAGGGTTGCATAAGTACTCGCTGAGAGAACACCCCATTGATTACCCTTCAGTAAGCGTTGATTGATCTTTACGCTGATAGCCAGCACACAGCCCACTGGATGGACTTGGGCTATTCATTATTTCTCAGATTTACCTCTTTCATATATATATTCTGGGAATAGGAACTTAATGCAAGGACTACATAAATTGTTTCCAACGAAATATGCATGCAATGGTATCTGCCAGCATAACACCAGCAATAAGACCAGGCTTTGTGACACGTTGTTGATCTGGTAATTGCTAAACCATTCGAAGGTGAAATTCATGTCATTATAATCCAGGTTTTGCCTCAAATTCAAAGAAACAATGTTAAAATACTGCACACCCTTGTGTTTATTTAGTCTTCATCTGGATGGAATGAATCATCACCTTTGAGTATTATTCTTTATTTATACTATTATTTTACTAATACTTTATCCTGCTGGCATCTGTCTGTCTCAAAAGACAATGGAAAAGTGCACCATTGGGTATCATATTGTTATCCACTTTTCAGAAATATATAGCTATATATAGCCTTATTTCTGAATGCTGAAGATATGTACTGTCAATCCCTGCTACTCCACAACTTTTAGACAATTTTTTCCAGAAGTGTTATGGTGCATTGGCTTCTATTATAGACGAGGTGCCAAGAGTAGTAGTAGTAGTAGTTGTTGTTGATGTCATTGTCTTCTTTTTTTACGAAAAGCTCACCAGCTGTTAGTTGCAACTGAGACTCTCCATAGCTTCCTGATTCCCAGCTGCACTTCCATTTCTTTGCCAAGCCGCCATGGAAACAATGATGTAGTACAGTAAAATTACATTCATCCTGGAGCTAGGAGGTTGCAGAGAGTCTTGCCACCTCAACCAGCAGCTGATAAGAAGATTTTTGGACTATAAAAAAATAGGTTGTGCAGGGTGAACCTTATCTGTAAAGTAATCTCAAAAATTGTTCCCAGTTCTCCTCAGTCATCACAGGTGCCCCTCCCACCCCAGTCAGAAAAGCTTGAAGACCTCCAGAGATAAATTTCATTTCATCTTTGTCTAAGAAGAGATTTCAACCTGGACTGCCAGCTTTTACTAAAACATCCTGATATTAAATGAAGTATTTCGCTATCTTGTTATTTGTTTTTCTTTCTCCTGATCATCGGTTGCATATTGTTCATTAGCAAGAAGCATCAAACCCAATATACTGCTTTAGTCATTCTGGTATTTTAACTCCCACTCTGTCTTTTTTTTTTAATGCAATAGACTTTTACTGTCACTGATTCAAAGCCTTAGACATGCTTTGAATCCTATTCAATAGATTCCTTATTTGTTTCTGATTTTCCTTCTTTTTTATTATTATTATTAGAAGGTATAAATTTCCAGCAGAGCTTGTTGCTTGACAAGGCTCCATTATTTGCACATGACAAGGTTTATCAAGAACAGTTGGATTTTTATGAGGAGTCTTTTTATGTTTCCTCCATAAAATATAAATAAATGAAAAGGATTAGACTGAGGAAGCAAAGTGTAATTTATCACCCATGTGAAGCAAGGGAAACTGAATGCAGATGGATGAACTGCAAAACTTAGTACGAGAAGGAAGAAATTGCTGTTGTGATCAAATGTAGAGGAATTAAGATGAAGAGCTCAGCACATGGAATTAAAATCCACACATATGGGATGTGGCTCCTCTTGGCTGTTCTGAGCTCTCGATGCACTACTATTATTACGGTACTTGGGTAAAAAAGAAGAAGACGATAATATTAACAATAGTGTTGTTTGGTATGATTGATGCATGGTGAAGGCGCACACGTTCAAGATTCTATGGGAGGAATCCAATGTAAAAGAAGCTAGCATAAAGCAAAATGATGTAAGCTGAGGTGCTGTAAAGTTACACCAGATCTAAATCCCATTCATCACTAGGGCTGCTTCGCTGCTTAAGTGTGGCTGAGGGAAAACATCCCTTTGAAATAATGGTCTATGCTGGATTGCCAGGTCACGAGACAGAGCTATACGGGCTTAGGATCCCTTCTAAGTCCCTCCCTCTCTGGTTCTACCTATGTGAACACCTGGAACACCCCTTTAAGGGAACTTACATCTGCCTCAGCAGCGCCAGCTTCTACGTCAGCTAAGCAAGTTACACCAGTCTAGCTTTGGCTCAAACGGACTTGGAGACGAAATGCTAGCTGAGCCTGGGTGAGAACCAGCCAGCAGAGTCAGAGATCCACTGAGGTCTAAGCCACTCATCCTGTTGGATCCTGCCGTAGGATTACCTGACAAATTTCCTGGAATATCTACACATACTCTTGGCTTGCTTGCTTGCTTCATAGTGTTACAAAAAATGGGTTGAATTTTATACAGAGTTGCTTTTTCAGTTTTTTCCTGAGTGAAAGTTCACAACAAAAGGGTTTACTCTTGGGAGTAGCAAAAGGGGTTTACTCTTTGGAGGTAGCAGCTCACCAGGTGGGTCAGAACAGCTCCGTTCGTTTCCCAGAAGGTGGGTCATTGCTGCTTGCTGAGAGAGAGAGAGGTAGTAGGGAGATTGGTGCAACGCCAAACACACCAGTGAAACCAGTTAGGCACTCCTGTCAGCATATTTGCACCATGCTGACTCCCTGCCATCTAAGGAAGGATGGGTCTATCCATTTTGGTTCCCTCCATTTCCCACTTTTCCAATCTTAAATCCACTTCTCCACCTTTTGCATCAATTTCTCATTTTTTGCAACTTTCTCATAATATATGCATTTTATATGCACTTTTGACTAATGTGCAAATTTTGCAAGCACTTTCCCCTAATAGGTAAAGGTAAAGGGACCCCTGACCATTAAGTCCAGTCACGGACGACTCTGGGGTTGCGGCGCTCATCTCGCTTTACTGGCTGAGGGAGCAGGTGTTTGTCTGCAGACAGCTTCCGGGTTATGTGGCCAGCATGACTAAGCCGCTTCTGGCACAAGGGAACACTGAAACCAGAGCAGCGCTCGGAAATGCTGTTTACCTTCCTGCCGGAGCGGTACTTATTTATCTACTATTTATCTACATTGGTTGAAGGACTGCATCGCAAAATTCAGATAGGCGCTAATTTTGAAGGTTAGCTATGTTTAGGTTCACATATGGTTTCAGGAAGTGCAAATTGGATAGATTCAGCTTTTAAACACAAACTGAATTGAATTTATCCTCTGTCCCTGCTGCTACCTCACCTGTCACCCACTCCCTCCCAGCAAGCAACAGCAACACACCTGCCAGAAAGCTAGTAGGGCACCTCCTCTCTACTCAACCTGGTAAGTAACTTCTTATCGTAAGACATCAGGGGACTTAGAAATAAGAGCAGATACACCTCATTCCCCCCACTCCAGACAGCATTCAGACTGCAGAATTACAGGCCCAGTCACTGCTGTGCATATGCAGGCACACTGGCTATTCTTTTAGATGCCTGCTGAAAACATAGTTTAATTTTAGCAAGCTTATTCAGACATATAATTTATGCATACCTAAATTATTTGTTTGCTTTTTTGTTTTTAAGCGATTTGTTTTCAACAGTTAATTTTACTTTAATTTGAATGCAAAGAGGGTATCTATGCAAAAGCCCTCTCAGGAAAATAAATAAATACTTGCATTCCAAATACTTTCCCTGAGTGCTATCACAGTATAAAGCCATTGAAATAATTTGTGCTATTGAAATTCATTTGTTAATTGAGGAAATGCCTTTGACTCTAAGCTCTCTAGGTTGGGACTTGAATGGCTGGCTCATTTTCTGTTCCTCTTAGTTTAATAAGCTCCACCCTTCTATTTATTATTCCAGCCTCCTGTCTGCTTCATTCATTAAAAAGTCAATCATCACAATCCCTTTGTAGCTTTCCTTCACCAGATCAGGTTCAGGAGATAATGAAACAACATGTTCAAATATTCCCATACTCTTTAATTCAATTGTGCCCCTATCCAATCAAGTAGCGCAGCCTTGCCTGTTATCTCCCTTTCTTCTGATTAGCTCTCGGAGGAAGCATTCACAATGTGTGGGTGAAGCGGCTGACTAAGGAACAGCCTTTGCACATATTGCACTGATTACAACATGGATTTAACCAAAACAGGAATTAGATGACTGCATCCAGAACAAGGCCTGTGGGCTATGGAAGTACTAAGCAGAACGGCACATTCCTTTAGCTTCTGTGTTTTGAGAGATAAAGCTGGAACAGGTAGGTGTTCTCTCTACTGAAGGAAGTCACAGAGCTACAGTGGTTCCAGTAGAATTAAACTGGGCCTGTGGCTCCCATGCTTTTAACAGCAGCCTACTTAACACACACAGGTTAAGCAGGTGGGTCTATTTTAATAATCCCACCACCACAAACAGGCATCTTCATCTATGCAACAAAAGGCATAGGGAGAACTTTCTGAAGGTAAGAGCTGTTTGACAGTGGAACGGAGGCTTTTAAGCAGAGGTTGGAGGGCCATCTGTCATGGATACTTTAGCTGAGATTTCTGAATTGCAGGGAGTTGGACTAGATGACCCTTGAGGTCCCTTCCAACTCTACAATTCTATGATTCCATATACTTTAAGGCAGGCTGATAGCCAGCTTGGATGGTTAAGTACACTTGAATAGCAAGAGTCACATATAATAGGGAGAAGGGGAATATCAACCTGATTTCTACCCAATTTTTACTAAATCACCTCTGTAGATAATGGTACTTCAGGCTGGAGATCTTTGAAAACTGTTTCTTCCATGTACACCATCAGTACTATAAATGATGTGCAGTCTGAGTTCCCAAGGAGAATGGCAAAGATCAACTAACAAATTCCCTGTGCATGCAGCAAACATTGCGGGGGTGTGTGCATGAGCACCTTGCATTGGACCTGGGAACAAACTGGCAGCTAATGAGCTCAAGCCGATATGCTGATCCCCTCCCATGCATACATCTGTTCCAGCATGGATGGATCATGCCCATCGGTCAGGCATAGGCAAACTCAGCCCTCCAGATGTTTTGGGACTACAACTCCCATCATCCCTTACCACTGATCCTATTAGCTAGGGATGATAGGAGTTGTAGTCCCAAAACATCTGGAGGGCCGAGTTTGCCTATGCCTGCCATAGGTATTTCCTTAATGTGCAGACATTCAGCAAAGACAATCATATGGCACTTAACTTGCACTATTTTCCCTGGGTGATTTGGTCAAGAAACTATGTATTATTTTTGCTCAGTTTGTTTCTCATTCGAAAGAGCAAAAAAGTATTTTACCCATATTACATATAATGAGCTGTGCCCAATCTTCTTCCAGAGTACACAGCAGTGAACAGACATTTGAATTCTTAAGACAAATGGATCCCTTCTGCAATAACAATTTTGTCTCATATGGAGGATTGCTGCCATGATGGCATACGTAGACAATGGGGGGAAATCAACCTTGCATTATCTACATATCTTCAGATGTGGAATGATGAATAATGAGTACAAATGCATACATTTCAGGCAGTGAAGCATGTTTGTCTGGCATTTCATTTGGGATGAACTATATGTGGCATTGGAAGAAAGGGGAAACCATAAAGGAGGAGTCAAGGTAACGGTAAAAGGTAAAGGACCCCTGAACGGTTAAGTCCAGTCAAAGGCAACTATGGGTTGCAGCGCTCATTTCGTTTTCAGGCCGAGGGAGCCAGCATTTGTCCACAGACAGTTTTCCAGGTCATGTGGCCAGCATGACTAAACCACTACTGGTGCACGGAGGACAGTGACGAGTGCCAGAGCGCACGGAAACGCCGTTTACCTTCCTGCCACTGCAGTACCTATTTATGTAGTTGCACTGGCATACTTTCGAACTGCTAGGCTGGCAGAAGCTGGGACAGAGCAATGGGAGCTCACCCTGTCGTGGGGATTCGAACCACCGACCTTCCAATCAGCAAGCTCAAGGGACTCAGTGGTTTAGACCACAGCGTATGCACGAGTAGCCAACAGTTGCATGCATATTATTATATGCAGTTGGTTTGAATGTGCACCAGAATGTGCACCTGCTCATCACTTTTATCCTTACTGATAAATATGCTACCATTTTGGGTCACTCACCCAAAATAGAATTACCAGACTTTTAGAAACAAAAACACCATGAACATTGATGGCAGCCAGCATTCCTTTATATGAAAGAGGAGTCTGTGGAACTGCCCAGAGCTCCAGATTGAATATAATGCTGACTCTGATAGCAAACTTAGGGTCTCTTCACATAGTCATTTATGGGGATAATAGCCATGCAGGGAAACCTGCCTAACCAACAAAGTGATATGCAAAAAGCAATTGCTGTAACTCTTGCATGTGGCAGCAAGCTGATGCAGCTGGATGTTGGCATGAAAAATCTTATTTCTCATTCCTCCTACGCATCCACATCTACACACTGAAATAGTCATGAGAGGAGCTCCTTAGTTTTAGTGGGAGAGCAACCATGAATGTTCCACTGTAGGTTAATCTGCCTTTAAATCTCTCCCCTGTGGGCTTGCCATTTGGAAAGCTTTAAATCGAACCAACATACTGCTTCTCTCATTATTTGGATTTCCCTTGTTCTTGATCTGCAGCACCTATGAAATAAGTAGCCCAAATATAACCACAACAACATTAGTCAAGATGCAAAGCATTCATGGGCCCTTTTAATGGAAAATGCATGTTCACATTTTAAGGGTGGAAACTTGGCTTGAAAAGATGGATCCACTCCATAGTATGTGGTCCCCAAAATAGTTGGCTGGGTGACAACCAAGCACAGCTTTGATGTTTCTTATAAAATATCCAGTGCCATACCTGGTTCAACAGAGGATTATGGCCATTAAAGGAACTAAGCTTCACTGGTTCACAATTTATTTGAGCATGAATGCCATTTAATGGGGGGAAATAAAAAGAGCTCAACAAGAAGTCTTTATGGCACAAATGGGGAAACTATTCCAAATCCCTGTTTTTCTCTAACAAGGAATCCATTGGGCATGTTTTGGAAACTGTTCTAAAATATGTCAGCAAGTTTTATGGTAATTCTTTAGAGGCAGTGTACTGCGCAGGATTAAACTTACTTGATTTTTAATTGCCTGTCTAATTATTTTTTGTTGTTTCGTGCAAGGAGGTGTAACTTTATTTCTTGGATTTACCTTTGATAACAGTATTAAATTCCATCATCAGTCACTTGAGGACTTGATGACAGATAAGGCCAGACTAGCCGGGGCAAATTGGAACAACTCCATTGTAATCTATTACCAGATAAGGATCAAGCCTCATATTTTATACTCGGCGCTTCTTCATGCTAAGTTCCTTCACATTCCATAGTTTAGAAGCTGAACTCTGAACTGTAATTGCACTGAAAGTGAAAGCAGCACTGTTTGGTAAATGTGGCTTGATTCGAAATAGTTGTAGCTGACCAAAGGTTAGGGTTGTAAAATGTAAATAAATTTATGCACCTTCCTTTGTAAATATTTCTCCCAAGGTGATTTGCAATGCAAATTAAAATCCAACACTGCTACAATAAAATGCATAATATAGCAGTTAACACCAATAAAGCAACAACACAATAAACAAATAGAACAGCGGAGCAGAAGCCCTCATTTGCAGTATTTAAAATATAGCTTATGGGCAAAATGGAGACAGGGGAGGGAGATTCATTGTCAGAAGAACTGCAAAATCCTACTGGTCTCATGCCATCCTGGACCAGTGGTGGGTAGGGGGAAAGGGGTGGGCAGAGGCAGCTGAGGAAAAATAAGTATGGCAGCACAAGGCATGATGCAGTTCCTCATACACACATCCTAGGGGTGGCAGTGGAATGGGAAGCCCTCCTAAAGCCTCCTGTGATCTGCCCTGAAACACCCCCACTTTTCCTTTAACCAGCATTGGATAGAAACTGGAAAAAGCCTTGCATCACTGCCCAATGGGTGAATTTCCCAGAATGATTTGGTAGTAATGCAATGCAATGTGAATGCATTGCCAAGGCATCCAAGGAATTACACCTTGTGGGAATCTGTGGTGAGAGCTTCACACCCCTGTGAATAGTGTAGGCTTAATAATAATAATAATAATAATAATAATAATAATAATAATAATAGCAACAACAACAACAATGTTCAGTCAGCTCTTTAGGTTAAGTGGCAAGCCCAACATGAAGTTCTATAGAAATTTCTTTTCCCCACCATGATTTTTCTGGAGGGTTTCTTTTCACCTTCATCCATCCAATGAACGTTTGGAAAAATGATATTTTAGCCAGCTCAAACTGAATTATGGTTCTGGTTTTGCAGTAAAATGTGGCCCGTTTCTGAGCAGATCAGTCAGTAGAGTTCAGTTTGATGAAGAGGTTGGCCGCTGTGAGAACAATATGCTGGACTCGATGGGTCTTTGCCATGAGCTAGCAGGGCTTTTCTTACAGTCTTATATTCTCCATGCCAGAGAAATCTACAGTATGTAACCAAGTAGCATTGCACTGAAGGTATTCAGTAAAGTCATGAAACCAAGAGCAAGCAGATCTCTCAGTGTAGAAGTAAACAACAAAACCGTCAGCTGTTTGGGATAATACATTCCATTAAAGGGAAGCAAATGGGGTGTCTGGAGATTTCCTGTGGCCATTAGAAGATAAAATTCAAACAAGTACCTAAGAAATAGCCTCCTTCAGAAAAAGGCAGCCATTACAGAGTCATTTCAAGTGGTTCTCTGAAAATAAAGATTAAAATGCTTCCTCGTACAAAGGCTAGCTTATGATCAGTTTTGTGGAATAATTATCTCAAACTCTTCTTGACTCTGGGTATACTGCAACTATTTGCTTTAAAAGCCAAGTGTTTACCTGAATGTGGCTGAACTACAGCTGAGAAAATATTCATGACTCAGATACGCATTCTCATTTCCCCTGACAACATTCAATATTCAAATTTGCATGTGGTTATCAGAATTTTTACCCACAGATGGCTTAGATACGATTTGCCTTACCATATCCTTTCCCCCGCCATCTTTCTTGTTGCATTGAAAAACACTTAATACACATATACAAAACCCTTGTAGAATATAATCATAAGAAACTGCAGAATTATGTTGAGAAAGATAACGTTAACTGGTCATTTATCTTTTCATAGAATCATAGAATCATAGAGTTGGAAGAGACCACAAGGGCCATCGAGTCCAACCCCCTGCCAAGCAGGAAACACCATCAGAGCACTCCTGACATATGGTTGTCAAGCCTCTGCTTAAAGACCTCCAAAGAAGGAGACTCCACCACACTCCTTGGCAGCAAATTCCACTGTCGAACAGCTCTTACTGTCAGGAAGTTCTTCCTAATGTTTAGGTGGAATCTTCTTTCTTGTAGTTTGGATCCATTGCTCCGTGTCCGGTTCTCTGGAGCAGCAGAAAACAACCTTTCTCCCTCCTCTATGTGACATCCTTTTATATATTTGAACATGGCTATCATATCACCCCTTAACCTCCTCTTCTCCAGGCTAAACATGCCCAGCTCCCTTAGCCGTTCCTCATAAGGCATCGTTTCCAGGCCTTTGACCATTTTGGTTGCCCTCCTCTGGACACGTTCCAGTTTGTGAGTGTCCTTCTTGAACGGTGGTGCCCAGAACTGGACACAGTACTCCAGGTGAGGTCTGACCAGAGCAGAATACAGTGGCACTATTACTTCCCTTGATCTAGATGTATACTCCTATTGATGCAGCCCAGAATTGCAGTGGCTTTTTTAGCTGCCGCATCACACTGTTGGCTCATGTCTAGTTTGTGGTCAACCAAGACTCCTAGATCCTTTTCACATGTAGTGCTCTCAAGCCAGGTGTCACCCATCTTGTATTTTTGCCTCTCATTTTTTTTTGCCTAAGTGCAATACTTTACATTTCTCCCTGTTAAAATTCATCTTGTTTGTTTTGGCCCAGTTGTCTAATCTGTCAAGGTCGTTTTGAAGTGTGATCCTGTCCTCTGGGGTGTTAGCCACCCCTCCCAGTTTGGTGTCATCTGCAAATTTGATCAGGATGCCCTTGAGTCCATCATCCAAGTCATTGATAAAGATGTTGAATAAGACAGAACCCTGTGGCACCCCACTAGTCACTCTTCTCCAGGATGAAGAGGAACCATTGATGAGCACCCTTTGGGTTCGGTCAGTCAGCCAGTTACAAATCCACTGAGTGGTAGCATACTCAAGACCGCATTTCACCAGCTTCTTTACAAGAATATCATGGGGCACCTTGTCAAATGCCTTGCTGAAATCAAGGTAGGCTACATCCACTGCATTCCCTTCATCTACCAGGCTTGTAATTCTGTCAAAAAACGAGATCAGGTTAGTCTGACATGACTTATTTTTCAGAAATCCATGCTGACTATTGGTGATCACAGCATTCCTTTCTAGGTGCTCACAGATTGTTTGCTTAATGATCTGCTCCAGAATCTTCCCTGGTATTGATGTCACATCAATACATCAATAGGTTTATCTTGACTGGGAATAATGTCAACTGTTATAATAAACATCCTGCCTGAAACCTTATTTCTGTTTATTAATACTTCTTTGACAGTAAGGGCTCTGACTCATAAGAGTTGGAAATCCTAATCCTAATCATAACACAGTCATACCTTGGAAGTCAAACGCCTTGCGACTCAAATGTTTTGGCTCCCGAACGTCGCAAACCCGGAAATGAGTGTTTTGGTTTGCGAACGTTCTCTGGAACCCGAACGTCCGGTGCAGGTTCCGCAGCTTACGATTGGCTGCAGGAGCTTCCTGCAGCCAACCAGAAGCCGCGCCTTGGTTTCTGAACATTTTAGAAGTCGAATGGACTTCCAGAACAGATTCTATTCGACTTCTGAGGTACGACTGTAACAACAACAACATGGATAAACCGCCAAGTGGATCAAGAAGAGGAGAAAGTAGCAACTACGCAGCCACAAGTTGTTGTTGTTACTGCTGTTATTAAAATTAATTAATATGTAATTGTAAGAATGCGGTAAGTATTGGGTTGGCTACTTGGGGGTGCAGCCGAGACAGAAAAGTGCTCTTACTCAGAGCGCATACAAAGGTGGGCTGCCTCTGAACCCAAAGCACTTCAGACCAATTTTCCAAAGCACCAAGCTGCTGTTTAAACTGAATTATATGGTCAGTGCATATTCCCACATGCAGGGCTCTAAAACTAGATTTCTGCTATCATGTACCTATGTAAAAATAAGGTAAGGTAAAAAGGTAAAGGACCCGAGGATGGTTAAATCCAGTCAAAGGTGACTATGGGTGTGGCGCTCATCTCGCTTCAGGCCAAGGGAGCCAGCGTTTGCCCACAGACAGCTTTCCGGGTCATGTGGCTAGCATGGAACACTGTGATGGAAGCCAGAGTACACAGAAACGCTGTTTACCTTCCAGCCTCAGCAGTATCTATTTATCTACTTGCACTGGTGTGCTTTCAAACTGTTAGGTTGGCAGAAGCTGGGAAAGAGCAACAGGAGCTCACCCCGTCACACGGATTCAAACTGCTGACGTACTGATCAGCAAGCCCAAGAGGCCCAGTGGTTTAGACCACAATGCCACCCGCTCCACTATGTAAAAATACCACTACAACAGCCCAATAACATCAAACGAAGTCAAATATGGGATTGTCTATGAACAATTAATATTGTGAATTGTTCTAAACCATTCAGCCTAATGAACCACACAGCCATAAGAAGAATGTAACTACAAAATTGCTGTTAGTCATATCTGTAAGAGATAATCTTTAAAACTATACATTGGCAGTTATTTGTTGCTAGAGCAAAGGTTTTCATAAGTGCTATATCATGCTCCTAAACTGTGCATTTTGGCCATTGAGTTTGAAAGACGAATGGCCAAATTGACATTTACACAACTTCAGAAAAGTAATTTACCTTTCTGGAATTAAAAGAATCTCCGCTGCCATTGATACCGAGATAGATTTCTAACTAAATATCAAATGCCATATATTTGCCACTAAATATCTATTAGTGAATGCCAGTATTGAAACAGATTTGTAGACAGATTAGACTATTAAACATTAGAGCTGTTGTAAAGTAGAAGATTGGTTACATTTCTAATTGGCTATTAAAAGCACCATTCAAATATTGGATTTCAAGCATTGAGGGTGCAATCCTATGTCTCTTAGGAAGGTGTCCTTGCAATTGTAAAATTGGATTCAATCTACCCCTCTGATGCTGGAGACAGAGCTCCACTGTTGCAGAGAGAGCTCTGATGTGGAAGGGGCTGTAGCTCAGTTGGAGAGCATCTGCTTTGCAGGCAACGGGGGTACTCAGGTTCAATCCCAGACATATTTAGGTAGAGCTGAAAGAGACCACTGGGCAGCTTCTGCCAGTCAGTGATGCAGAAATACCAAGCAAGGTAGACCAACGGTTTGATATGGTAAAGGGCAGCTTCCTATGTTCTTATGTTGAAGCCTTCCCTCTTCTGTGGTACTGAATCCCCCAGTGCCCTGGCCTAACTAACACTGGAGATCTGAAATCAGCAGGGCCAAAAGACGGGTGTGTCAAGTCCACACAAAGTTCTGGAAAAGCTTTTTAAAAAACAAATAAGTGACTGAAACATAGAAACCACTGAAGTTTAGCAGGATATTGGATAGGGCAGTTAAATCACCATTTTTTTCTGGTTTTGTTTGTTTTCGGATTCCAGCCCGGAGAGGTGAGAGGGAAATCCATTTCATTTATTTTTATTTCCTGAAAGTTATATGCCACTTGATTAAGCCTCTTCCACCTTAAGGAGGAGGTGCGGTTGCGGGCTCTCACGACCCCCCCCCCGCCCATGTGCACGGGGTATGTGGTCAACCCCACGCAATTGGGGGGATTCCCGGCTGCGTCACTGCCCAGGTGACCAATCTGATTTGTCTGGGGGTGTGGCCTGCTTGATTTAAGCAGGACACAGTGGGAAGCGCTCCCTTTTTTGCGCTTCCAGCTGCTCCAGTTTTCCCACCCTCCTGCCCTTTAGGTTTTCCATCTCTTGACCTTGCTATGGACTATGGTTGGTTGCCATTGAGGGGCCTGGTAGGACTTTTTTTCCACTTGGCAAATTGGCACCAGCCACTTGGTTTTCGCCTACCTCGTAGCAAATCATCACAACTTTGTCAGGTTTGGCAGTTAGGTACTAGAATCTTGCTGGAGAAGAGAGGAGGGGAGGTAGCGCCATCACCTCCCTCACACATTGAAGAGTATTCCTTTAAAGGATTTGGGGGCATGGCCCTGTCCGAAGCCTGGGGAGGCTAGGGCCTAAGGCACAACCCCTATCAGTGACCCCGGGGGGAGCTTCTAGTTGATGTGCATCAGCAGGACTCCCCCTACTGGTGGTTCACCCTTCCCGGACTCTGGCCAATGCCTAAGCCAATACCACTCACAATCTGTAACCAATACAGTTGTGGCCTCTTTTAGCCCATTAACCTAAAATACTGGTGTCAAGTGTCTTTATTCAACCTTGCGGGGGGGTGGTGGTAGGGACCTTGCCACGCAAAAAAATAAATAAATTCAAAATGGTTTCCAAAAATAATAAAACAATGAAATCATCAGTAAAAACAGTTAAGAAAAGTTTTAAAAGATTAAAATCAACTACAAGCTACAAGCAAATGAATATACATATCAAGCACCCGCCTAATGTCAATAGGCAGGCAGTTCCAAAGTCTGATTTCTTAGAAAGGCAGAATGAGTATTATGGGGCAGAGGTAGGAGCTCCTTTTTGCTTGTAGCTGAGATTCTATATAAGGTCAGGTACCATGACTGCTCTGTGCTTCAAACATCTCCTGTCACTTGTTTTGGCTATGACTTGTTTTGGCTATGACCCTGAAAAGCAGTCTTGGGGGAAATACAGTAGTGAAGAAAGGGAGACTTAAAGTAGCAAGCAAAGGAAATGCTTCTCTGCCTTGATATATGGTTCCCCCTCAAGGTGCTTGTCCCGTCTGCTCTGGACGTTAAATTATCTGAGACCGCTTGCTCGTACTCCAGAGATCAGACAGTGGATCACGTTGCAACTTTTCGTTCTGTCCAAATTCTGCTTCTAGTTACATCAGTTTACACGTGTGGTGAGGCAGGGGGCTGTGCTATAGATTTTCACCAGTGCAATGCTGAGGCTGCTTGTCACTGTCGAAGGCATTTCATTAGCCTTAGGCAATTTGTTTCTAGTATTTGTGGCTTTGTTCTGTTCCATCACAAAAAAAGTTTTACTATTCTTTGGAGTCAAATAAAGTGCCTTGGAGACCACTAACATGTGTAGACTCTGTGAAACAAAAGTTACATGCTAAATCTAGCTTTTCCCTGATGATTCCCCAAGCAGATGTGTCGGAATGTCTGTCCAGCCTCCAGCAACTTCTCCCCTTAGAGTCACAGTATATTGCAGAGAGTATATATTATTATTGTTTGCATAAAGTCCCAAAGAAGTTTGATGCACTGAAATTAAATGTTGTATAGCCAAACAAAAAAGTGGTTAGATTTTCTACCATTCTCTTAAAAACGTCTCACAGGTAGAGATCCTTTTTAATGGCATATTTCGGGTGCAATTGCACAACAACCATATGGTGTAATGTAAATAAAGTCTAGCGCACTCTTGAACTTTGGTTACTCTAGCAGATATTTACAAGGCAAAAAGGATATAATAAAATGCTGCTTTTAAATTTATATGCCTTGCGATGTAACTTTCTGTAAACATGTCTCCGAGCCATTTGGGGAAATTGGGTAAGAGCCCATATTTAATAACATTTCCATTTATTAAGATTTACATGGCTTCATTCTACTTTCAAGACCAAGATCATAGATTCTGGCTGCACATACATCTAAGCAATCATTTTAAAGCAACAACAACATGCACACATGATTGTTTATAGCCCGTGTACACAAATGAATCCAATATTTTAGATGCAGTAAAGAGTAACAGATAGGGAATTTGTAAACAGAGAGATAGAAAAAAGATACCAAAGAAAGAGAAACGGCTTTTTATAACAAGTCTGTGTTGTAAATACCATGTCAGGGATGGAGATTTAACAGTAATGAATTGACTGCTTGGGTTTTGCTTGACATATCTCCTTAACTACATATTGACATTACAGCTGTTGTATGTTTAATTCATATTACTGCTGTTCTAGAATGGTTAGGGAGAGGGACTTAGAAGTACAGTTGTACCTTGGTAGTCGAATGCCTTAGTTGTCAAACAAATTGGCTCCCGAATGTTGCAAACCCAGAAGTAAGTGTTCCGGTTTGCGAACGTTTTTCAGAAGCTGAATGTCCCATGCGGCTTCCACAGCTTCCGATTGACTGCAGAAAGCTCCTGCAACCAATCGGAAGCCGTGCCTTGGTTTTCAAACCATTTCGGGAGTCAAACAGACTCCTGGAACAGATTAAATTTGAGAACCAAGCTACAACTGTAAAACTATAGATTTACAAATAAACTATAACCCCCCCATGTGGGTTTGTGTTTTTTTGCATTTACCATGTGGTCACATAGTGATATGACTGCAAGTGATTCTTCCTGAAAACACTAAGTAATGTGTGCATGCTAGTCTTACGTGTGCCATGTAGAAGCAGCTGGAAGAGAGGTGTGCAGAGAGCAGAGAAAGGAGGAGAAGAGGACAGCTGTGAGTGGAGGTGGCCCCTCTTCCCATCCTTTGGGCTCCCTGGGAAACTCAACAAACCTGCTGCACCTGGAACTGGGTGGGGAGAGTGCAGCTCAATGGGACACAGCTGTGGGCAGCCTTAAGAAGTTCCATCTACCTTAAGCAAGTCTAGAGTGAGAGACTAGGGGGATGTCTGATGTTTCCAGGAACCATGGTCATGGGCTATGGGAGAGGTGCTTTGGCTTGGAGTTCAACCCAAATTACAAGACAAAGAAAGATGACTCAAGAGAGGTTTTCCATGCCTGAGCTGGGTCGCATCCTTAATAAGGTATCTCAAGATGAATATCTAGGTTCCCAGCACCACCACAAATGCTGCATTGTTTTTACTATTTAAAATAAAGTGACCACAGATTAAGGAAACACCCTGAGCTCAGGCAGGGGATAGTAGAACAGAAGGTGGAGATAGGAAGAGCGTCTCTTGTTTTGATGGGCAAAGAGTGGTTTTGATCACAATGAATTATTATCCAGAGCATTCCAATCATAGTGATTTGAGAAATGGATGTTTGCACAAAAAGAGGGGGGAGAGTTCAGTGGGATATTCTACTCTAATAAAGATATTCTAATTCATTTCTGCTTTCCAGCTAACAACACCTACTTTAATCATTTACTTTTCATTCCTTCTGCATTCTTTTTTTTCCTGAAGTTTGTGCAAACCCAGCTGCTGCTGCTGTTGCTGTTGCTGTGTGGAGTTTGTATCTGAGGATTAGCTGGGCGATACAGCAACAAATAGTGTGTACTCTGAGGAAGTCCTCAGCTGAGATGTCACTCAGAAATGATGAAGTCACAAGGTGGCCTTCGACAACTTACTAGCTCTCTCATTCTCAACTTCCTCATATGCAGTATGGAGATAATATGGCTGACCTACTTATGCTATGTTGCATGTGTACGTGGACTGTTTTCAGAATTCTAAAGTGCTATGTACATGCTGGGCTATTATAAATACTTCCAGTTGTATTCTGAGTACTATTATTATCAACACCATCATTATCATGGTACTTTCCCACCAGTTGTGGATCAACCATCCACTTAGCTAGAGGTGTAGTGTCTGGGGTTGTGAGGCATGAAAGACCCACTACTATTTCTGCAGCATGGTCCCAGCATCTTAGAGTGACCCGAACAGCATGAACGGGGAGCTTTTTAGTCACCAAGAAGAAGTCTTCCCACCCATTGTGTTGATTAGAGCCAATCAGAGGGAAAGGAGGTGAATCAGACACTGAGGATTGGCTCCAAAGGTCACTCTGAAGACAGGACACAGGAATAACAATGATGGTGAGTTGTTCTGGGTGCTCAAAAGCTAAGCATTTAGGAATAGGGAAAACACAAAGTGCTTTGTTGTCAAGAGAATGGTGTGCAATTTCTGTTACATACAATGGAAATTCAAGGAAAACACAAGTCTTCCCGAAAAGAAGATATTGGAGCTTGTGTATTTTCAGCAAAAATGCTAGTACTTTACTGCACTGCATTGCCCTTAGGGCTGAATAAAATAAAGCATACTATGTCTCGGCACTGGCTCATCAAAAACCATTCTGATTTTGAATCTGTTCCTTGGTATATTTTGTTCCCACTTTGTGATGAAATCATTCTAGTGTTTTGATTTTGTAAGGTTGGTGGATTGAGCAAACAAGGATGAAGCAGTGTGAGAAAGCCCATTTGCTCACAAATTTCCTATTCATACAGTTAGGATGCACTATCCTAAAGTGGTGGAAGAATGGTCTGATTTGCTTTAAACAGCTTCCTATGTTCCTACCAGGTAAAAATGGCTTCAAGGAACTCTAGCCAGCCCACCTTGCCTTTGGCTTATGTCTGCTTCTATTTTATTTTTTTTTGTGGGAATAGAAGCTACTCTTTATAAGGTACCGGTGACCTTGAGTTTCCCCTCAGCGGAGTAAGGACTTCCCACTACATACACACACAAACCCACTACACACCCACTGAGAAAATTTATCCCCAAATTCAGCCAAGAAAGGATGCTGTCAGAAGAGCAATCCAAATACATGACTTGCAATGTGTGTCCAATTGATGATTATTGCATTTGAACATAATTCTGCATCACATCAACTGGGCCATCATAAGACCAAACGCTTTGAATATTAGACAGCAGTCTGGGCATCACTGACGTCTTGGCTGGGGTGGCTTTTTAAAAGAAAAAAGAAAAAATCCACTATGCTGAACTAGATGAAACATTTTGTTACTCAGACAAAATACAAAAGGAGAAGAAATAAGCCTAGGCATAAAAACAGGTGTGCATCGCAGGGAACCTTGTTGATTTGATAAACATTTACACTTTATCTCCCTATGCTGTCTAGTGATATGTGTAGAAATGTCAAGAATTTGTTTTCCTAATGTAGAGGTTTTCACAATGGGATGATAAGGCACTGTCAAAAAAGAAATAACAACATTGGACAGTGTTTTGAATGAATATCCTTTCTTATAGATACTTTTTCTTAGGGGGAAAAGAAACAGTCAAGTGCCATAAATAGATAATCTGAAAGAACTGGGTAACGGTGTATTCCTGTAGCTTTCTCTTAACAGTTTTTAAAATCTCAAACACTGCAGTTGGTGTTTTGTTTTGTATTTATCAGACATGCATGCCCCGCCTTTCCATCATAACAGAAAAGAAAAGAAACAAGGATTTTTTTTTATTTAAAAAATGGATTGGATTCAGAAATCAGGCCTACTCCAATCTTGACTAAGTTTGCATCCAAGCCCACAAGTTTATGTGTATTTGCTATATGTGTATCTCGTGTTTCTCCTGAAAATGATTTCATTTAAAAGAAAAGAAGCATAACAAACAAAGTCCAAGGATATAGAAACTTTTGCCACCCCCTCCTCCCCAGCCACCCCCAGTCCCTGCCCTGACCAACCTTCTCATCCTGAGCACACTCAGAAAACACACATATACACTCCATTGATACACATAAACACTCTGTTCTTGGTTTCTGCTAAATACATAAATGGTGTGGGTCTGATGGATGCGCAGATGTTGCAATATCCCTAATCGCTCCAACACATGATCCACTATTCCATGCTGATTCCCTTAATGCAATATATTCATCAATATATTCCTCTCTCTCTCTCTTGCCTGCTTCCTTTTCTCCAGAAACAACATTATAGCAATCTTATTAAGAACATTCTCCACCTCCTCTCCCCACTTAAGTTGCATTAGTGTTTCCGATAAGGTGTGGGTTTTAGCGACTCCACTTCAACAGAAAAGTGAGCTCAATATGGTAGCTCAATTATTTATGTCCTGATTTGCACAGCACATGGGAATGTAACACTCTGCCTCCCACACGCTAGCCATTGATGCTGAAGCCTTGATAAATTGTTGATGGGGGACCATCCTGAGCTCCCACGTAGCTTCCTTGATAGCTCTGTGCATTAGATCTTATGCAGCGTGAAGGAGTTCCTTCTACACCTTCATTCCAGACAGCCTGACAAGTACAATCTGTCAGTCACTTCGACATGGCGTGCCTCTGTCATGTTCTCCAGCTAGCAGAAAATATAGAGTTGTAGGTTGGGTTTTACCCCTTCAGAAAAGCAAAAACGTTCAGCTATGTGGTAACCAATCTTTTCTTGGTGTATTTGTAGGCACCTAATGAAAAAAAATATTTACTGTTAGAGACAGCAATCAATATTATAGCAATCTTGTTATGGAAATAGTTATGTACTAGGTTGCAAGTTTTTAGTTGGCAGATTAAAAAAACTAAATGTAATTCATTAACTCACGGGAGGCAGATGTAATTGGAGGTGGGAATTATTAACTGATTAGGACTATAATTGTTGTTATCATCATCCAGAGTGCCACATCTGCAAACAGATGAGACTGAGATGCAGGAATGGCTTCTTGAAATAGAAATGGCATGCACCACCTGCCACAGTGTTATGGACTGTTCCCCAAATCTCCAGAGCAGCTTTTTAGGGGACACCAAGGCTGAATCTAGACATGTCAAAAATATGATTCAGTTAAACTTCATAAGAGAAAACCTGTTGGCGAAAGACGGCACTCCACAGTCCATCTGGTGTCACAGTTCTATAACGCATATAAAGCGCTTTTTCTTTACCAATGTAGCTGAGTCCCAAGCCTTCAGAGGAAAGGAGAAATGGGCAAACATTGACTCTTTACTGCTTTCCTCCTTCTCATAGTAATTCTGGAACCAAAATGGTCATGTTAGTAGTGGTAGTAGTAACAACTAGATTCAAGATGATAGTGCTCATGTTGTTTTATAAAGCACAGACAGAGAGGGGCCTTCCCCAGGGACCTTATCAACCTGAATATTAACTAAAATTTAACAAACAAGAGGTAACCAAGATAGAAGGAAATGAGAGCAGGAGGAAGTGGAAAGGAGAGATCCTTGCCGGAGAAGAGATGCTGGCATAATTCTGCAGGTGTAGGCTAGTGAAGCTGTTTTAGGCTGAGTGGAGAGAGAACTCCACCCCATTCAACACTCACCCATCCCTGAATGGAGGACTGGTGGTTTGGATTATAGCCTATAGGAGATTTATTTAAAGGTTTGTTGTCTTAGAAATAATAATAAAAAAATGAAAGATGGCCTTCTAAAATGTTAATTGAGTTGCAATTTATCTTACACCAATTAAGCCACTAGATTAATTTCAAAAGGGCATTTATAGCAGAGATTTTGGTAACGTATGTACTTCTTTCAGTTTAATTGAGACAGACAATTCATTAACTAAGGCTGAAGTCTATTCAAAAGTAAGTCCCATGGAATTAAATGGAGCTTACTCCCAGGAAAATGGAGTTAAGATTGCAGTCTTAATGTGATTATATAGAAAGCAATATATTTATTGCTTTCTATATAGCCACATTATATAACAACTTCTTTTATAAAAAAATCCATTCCGCTTCACTAACCAGAAATAATTTTTTGCTTTTAAAATAATAACTTGACTGTGTTGGTGCATATTACTTTATAATTTGTAATGTTAGGGTGGCACTAATAGAACAAAATATTTCAAAATGATCAAAGCTTTTTATGAATTGGTATTAATAACAGCAATCAGTGAAAGAATGTGAAATCAGCAGACAGCAGAGACGTAAGTCACTCAATTGACTGTTGACTACATATTTAGAATACACACACACACACACACACACACACAAATAATACAACTAGGAAACCTAATGAAAGACTATGACTCAATTCCTGTTACATAAAAATGTAGTGTATTCTTCACTGTATCTGTTTGTTGATACAATACCAATTATCCGCCAGCCGTACTATCTTTCACAACTTGTCTAGCAAATATGAATTTTGTTAACATTAGTAATTGATAGGGAGAGTGCATGATAGCAGGAAAATGCACAGATGCTTTGTGTAAACACAGTAATGTATTTTCAAGGGGTACAAGAAATCACATATTTATCGCTTCATTTTTTTACTTTTCTTTTCAAATGATTCACAGCCCAAGAGCTCCCAGAAGTTTGCTAGCTTCAATTCTTCACCACAATAGTCAATGCTTGCTTCCTTTTCTACAAAGTAAGTGATTCTCTTTCTGTCCAGTGTCCTTATGTCACAAAAACCATACACTGGGGGGTGTACTCTGAGGAACCACAAGATTCAGTTCTAATTTGGATTTAGCACTGGCTCTGAGCACCTCAGAGGCTGTCTGACTTGGTTCAGGATCCAAGCCCAAATCTGCTGCAGGAAATAAGAAGCAGCTTTGTTTTTCCCTTGTCCGCTATTGCAGGGAATCATAAATGGCTATAACAATTTTTCCTTTGACAGACATTGATGAAATTTTCAGGAATACTAGCCCCTCCAGAATGTATAAAACCTGTCAAACTACAGGCAAGCAGGTTCACAAGCTTCTGCACTGGCCTCCTTTAAAGTGTTTTTTCTTTCTTTTTTGAAAAGGAAACATCTATCACTTTTTAATTTGGGGGCAAAATGGGATGAACTTTGCAGGAAAGGTCACCCCTCCAGAGGGCACAGAACATCCAGATTTCAGACAGATAGCTGTAGTGGCTCTCCCACAAGGGCAGCCATTACAATTACAGTGGTACCTCGGGTTACATACGCTTCAGGTTACATACGCTTTAGGTTACAGACTCCGCTAACCCAGAAATAGTGCTTCAGCGTATGCACTTTGCTTCAGGATGAGAAAGCGTGTTCTCCCTAACAGAGAGCACGTGTTGCGGTTGGGGGAACAGGCCACCCTGTCATGACTAGGCAAATTTGGTATGGAACCCTAGCCTTAAGGGGTTAATTGGGTTGCTGGGGAATTTTGGTTGTTGCCAATTCGGAGGAGGGGTCAGAGGCTTTAAATATAGGGGCCAGACGATGGGACGTCCTCTTGGCTGTTTTGCACTGGATCACATGGAGCACTTGGACAATCTTCTCATTGTCTGGTTACATTTCTTTATTTCTGTATTTCCTCTTTCTTTTAATCTTCTCTAGTCCCTTAAATAATTTAATTCCCCCCTTTTCCTGTTCAATTTCTCACCCCACCCCTTACCCTGCCCTGTGGGAAGATTCTCCCTGTATCTATGGCTTGCCTTTCCCAATAGGGAGAGAGCCCCCGTTAGGGGCTTTCTTTCGCAAAAAGGTTTCCCCCATTTCTCTTGTTGAAATTGTGGGGCTAGTCAGGGCTGTTCCCAGCTTAGCTGGAATCACTTTCGTTTATAGTATCCCCAAAGGTTGGCTTTATTTTGAGTGTGTGCAGTGCTGTTGGCCAAATTTTAAGCTAGCCTTGGGTGGGAGCACTATTTTGAGTTCCTTTAATATTGCTATGAGACTAAGATTCTCAAGAGCAGAAGCAGGGAGGCCTATTCAGCCTGCACATAACTTCCAAGCCTAAGTCTGCTACAGGTAGCAGTTAATTGTTAAGTCTCTGTGACACGTGACTCATTCTCGCTATTGGAATGTATCTGCTTGCAGGCCCAGTTGCTGTTAATGTATATCTGAGGCAGACAGAGGGCCCCAGGGGCTCCCTGTGCCTCCAAGGACTATGAGCACTCTGTATATGCTCTTGAACTATGCTGTTTCTGAACAAGTTTATTTTCTTTAAGTTTGTTTTGCCCTGATAGTGGCAACTGCCATTTTAGAGACGAGCCATTGTGGCTTAGTGGCTAAAGTATAGGACTAGGACTAGGTTCATATCCCCCTCTTAGCCATTGTTATAACAAAACAAAACAAACTGCTCCTTTTGGGCTATTCTGTTGCTGGGTAGTTCGGCCCATTCGTGATAAAAGAACTTTGGGTTTTCTTGAAGGGGTGCTTCCCTCTAAAAGGGCAAGCAGGGGTACCTGGACAAGCTGTGGGCTACCTCAACTCTGCTATTTCAGTGGAAACATTTATGCCTGGCCTAGCAGGTGATCCTAGGGCTTTGCCCTAGAATTTAATGGCCTGGAAGCGTTTCCGGCCTGAATAGTGTCCCCATGTGGTCCATGAAGCATTGGTTTCACTGGGTCAGCGCATAGTGCCGGTAATGCCTAGGTTGCAGGATTGGTCCCTGTGTGGGACAGCTGCATGCTCCCCCATTGCTCCACCTGGACACTTAGGTCCTTTTGGTGGTTGCCTCACTGCGAGGGATGTAACGGGCGCCACGTTTGCAATATGCAAGTGGGAGAAAGCACCTTTGCGTGCCCGCATTGCAGTTTGCTCTGTGCGTTGCAGGGCACGGCGCTGCACGGGCTGCAATTGCATTGCATTGCGTGAGAGATTTGCAGTTGCATTGCACGGAGGGTGGGTGCATTGCACAGAGTGTGTAGTTGCATTGCACGGAGTGTGTTGTTGCATTGTAAGGAAGATGTGGTTTCATTGCACGGAGTGTGTGCATGTGCATTGCACGGAGGGTGTAGTTGCAGTGCATGGAGGGTGTAGTTGCATTGCACAGTGTTTTTTGCATTGCACGGAGTGTGTGTGCATTGCACGGAGTGTGTAGTTGCATTGAACGGAGGGTGGGTGCAGTGCACGGAGTGTGTAGTTGCATTGCACCGAGTGAGTAGTTGTATTGCATGGAGTGTAGTTGCATTGCATGGACTGTAGTTGCATTGCATGAAGTGTGTGTGCATTGCAGGGAGTGTGTTTTGCATTGCACAGAGTGCGTAGTTGCATTGCACGGAGAGTTTGTGTGTGCATTGCACAGAGTGTGTAGTTGCATTGCAGGGAGCGTGTTTTTTGCATTGCACGGAGTGTGTAGTTGCATTGCATGGAGTTTGTGTGCACTGCACGGAGTGTGTTTCTGCATTGCACAGAGTGTGTGTCTGAAAAGGAAGCTGGCTTGGCGGCAGCTTTGTCGGGACTTCTTTAGGGGTTCTGGCCAGCGTCGGCCCTGTAAATTTACATATCATGATGGCAGCACAAGATGCCCCCTGCCCAAGCGGGGGCTGGAAGCTGGCAAGCAATAGCTCAATACCTTTTTGCCCATATTCCCATTTTATTTAGGGATCCAGTTGGATATTGTTGCTAAAACATACCACTTGCCTATGGAGAAGCTGTCTGCCTTGAAGGAAGTTGTCTTGTAATACTTCCTCTGTAGCAAGTGATGCTTCATCAGATCCGATCTTGCTGGGTCACTTAATTAATCTTCCCACTAGGCCAGGCTGCCTGCGGCCTGAGGTCCCCTTACCTTTGTGTACGCCTACCAAGTGTGGTGAAGGCAGATATCAGGCGATGGTAGCAATTCCTGAATGTATGCAATAGTAGTTCGCCATGGCAGGATACCTTGAACCCGCACAGGGATTTTCAGGTTCATGCTGGTGCTGCTGGATCTTTGCCCCTTGGTTTTTATTTCAAGGGCTGCTGGTGTGCAAAGCTATGGCCTCAAGCCCGGTGTGGTGAGGCAATCATGTGACATAACTTTTCTTGAGTTTTCCCCATTGTAGTAGCAGTTCACATGTGGCCCGAGGAGTTCAGTGACCATCGGATCTGCTTTTGGTTTGATAACCAGGTAGTGGTGAGCGTCTTGGCAAAACAGTCCTCACGCTCTAGCACAGTCTCTGCCCCTCCGCTCATGCTTTCGAGCTGCGCCGCTTAAGGTTTAATGTTGTGCTTTCTACTCTCCAAATTTCGGGATCCTCTAATGATGTCGCTGACACTCTATCCCATTTTCAGATGAAGCGCTTCAGATCCTGGGCTCCAGACTCAGCTATTGCCAGACTTTTCCAGACCACCTGTGGCATTTTGACAACAATTAGTAATTACAGAGAGCAGCAGCTTCCATTTCCCCTTCTGCTTTAGCTCTTATGGGAAGGCCTGGATGGATTTCTTAGCCTTAAGCTGGCAGTCCTCGGCCATTCAGATGAATTGGCCCCCATCCTCTGAGCAGATCCTGCAGTATTTGGTCCACCTGCTGCAGATTGGGCATGCGGTTATAACTATCAGAATTCAGTCTGCTGCAATGTCTGTTACACTGAAGCTTTATTTTTCAGAGACCCTTGTATAAAGTTTGTAGTGCGCAGGGCCTTGGAAGGTTGGAATAGGCTCCAACCTCATAGGACAGTGGGCAGGAAGTCGGTCATTTTTACCTATGCAGTATCTGCAACAAGTTAAAAACTTGTCTGCTGGTTAAAGATCAAGGCGAGACACCTTTCAGTAGCCCATTGCATTTTTGCACTGAGGGTTGGGAAAATGGTTGTTGGAGCCAGCACGGGGCTGAGAGTCTGGAGGCTTATTGCTTCAGGACTTTTCCTTATCCTTTGGAGCTTGTCATTAGAGTTGGGAACTCAAAAACAGACTTAGTGGGCAGGAGTGCCACAATCAGGCTTCCCGCCACAGGTGAGGAGGGCCCTTGCCCGGTTATGGATAACAGAATATTTGGCTTTTTATTCCCTGGGGGCTGGCCTGCTCCTAGTGCATGAAAATGGGTTCCCGTTAGCCAGGCATCAATGTGCTTACGTTGTGCACCAGTTATTACGGCCTGCGGCTTGCTTACCGCTGAACATGCCTCATTCCTTACGATTAGGTGCTGCTGCAAAGGCTGCACACTGGGGGCCTGTCAGGAGACAGGATTGTGAATACGGGTCATTGGAAGTCTGACGCTGACAAGGGTTATATCAGGAAGTGTCACAATGATGTCTGTGCTGATGCTTGTCTGTTATTTCCTTTTTTTCATAGGAGCAGCTGTGCACATTTGGGCCACAGCATTGTACACTAGGCTGGCAAGCATGATGACGAGTTTGGACTGGGGCGCCATCTCAGTCTTCCTGCCCATGTGAACATATACTGGATGTCCAGATGGGGAATGCTTTGTGAGGAGATGCTTCCTTTGGTGCGGTCGAGTGTGACCTGTGCAGGTCCTCCCGCAGTGCTGGTAGTACAGCTGGGCGAGAATGTTTGCTGTCTTCCTCCAGCATAAGTCTGCATCCCTGCATGCAAGAGGGCTTGGATTGAGTTGATGGCAGCTCTCCCTGGACTCAAAATAATTTAAGGCATTGGTTCAAGGTGGTCTGGAGGGGGGGATTGGAGCACCTGTTCCCTCCAATGCGCAAAGATATTCCATTAAGGGAATCCAAGGATTCGCCATGCTTTTGTTGACCCCTTTCGAGGGGTAGGGCCACGCAAGAGTCCCTGGGAGCATTTGGGGGTGAGCTGGAGTCTGATCCTGGTTCATTGCTCCCCCACGCTGTTTATTTGTACTGACGATATGGTGGGGCCCAGTCGTCAGTGCTGCCCTGCTGAGGTCAGGTGCAGCTAGTCGGGAACCATTGCCTAGACAAACTACCACCGAGCAGGCCAGAAAGCATGTTAATAAGGTGGTGGACAATAGAATAAAATAAATAAAGTAAATAAAATAAAATAACAAATAAAATAAAATAGGTCCTTGCTTTAGGTGGTTCTGTAATATTGCACCCTGCTATTTTCTTCAAGGCTGTTGCCCTCTTTAGGGCAGATGGGGCGCATCTTTCCCCTATGGGGAACGACACCTGGTGGGATGCGATTGCCTTGGGATTCATTGCTCCCCCACAATGTTTGCTGGTACTGACCTGTGCAGGTCCTCCCGCTGGTACCAGTCGTCAGTGCTGCCCTGCTGAGGTCAGGTGCAGCTGGTCGGGAACCAATGCCTAGACAAACTACCACCGTGAAGGCTGGAAAGCGTGTTAATAAGGCAGTGGAAATAAAACACAGGTCGTTGGAAATTGAATGCATTCAAAGGTTATGTTCGTTAACATTATTGGTGTCTTGTTTTATCTTAGGTTTAGCAGCTGTCCGCATCTGGATGGTGGGGCACAGCCTCATGCATTGGGCTGGCATCAGTGCACGGCAGTCTGGATTGGGACCGGGTCTTGGCCTTCCTCCACATGTGCAGTTGCCTTGGCTGTCCAGACGGGGAATGCACCGGCCAGAATTCCTGCCAATGATTCGGAGGCAGGTGCTGCTGGAAGGGCCGCCCACTGCTGTTGGGGTGCAGCTGGGTGAGAACGACCTGGTTTCCATGGACTGTTTTTTCACCACGTGCTGCAATTTTGGGTGACCTGGAGAAGCTGCGGGCAGTGGTGCCGACAGCAAAAATATTTTGGTCAAAGCTTTTGCAACGGCGCATTTGGAGGGGCAGTCGTTGCCCAGCCGCCACTGAAAGGCCTTCTTGGTGGTCCACAAAAAGGATGTTGTGGTGGACTCGGCGAAGGCTTTTCCAGTTGTGGCTCCTCACATGTGGAACTCCCTCCTAAGCTACCCCCATCTTTATATTGTTGTAGGCAGTTGGTTAAGACTTGCCTTTTTCCTTGGACATTTGGACTCAACTACAGAAAAATGTTTAGTTTGCTACTGCTGCTGCTATTAGTAAATTGCTACTTTTTTCCAATTGTTATCCATTTCTGCATTTACTATTTTAAGGATTATGTTGTTTTGTGGATTTCATAAATTGTTTCACCTGGTTCGTGCAAAGGGCAGTATATGAATCATCAACATGAATACATCTTGTCTTCGCCAGCAATGAGCCTGGGAATGATGCATTAAAATTTCATTCAAAACAACGGGGGAAATCCCTGATTTAATTATGCCAGTTAACACTGACTGCATTATTAACAAAACTAAAACAGGTCTGGCTTCTTCAACTGCTTTATGAGAATTTGCTCATGAAGCTGATTACACCATTGAGCTGGACAGACGTTTAACTGATTTTACTACATGCCTGAAAAAGAATACTTCCTCTATTACTATTTTGTCATCTCCCTGCATACTGGAAGCTCTTGCAATTGTACTTTAAGAAAACTTTGAAAAGAAATTAAGAAAAGAAAACTTTTTATCCATCACAGTCAATACATAAATTTAAAACTGAGGCGACCTCTCCACTCACCACAGGGAATGGGGGAAGAGACATGCTTCTGAAGGGTCATCCCTTTAAAAAAATAAAACCTCACAAATTCAGAAGAAAGAGGAGACAAAGGTGGAAAACCAAACACCGTCCTTTCTTTGGTAGGAGATGGGGGCAGAGGGGGGGAGAATATATATTTTCTAAGGCAAGGGTAGCCAATGAGGTGCCCTAACAGTCAGGCATGGTGGGTGCTGTAGGCCAGAAAAATCTGGAGGGAATGTTGGCTACTGCTCATCTAAGGTGTAGGAGTTTATTTGTGGAAACAGTAAATGGAAGCAAGGGATCAAAACAGCATCATTCCCCATCCCAAACCCAGCTGAGAGAGGAGAGAAGGGGCTCCTCTTTATGGAGCAGGGGACTTGTGTGGTGTAATAAGGTGTAATCTTTATAGATTCTTATTTCTCTCAAGCCCTATTCACATGTTTGGGGTTGTGCCACTACGAACAGGTGAGGGAAAAATGTGGGGCAGTCTGTGCTTGTTGGCCCAATACCTGCTGTTCTATGCTCCCACAAGGCTTTCCACAGCTTGTGGGATGTCTGCAGTGAGGCAGCCTGGCAAATTCATGTTGACTGCTCCTGTGCGCTGGAACCTTGTGTGGTCAGGGGCCAACTCACAGGAAGAGCCTGTGCACATGTGGCAGGCCACCTAACCATGGACAGAGTGCATGCGGTGTGCATGTGTCTGACCTCAGTTCTCATTGGGTGGTCCCAAATAACCAAGCCCTCAGCTCTCGCCAGGAAAACAAGCTGGAAATGAAAGGATTATTGCCTCCCACCCCTCCCCATCACAGCTAGTGTTCTGAAGACACTCCCAGTTCACTTCCAGAGTCCAGATAATCTGTTTATTGAGTATCCATCCCAATTTCTTTGTGCAAGTTTTCAGGGAGGTATACAACACTGCTTTTTTGGTATTCATTCGGATTATTTCATGGGGAAGTTGTACAGTGGCATGTCAAGCAAGTGTTGTCTCACACTTTTCAATGCATTCCCCCATCATTTCCCGTCAAGGTGTGGGGATTTGCTTTGTTGCACAAGACCTCCAAATCACCTTTTTGCAATGGGAATTTGCCAGTATGTGATTGCATGCTACCCGAAAACAGTGACAGTCAACTGGCCCCACTCTCCCTAAGACCAAAAAAGCCTGCTGACTCTAAAATCTGTTGCCTAGAGCAGAGCACTTTATGTTTGTACATCAGAGAGCCCCTTCTGGTAGCACAATGCAATTGATTTAATTGCTATTCACTATTTCTATGGTATAGATGGGTTTTAGGTGATGGAAATCCTAGGCTTAGGTAGCATTTCAGTCCTACCACTCGATGCATCCCAACAGACATTACATTTTGTTAATAGCACAGTGTTCAATTTCACTAACACTACAGCAAAATTCAGTGTCTTTTACAAATATCCAGGGAGAAGCAGTGTTAAAAAGGGCAGTAGAGAAGTCAGGATTTGACATATTTGATGTAAACACCTCTGTCCTTCGAAACAAAAGCAAATAGGCAAAATGTGCTTGTTAAATGTGATCTCTTTCATGTATCCTCACTGCAAAGAGATAGTTGCTGGCGGCATGAAGTGTGGGAAGGTAAAAACCAGACCTAATAAGAAATAATTGCATCAGGAGTAATTAGATCATGCAAACAAGACAGCCATTAAATGCCAAGTGTGGAAATTACTGTAAGAGGAAAAGGTAAACAGATCTACTATCTGACATTGCATACAGGAGTCAAGGAAATATCCGCCTGCAATTTCAGTGAGCAACGTGAAGGAAACCATGGCATAGCAATCTGAAAGTCACAGGGTGCTTGACAGGAAACACCAAGATATACTAATCATTTCCTGAATTTCAAAACACGAATGGCCGTATCAGCCCATCCATCAGCAAAAGGAAGCCTCACTTTGGTCCTTTGCAGGTGAACACCAACAGTTGTCAAAATCACAGGAGCAATTCCTTTCATTCCTGATATAAGCCAGGATAAAAAGAAGTCCTGACAGATATGAAAGGGAGAATATTCAGAGAGGTGGACAAACCCCTTGTCTTAATGCCCACTGGAAAGATAGTTCTCCTGACACTAGCTTGGATCCATACATGGTCAAAATGGGAAGGGGTTTTTTTTTGGGGGGGACAGCTGTACCTTCCTGTCCCTGCATCCTATGTATCGGAATGATAGTGATGGCAGAAGAAGAAGAAGAGGAGGAGGAGGAGGTTTTTTTCTGGGGGGGACGCAGGGGTATATATACCCCTAAACATTTTGTGAATCTAAGTTTGGCCTCATTGAGGGGCATTATTTCAATATGAGTAGGAAAATGAAAGTACCTCTAAACATTTTTTTAGGGGGGGGGAAGTACTGATAATAATAAATTAAACACCTACACAAACACACACTTACATGCACGCACACCTGGAATGGGAGTTGCCTTATCCTCTCTTTAACCTTTTGTTGTTAACTATTACAGTCTTTTCAACTTGTGAGAACAAGATTAAAAATTCCTTCCATGTGCTCTACCCTTTCACTCACATTACTGACACCCTTTCCTTCTCTATTCTCTTCAAATGTATCTCCTATTTTGGATTCCTCCTCCCTCCAGCGTGCCTTATAAGTGACACACACACACACACAGCGAGAGAGAGTGCACCTCCCTTATCCCACTGCAAAGCTGTTTGTTCTTACAAGCAAAAATTCCAGGACAAGAATGAGGGCACCCTGGGTGTCTAATCCCGCAGACGAGACACTTTTAAAATGGGGAGATTAAAGAGTATTAGTGGGTGAGAAAGAGAAATGCATTTCAGTCTAGTCACATCCAGTTGGTTAATAGAAAAGTTAGCACCACCTTCAAACTATGAAATAACTACTTGGAACATGGCTGTACAAGATTATGCTCTTTCATTATAGATGTTATCCTTCTGCAGCCTGAACGCAAGACCTTAAAAGTGCTTTGAACTGAAAATGTTAAGGCTGATGTGAGACAGAATTCCTCGGTAACACCCACATCAGCGACTCCGGTGACTGCAGATTTCAAAAGTATATTCATAAGCACAAACAGAAACGTGTTGAAAATACAAGAGATATTTCAGAATGCACCCAAGTTTCTTTCTGGGATACACACAAAGACACACACCTTCTACCTGCATCCATGTACAAATTTTCCACACATGCAGCAATAAATAAGATGTGTGTATTTGTGGAGCTTGTGATGTCCCAGCTGCAGCCTAGGAAAACTAAAGCATCAATCATATTGTCAGGTAACTTGCAAACAACAACCAGTAAGCTATAAATATCTAAATAAGAAGGCCCCCCCCCTTTTTATTATTTTTAAAAAGTCAGCCAGGAATTGAATGATTCCAAGGAATTTGTATGCTCCTTCTCCTGTTGATGAATTTGCTTATGGTTTTGCACGCTTCCCTGCCTGATTCATGGTGTAGTCATTATGATGTGCAAAGTTGGCTCACAGCTGTCAAATTGCTGTATTCATAACATGGTGTTTATGGGGTTTGATCCACTTGTCACCCTGGCAGGATTTTCTTCCTTCGCTGTACTTAGTTGGGGGTTGTCAGGGTTTCACAGTGTTTCCAACCACAGATCACCACCCCGCAAAGCTTCTCAGCGCAGAGAAAGGAAATTGTACTTCAGGAGGAAATGGACGTACTACTGCTACTCATCGTTCTTTATATTTAGGTGCTGAAAGCTCTCAAACAAACCCCAATCTCTTCTGCAACCTGGTTTTTCCTTTCCAGGCATGCCTACTGAAAATTCCCTAGGCAAGGTAATCATGGGGGCAGCTGCACTGGCAGTAGGGTCACTAATGGGGGGGGGGAATGGAAGTGATCTAGAACCAGATTCATATGTACTATACGATACTATACGATAATCTTTATTGTCATTGTCCCATACAGAACAACGAAATTGAAAAAATCTACATCAGCCATTCAAAAAACTAACAAGCCTGCTATCCCAGTCTGGTTAGCCCCCTAAAAACTCTGATACCCCATAATTAAACACAATATACTCCCATAGAGACTACCTTACACTGCGTTTAAAGCCGAAATCGCATTTAGATAGAAACTGTTTCTCAGGAGGCTAGTCCTAGTCTTTATAACCCTGTACCTTCTTCCAGAAGGCAGAAGCTGAAAGAGATCATTTCTGGCGTGTGCACTATCCTGCACTATCTCTGCAGCTTTCTTATGAGACCTGGAAGCATAGATTTGATCCAAGGTGGGTGCACCCAATTATTCTCTCCACAGTCTTTACAACCCTGGACAGCATTGTTTTTTCCCTGACCGTGCAGCTCCCAAACCACATACACAGACCATAAGTTAATACACTCTCAACAGTACAATGGTAAAATACCATCAACAGGTCCTTTGAGAGATTATTTTTCTGGGGGATTCTCAGAAAATATAACCTCTGCTGTGCTCTCTTCATCAGGTCTTTGCTGTTTTCTCCCCAGGTTAGGTCATCTCTCAACTCCATTCCCAGAAATCGAAACACCGAGACCTGTTCCACACACTTCCCCTCAATAATGAGTGGCAGAATATTCAATTTACAGTACATTTCCTGAAGTCCACAATAATCTCTTTTGTTTTCCTTAAGTTAAGGAGTAAATTGTTTTTCCTGTGTATGTGTATAGGCATCAATATTGATATAGATTGCGGGGAGGTTCTCTTCCAGACTTATTTTTGTAGGACTGAAGAACTAGGACACAAGAGCAAAGACATATGAACATGTGATTCTACGATGTCATGCCCATCACCCAACTTTGGCCACATCTGTGCTCTGGTGGAATCCAACATGGCACTAAGGCAGCACCGGATTTAGAGCAGTGTGACGGTCCCGCTGCAGTGAGGGCACTGAGCTGAGGGGACTCAAAATTTAGAACACCCATAATTGGGAAAATCCATTTGAGGGCACCAAATTTTGGGCTTACACAGGGTGCCATTTTACGAAAGATTATCAGTCAGTTCCACCCTTGACTGAGGCAATTGTGCCATTAGCAGAAGGATTTCTGCTTGCAGAACATAGCCTCTCCCCCTCTCTTCTCCCCCTCACATGCCCCCTAAATCTAGTCTAGGGGTTCCCCCAATCCTCTCAAGCAGATTTGGGTAGTACACAGGGTGTGCATGGGGAGTGAGAGAGGGAGAGTCCTGTTGCACAAGTGGAAATTCTTGTGCTGACAGGATATATTAGTAGATCCTAGGACCTGTAGTTTCTGAAAGGTGATGAGAGTTGTTAGGAGACCACAATTCCCCTCACGAAGCTACAATGCCCTCAGTTCTCTGGGAAGAAGCATTGACTCCTAAACTGCTCTGGAAGCTGTAGCTCTGTGAGGGAAGTAGTGGTCTGCTAACAATTATCAGTACCCATAAGAAATTACCCTTGTCAGGATTCTTTGGGTGAAGCCATTACTGTTAAAGTCTCATAAGAGTGTTTTAAATTTCTTGCATAGCTGTGGCCTTGCTAATGTATTGACTGGAAGTGGATCGCTAAAGTTTCAGGCCCTGGTACCCCAGATCCTCTGAAGATGGAGGGTTTGAATGTAACACTAAACGGGGTTAATCAAAAATAGATGTGAAAGTTTGCAATCTCCTTTTTACCACACCAGAGGTGGAAAGAGAAGGTATGAGGCCAGGGCATCTCAAGCTCCTAATGAACCTTACCATAATATAGCTTGTAAAGAATACACAGTTCTGACCCAAGTTTTCTTTAAACCTAGGGGGTATCCTCAATGGGCACGATGAACCTTCAGACCCCCTGTTTTCTTCATGGCTTCTCTTCACCAACGAGTCTTATACCACACAATGATGTAGCAAAGCAGCAAGCACCTCTCTGAAATAAATTGAGTGAAGGCCCATAATTACCCAGCCATTCAAGTTATGCAAGGAAAACACCAGATAAGCAGAAGTATTGCAGAAAGTGCAATGTGCGGTTCATCCAGCTTATTTAGAGGAGGCACTCAAGTATCCCAATTGAATTAGAGTTTATTTTGTGCACAAGTTTAGAAGAAAGCAATTTGTACCCAACTCCTAATTTTTTTTTATTTTTTTTTGTATAAAGTACAAGGCACTTGTGACACAAATAAAATGTGGCCATCAGAAAAATAATTGATCCTTAAAATCCAAGCTGATCCATGTCTACCCAAGGGGGTTCAATGGATTCATTCCCAAGATAAATGCCAAGACTGAAGCTTTGAGTCAATGAATGCCTATATTGATTGTGGGTGTAATCAATTCCCTCCCCCCTATAAAAAGGTAAAGGTAAAGGACCCCTGACAGTTAAGTCCAGTCGCAGACGACTCTGGGGTTGCAGCGCTCATTTCACTTTACAGGCCGAGGGAGCCGGCATTTGTCCGCAGACAGTTTTTCTGGGTCATGTGGACAGCATGACTAAGCCGCTTCTGGCGCAATGGAACACTGAAATCAGAGCAGCGCACAGAAACGCTGTTTACCTTCCTGCCGGAGCAGTACTTATTTATCTACTTGCACTTTTGGCATGATTTCAAACTGCTAGGTTGGCAGGAGCTGGGACCAAGCAATGGGAGCTCACCCCGTTGCAGGGATTTGAACCGCTGAGCTTCTGATCAGGAAGCCCAAGAGGAACAGTGGTTTAGACCACAGCACCACCCGCATCCCATATATTTGTTGTTGTTGTTGTTTAGTCGTTTAGTCGTGTCCGACTCTTCGTGACCCCATGGACCAGAGCACGCCAGGCACCTCTGTCCTCCACTATTTCCCGCAGTTTGGTCAAACTCATTCTGGTAACCTCGAAAACACTATCCAACCATCTCGTCCTCTGTCGCCCCCTCTCCTTGTGCCCTCCATCTTTCCCAGCATCAGTGTCTTCTCCAGGGAGTCTTCTCTTCTCATGAGGTGGCCAAAGTACTGGAGCCTCAGCTTCACGATCTGTCCTTCCAGTGAGCACTCAGGGCTGATTTCCTTAAGAATGGATGTGTTTGATCTTCTTGAAGTCCATGGGACTCTCAAGAGTCTTCTCCAGCACCATAATTCAAAAGCATCAATTCTTCGGCGATCAGCCTTCTTTATGGTCCAGCTCTCACTTCCATACATCACTACTGGGAAAACCATGGCTTTAACTATACGGACCTTTGTTGGCAAGGTGACGTCTCTACTTCTCAAGATGCTGTCTAGGCCTGTCATTGCCCTTCTCCCAAGAAGCAGGCGTCTTTTAATTTCGTGGCTGCTGTCACCATCTGCAGTGATCATGCAGCCCAAGAAAGTAAAATCTCTCACTGCCTCCATTTCTTCCCCTTCTATTTGCCAGGAGGTGATGGGACCAGTGGCCATGATCTTCGTTTTTTTGATGTTGAGCTTCAGACCATATTTTGCGCTCTCCTCTTTCACCCTCATTAAAAGGTTCTTTAATTCCTCCTCACTTTCTGCCATCAAGGTTGTGTCATCTGCATATCTGAGGTTGTTGATATTTCTTCCGGCAATCTTAATTCCAGCTTGGGATTCATCCAGCCCAGCCTTTCGCATGATGTATTCTGCATATAAATTAAATAAGCAGGGGGACAAAATACAGCCTTGTCATACTCCTTTCCCAATTTTGAACCAATCAGTTGTTCCATATCCAGTTCTAACTGTAGCTTCTTGTCCCACATAGAGATTTCTCAGGAGACAGATGAGGTGATCAGGCACTCCCATTTCTTTAAGAACTTGCCATAGTTTGCTGTGGTCGACACAGTCAAAGGCTTTTGCATAGTCAATGAAGCAGAAGTAGATGTCTTTCTGGAACTCTCTAGCTTTCTCCATAATCCAGCGCATGTTTGCAATTTGGTCTCTGGTTCCTCTGCCTCTTCTAAATCCAGCTTGCACTTCTGGGAGTTCTCGATCCACATACTGCTTGAGCCTTCCTTGTAGAATTTTAAGCATAACCTTGCTAGCGTGTGAAATGAGTGCAATTGTGCGGTAGTTGGAGCATTCTTTGGCATTGCCCTTCTTTGGGACTGGGATGTAGACTGATCTTCTCCAATCTTCTGGCCACTGCTGAGTTTTCCAAATTTGCTGGCATATTGAGTGTAGCACCTTAACAGCATCATCTTTTAAAATTTTAAATAGTTCAGCTGGAATACCATCACTTCCACTGGCCTTGTTATTTGCAGTGCTTTCTAAGGCCCATTTGACTTCACTCTCCAGGATGTCTGGCTCAAGGTCAGCAACCACACTACCTGGAGTGTACGAGACATCCATATCTTTCCGGTATAATTCCTCTGTGTATTCTTGCCACCTCTTCTTGATGTCTTCTGCTTCTGTTAGGTCCTTACCACTTTTGTCCTTTATTATGGTAATCTTTGTACGAAATGTTCCTTTCATATCTCCAATTTTCTTGAACAGATCTCTGGTTCTTCCCATTCTGTTGTTTTCCTCTATTTGTTTGCATTGCTCGTTTAAGAAGGCCTTCTTGTCTCTCCTTGCTATTCTTTGGAAATCTGCATTCAATTTCCTGTATCTTTCACTATCTCCCTCGCATTTTGCTTGCCTTCTCTCCGCTATTTGTAAGGCCTCGTTGGACAGCCACTTTGCTTTCTTGCATTTCCTTTTCATTGGGATGGTTTTCGTTGCTGCCTCCTGTACAATGTTATGAGCCTCCATCCATAGTTCTTCAGGCACTCTGTCCACCAAATCTAAATCCTTAAACCTGTTCATCACTTCCACTGTGTATTCATAAGGGATTTGACTTAGATTGTATCTTACCGGCCCAGTGGTTTTTCCTACTTTCTTCAGTTTAAGCTTGAATTTTGCTATAAGAAGCTGATGATCTGACCCACAGTCAGCTCCAGGTCTTGTTTTTGCTGACTGTATAGAGCTTCTCCATCTTTGGCTGCAGAGAATATAATCAATCTGATTTTGATGCTGCCCATCTGGTGATGTCCATGTGTAGAGTCGTCTCTTGTGTTGTTGGGAAAGCGTGTTTGTGATGACCAGCTTGTTCTCTTGACAGAACTCTATTAGCCTTTGCCCTGCTTCGTTTTGATCTCCAAGGCCAAACTTGCCAGTTGTTCCTTTTATCTCTTGACTCCCTACTTTAGCATTCCAATCCCCTATAATGAGAAGAACATCCTTCTTTGGTGTCACTTCTATAAGGTGTTGTAAGTCTTCATAGAATTGGTCAATTTCAGTTTCTTCAGCACCAGTAGTTGGTGCATAAACTTGGATTACTGTGATGTTAAAAGGTCTGCCTTGGATTCGTATCGAGATCATTCTATCATTTTTGAGATTGCATCCCAGTACAGCTTTCGCCACTCTTTTGTTGACTATGAGGGCCACTCCATTTCTTTTACAGGTTTCTTGCCCACAGTAGTAGATGTGATGGTCATCCGAACTGAATTCGCCCATTCCCATCCATTTTAGTTCACTGATGCCCAGGATGTCAATATTTATTCTTGCCATCTCATTTTTGACCACCTCCAACTTACCCAGGTTCATGGTTCTTACATTCCAGGTTCCTATGCAATATTTTTCTTTACAGCATTGGACTTTCCTTTCGCTTCCAGGCATATCCGCAACTGAGCGTCCTTTCGGCTTTGGCCCAGCCGCTTCATCAGCTCTGGATCTACTTGTACTTGCCCTCCGCTCTTCCCCAGTAGCATGTTGGACGCCTTCCGACCTGAGGGGCTCATCTTCCAGCGTCATAACTTTTATATGCCTGTTGTCTTTGTCCATGGAGTTTTCTTGTCAAGGATACTGGAGTGGCTTGCCAGTTCCTCCTCCAGGTGGATCATGTTTGGTCAAAACTCTCCACTATGACCTGTTCATCTTGTGTGCCCTACTCGGCGTAGTTCATAGCTTCTCTGAGTTCTTCAAGCCCCTTCGCCACGGCAAGGCAGTGATCCATGAAGGGGATCCCATATATAGCTGATGCTAAATAATATAATATAAATAATGCTAAATAATATTATATAGCTGGTGCTAAATAATTAATTCTAACTATGTATAACTATATGGGTATATCATTTTTTAAAAAAGCCTTTTCACATTTACACCTTTATCTTCCATCCTTCAATATTAGATTCATCATAGGGCCATTTTAATATTTCAGACACCCTTCCTGTCTCAGCAGGGCATCAGTGAGCTTCATGTACTTCAAATGTGAAAGTGACATAACAAGGTTTTCATTTCAAGCGGCAAATTCAGTATTCTCTTTCCTGAGACACCAGCGAATCTCAAGACATCTTTATTGTCCACCTGGGATGGAACAGATCATTGAACGAAGATGGGAAATTGAGCTGAAGGGATGTGTGATGGCTTCAAAGGCGAAGAAAAAAATTAAATCACACTTGCTCGGGCTCTCTTCAAATAGATCCTCTTCAGCACTAGGCAGAAGCACTGTGTGGTGTATATTGAAAATACAAAATCAATTTACTTTCAGGTGTATAGTGTTTAGCAACAACAAATCTTTTAGGATGATTAATACATTGCATTATACCATGGCTTCTAAATTAAAGAAGCAGAGTATGAAGTATATGCAGGAAATATGAGCATTTCCCTTGCTAACCCTTATAAATCATCACCATTGCACTTCATTTTTTAATTTGAATTCATCAAAGGGTTTTGTGTGTGTATAAGTCTTTTGGTATGGTTTTAAATAAGAAGTTATTACAGTATGTAAATGGAAACATTAAGCAGGGAAATGGGTTTATTTGAGGCTTTGTGAATAAAAAGGAATAGGGAAATATTTTCAAAACCAACAAATGGGAGCCAAAAATGATCTGAACATTTCTCTGGCTCCATGTCTACTTTCCCCTCTCTGGGCCAAAGGCCCATTGTCGCGTACACTACTCTGATGTTGTGTTCATTGCAAAGAATATAGTGAAATAAATATAAATAAATGTTAGCAACAGCATATTACAGGGTGAGGAACCTCAGGCCCAAGTACAAAATCTGGCCCTCAACACCTCTCTTTGTGGCCCTTGGAACTCTCACCAGGCCACTATCACCTCTTCAGGCCAAACCACCCAGGTTGGAACATGTCCTTAAACTCTCGTAATGTCTCTTGCTTCTCTAAATGGAGGATGTGTGTGTGTGGTGCACGAGTGTGTATAGAAAATAGACTACTGTACAATAATACATTTGGTGGTTTTTTAGAAGTTTGTCCCAGAAGGGAATGTGATCCTCAGGCTTAGAAAGGCTCATCACTTCTGCCCTATTACTCAGCTCTTCTGCTAGTCTACAGAGACTATACACAGACAGAGGACACCATTTTGAATCAAGATGGCGGACCAAAATGTTCCAAACTGCATCTGAATATATTGTCACCCAATCAGGTGTGATGATGCCAGAAACCGAGGGGTTGGACCCTTGTACTCCAGGGCAGTTCTTCTGCTAGTCTACAGAGACTATACACAGTGGACACCATTTTGAATCAAGATGGTAGACCAAAATGTTCCAAACTGCATCTGAATATATTGTCACCAAATCTGGTGTGATGATGCCAGAAACCGAGGGGTCGGACTCCCTTCCAGGCTATAGTTCTATGATCTACAATTCTAAATACTACAAGTTATGATGGTTTCTATGCATTTAGGTCAAAGCTACTATGAAAAAGCAGTCTCCTTTGGAAGGGAGGGAGAGAAAGACAGCAAAATTGATAGCCTCATAAACAACCTTGTTTTACTTGGCACTTCCGGTCAGACCGACTCTCTCCCTAACAACTGAACCTTGTTTATCTAGATTTAAAATATTTACTTTTGCCATGATTAGAATAAAAGCCCATGTCCTGGCAACAGGCAATTTGCAAAGAACAATGCGAGACAGGAAAGTGGTTTTTTTTAAAAAAAAGTCAATCAAGATACATTGCTAGTCTTTCTACTTTGGGAAATGGCAAACTAACTCCTGTAAGAAAGCGCCAGTCTCTTCATTTTTATGCCATTACATTTAGAGGTTATTCCCATGACTCTGTGAGTGTTTGGTCACATCCAGGTAATATGTTTAAAGCACTATAATACCACTTTAAACAGTCATGGCTTCCCCCTAAGAATTCTGGGAGCTGGGGCTTGTTAAGGGTGCTGAGAGTCCCCTGGGAAGAGGGATTGATTGTTAAACCACTCTGGAAATTGTAGCTTTGGGAGGAGAACTCCCAAACAACTCTCAGCACCCTTAAGAAACTACAAATTCCTAGGTAAAATGAGAGAGTTTGAACAGGAAGGGAGAGAGAGAGAGATGAAATAGTCATGAAATTCACCATACAGTCTCAGTCCACTGCTGTATTTCATAACTTGGAAAATTTCCAAATAACTTCACTAAAGATACATTTTGTCCTTAGCATTGATGGTACATTACCATTGTCCAGTAACTTGAAATTCAGATGTAGTCTCTCACTTATTCTCTGAATGATTATTATTTTCTTTCTATAAATGTGATTTACTGGATGCCTTGCTTAATTCTAGAAGGCTGCATTATCTCCATTCTTTTATTCCATGGGTTGAGCTTTACAATAGCTTTCCAATCCCATCCCATTTGAAATGGGAATCCCCGCTGGATAGTCACCACTTACAAAGTTGATTTACTGCCACACGAAACCATTTAGGACCTCTTTTAAAAATAAAAGGCAGCTTTAATATTAGAATGTCTCTCCAAGGCCTGCTTGGCTACCAACATTTCATTAAATTAAAATTTAATTAGAGTCTAGAAATGAAGGATGAGCATCCTTTCTGCCGTTATTTGCATGCCTTAAAAGATCATTGAGATGGCAGGGTGCCATTCTGGACTGTTTAATTCAAGGTAGCACCACTTTGCTTCTCCTCATAACTTCCCTAGCAATGCACCATAGCTGAGTGGTAAAACATCTGCTCTGCATGCAGAAGGTCCCAAGTTCAATCCCCAGTGTCTCCAGCTGGGGTAAAGAATGGCCCCTGCCTGAAACCCCAGAGAGATACTACTTGCCAGCGTAGACAATACTGAAATAGATGGACCAATGGTCTGACTCAATATAGGGCAAATTCCTCTGTTCCTAAAAATCATTTACCCAGCTGCACAGCGTCACAGCTTATACAAGGTTATACCTGGGCTAATTCAATAAGGTTTACTTTGTATTATTTGTACCCCACCCATCTGATTGGATTGCCCCAGACACTCTAGGTGGGTTCCAACATATATGAAGTCATAGTAAAACATTAAAAAGCTTCCCTATACAGGGCTGCCATCTGATGTCTTCTAATGGTTATCGTTATCTCCTTGACATCTGATGGGAGGGCATTCCACAGTGTGGGTGCCACTCCCCTGAAGGCCTTCTGACTGGTTCCCCGTAGCTTCACTTCTCATGGTGTGGGAACCGCCAGAAGGCCCTCAGAGCTGGATCTCAGTGTCTGGACTGAACAATGTGGCTGGAGATGCTCTTTCAGGTAGCGTCGAGGCCATTTAGGGCTTTCAAGGTCAGCACCAATACATTGAATTGTGCTTGGAAATGTACTGGGAGCCAATGTAGGTCTTTCGAGATTGGTGTTATATGGTCCCAGCTCACAGTCATGAGTCTGGCTGCTGCGTTCTGAATTAGTAGACATGGATTGCACTGTTAGTACTTTCCATCCCCTGAGAGAGATAATATGTACTATGTAATTAAGAGTAGCCTCGTTTATTTCCAAAATGAGTGCCATTGATTACAAGCTTATTCTTTTTTTACTCTGCCCTTTTGCCACAAGGATGTAAGAGGCATCTTTAAGTGCCCAGAAACCCATCATTACCCATCTTCCCCCTCAGGTGTTCTGTATTGGTTTCCAGGTATTTCCATTCACAGGAAGCTCACTAAAGCATGGAAGGTTTGGGAAAAGTTGCCGAAATTTAATTAATTATCCCTGTCCAAAGGAAGCTGGTTCAAAGGTCTCATTGTAACTGAAGCAATTATTGTGTTTTATCTCAAAACAATGGGATGCCATTCCTGACACTGAAGGTAGGTTTCAGCAGGGCTGCCCTGTTTCGAGTTATTGACCCTTGCAGACTCAGAGTTATTGACAGAGTGAAGGAAAGTTCATCTGTGACATTAAACACAAGATATTTGTCTGCCATAGATTGGATTTTTTTTACAGCATTTTTTTTTCTAAATTAGAAAGCTGATGGGAGAGAGACTGTCACATTTTTGGGTTGATGGTCATCAAAGAAGGAGGTCAAAATACAATTCAAACAAGCGAAGTCTCTGTTCCATAAGCTTTGCTTCCCTGAGGTCTCACTCAGTATTCCATTCCATCTTTTCTTAATCTTTCTTTAAATCAGACATGAAATGCAGTGAATAGCCGCACATTGGATTAGGTTAAAGAGCTGAGCTGTTTTGCCACCTATGTTCTTTTGACCTTTCCCAAAGGGATCCAAAAATTTTAATTGCTTTAGGCTGCAATCCTAAATTCACTTGCTAGTGAGTATTAGGCCCATTAAAAACAGTGGGATTCCTAAGGAAATGGGATTGCACTTTAGTTTCTGGTTTTGTACACTGAATTCTCTTTATGATTAATGGTTATTTTAATTCTGAAGTTTTGTACCTTTCTTGTTGTGTCCACTTTGAGGCTGCTTTTGGTGAAGGAAGCAATATTATCTAAAGTGGCTTGACTAGTGGGTTAGAGTCACAATGCACGCTTCCCAGCTGTGTGGTCACTACTACATAACAGAAGAGAGAAGGGAGAAGGGAACATGAAGGCCGCTGCAGTGCAGCTGCACTGGTGAAGTCGATCTTGCATTCCCATTAGTGCCTCTGTGCTGCATTGACCTTCCTGCTGCCTCCCTCCCTCCCTCTCTGTTCTTGTAAGTGGCAGAAAACCCACAGTGGCCTCTGGATCAGGCTGATGTGCTATGTGGTGCCCTAGGGAAAACCCTCCCTGCTCTGGTTTGCTTCCCGAAGAAATTTGGGAGACAGAGCTAACGTTGTTTTTAAACATAAGGTCAAAATGGGGTTTAAAAATACAGTGAGGAGGAACACCAAGCGGGATCAGTTTCCTACACTCACAAGCTGGCAAGATGGAGGATCTGATCATGTGTGTTGCTCCTCTACGAGTTTCTTCCTTTCGCTTAAGGGAAGCAACTGCTAAGTATAATAGTTTAATGCACACTGAAATGGAGAATGCCACCACTGGGGATTTTCCATGGCAGCATATTGAGAGCTCTCTGAGCTCTAACTGAGTTAATGATTGACTGAGAATGTTCTCTGTTCTAACACGTGAGTGTTTAACCTTAGATCACATTAGTAAGGTATTGAACTGCAAATTCTCCATCTTGAAGGGAGTTGCCTGTTAGTCTTTCTCTGGGCGCTACAGAGACAACAACAAAGGATATTCTATTGGGATTTTAAAGTGCTACTGATTAACACTGCTGCAATTAATTAGAATCAGTGGCATTTGTATAAGATCGATAGATCAATAGATCAATAGATAGAGGTGATAATGATAGCCAATCTGTGGCCAAGAAAGGAACAGACAACTGATGGTGTTCCTTGCCATAAAAAATACACCTAACATTCACAGTAAGAAAGGATCCATCGCATCATTGCTTTGTAAATTCCATTACACAACAGGAAAAAGCAGAATTCACCTGTTCCAAAACAATTGCCCAAACATGTACGCTGAACATGAATTTCAGCAGCACTGCTGTGAGGACATCATTGTTATTCTATCTGAACCAATGTGCCTGGTCCCTTGAGCACCTGTGCTTACTTATGGAGCAGCTTACAGGATCAGGCCACAATGATGATTTTGCACCACCTTAATCTCATTGTCTTCAACAGGATTAGCACCCCAGCCAGAAAGGAATGAATAGCTTCAGCAACATATAGAGAGATGTGCTATGCTGTAGCTACAGCGGCCTCCTGTCTCTTCTGCTGTGCAACATAACAATTGCTACACTGCATTAACACTATAGGGTCAAAATATTTTGTTCCAAGGGGTTTGGGCTAGCATGGATGGTTAAAAATGCCCTTAGGATGGGGTGTTGCCTCTTTGGACCACATAGGTATGATATGTAATAAATATCATTCAACAGTTTTACAATGACATTGTAATGTCACAGCTGGTGGTGAGTCCCGTCCCCCCGCAATAGGACAGCACCTTCTGTTATTGTACTGACCTAAATAAACTAGTGATATTGACGCCACACTAAAAAGATGATGGTGTGAAGGCAGGGTATTTTAACTTACTTAGGCAGAGGAAAAGGAAACTGACAAGTCAGTTCATCTAGCTCAGTATTGTTTACATTAACTGGCTCTGCAGGACATGTGTTGAACGGGGACCTAGAAGATGAAGGTTAAAATCCCTACTCTGCCACGAAGCTGAGTGGCTGTCCTTGGGCCAGTCACTCCCTCTCAGGCTAGCCTGCTGCACAGGATTGTTGTGAGAATAAAATAGGGTAGGAGAGAACCAGGTATGTTACCTTGAGCTCTTTGGGGGAGAGGCAAGATGGAAATAGAATGAAATAAATTAGGTAGAAGCCTTTCGCAGGACACCAGGAAACAGATCTAGAACTTTCTGAATACAAAACATGCGCTAGACCACCGACTTGGTGTAAGTGTAAATCCTTCAGCTAATGCAGTTTGTGAAATGCACTATAGCAATTCAAGACATTTAAAGTGAAAACGCCGAGCAACTAAAGATGATTTCTTTTCCTTTTTTTACTTCATATTGACTCAGCATCCTGTAGGAAAAGGATATTTTCACTTAGGTGTAGGATAATTTACAATAAACAAATGTTATTATCCATTGCTAAAGAAAGTGCTGACTTTTTTCTGCGTCAGCCTGGAGATATTTGTGACATACTGATTTAAGGGGGGAAATTTCAAGGGTCATCAGTATTGTGGAACATGCAGATTCTGAAGATGAACTGTGGATATGTATATTTCAATAAGCACTGTCTGGTTCAATAGTTTTTAGCTCCTCTGGTTAGAGGGATAATTTCAGCTAGAGAAGAAAACTTTCCACTACCTTTGGCTCCAAGCCACCTTTCATTTTCTCAGAATTGATTTGTCTGAAGGAGGAAGCCAGTGCATCTGTGCACTGTTTACGACTTCTAGGTACCAGTTTTTGCTACTCGTCAGCCCCAGTGATTAAGCAGATGATGGAACGACGAGTTGCAACTGATTAAAATGTTAGAGGAAAATCAACTCAAGTAAAATGGAGCCCAACAATAAGCTATAAATGCCTTGATGCTTTCAGGTTTATACAACTCTCACCTTATTTGCATCTTCACTGTCGCCTATCTCTCAGGACTTACTGACTATATGACTCAGTGACACCATCTGCATCTCTTGCTATGGCCTGATCATCATCCCTGTGCAGATTTTTCTTCTAGTTCCCTCTCCCACCATTGTTACGCATATGACATTCAATGACCTCTGCCACTTTCACTGTCCTTTGTCGGAAACATATTGCAAAGCCACCAGCACCACAAGTCTTTGGGCCAAACTAGATATGATGCAAAATGTCATTGCACTTAGCATGCACAAAGGTTTCATTAAAAGGCAAATAGCAGCTGTGGAGAGGTGCTCAGAAAACCCTCAGGCGATCCTGATGGAAATACCCCCTCCTTCCTGGCTCTGATTAGCACAAATGGCTGAGCTTGGGGTTTTGTTTTAGTAATTAACACTGTAGGACACAATGGGTTAAACATCCCCTCCTCACTCACCGTCGTCCTTCTCCTGATCAGGAATGATTACGTTCGAGTTCCAAGGTAGCACAAGTTCATCTTTAGTTTTGGCCTTGCTTCTGTAACAGCACCTAGCCAAGCGTCTTTCTACTGTTGCATAATTTATATATTTTTAAATGGAGATTCATAACTGCATATAATTCTCTTATTCATCTGGACCTGTAGAGAAAGAATAGGTGTTTTCCAGGATTGTTTCAGTTCATGCTGTAGAGTGAGATAGCATTATATTCATCTCATTAAAAATAATTTGACAGGAAACACAGAGGATTTGCTCCCAACAAACTGAGCCCGTAACTGGAAGAATAAGTGGTGCTGCCTTTTCATTTGCCTCTGACAGTAATCCCTGCTACATCATTGAGACATTTTACAATACTGAGCATGCCTTTTGATAATAACTCCCTTTCACAGTCTGTTTAGAGGTTGATAATGGCAAAAGAGGTTATCTAGAAATCCTGGCATTTCTGTACTACCCAATAATGTCACCAATGCTTTATCCTCTAATAGCAAATACAGGTGGCAAGGGCCGACAGGGCTGAAGCCAAACAGGGCCACTGAAGGGAGAGAAGAAAGAGGGAGGTGTCAAGTTTGTAGAGTTTTGCAGAACTACAAAAAATATTTAAAATACATAAGGAAGTGAAAAGAGCAGTTTGATAAGAACCACCAAGCATACTCTATAGCTTTGGAATGTTGAATGTCAGTTGAGGGAACAAAAGAAATAAAGCCGAGAAATGGTGGAGCACAACGCCCTACTTGGAAGGAATAACTGTCTGGAATTCTAAACGGGAACACTCCCAATTGGAAGGAAGAATCACTGCAATATTTTGTTCCAGCCCCACTACTGTGGTATCATTCCACTCTAGATTAAGAATGTGAACTTTTGTCATACTTTAACAAAGCTGGACGTCAAATGTATTTATTTATTTTTGCCACATGTTCAATTACTCCCCACATCTTGCCCATAATTTAAACTGCCTAATTGGAAAAGGTATTTCCAAATTGCACAAGTATATCTCCCTCACTGTGGACTTTACGGTGGAAACCACAACTGTTTTCCTCTCACGTTTCCTGCTTTGAGGAGTGAGGAGGCATATCATCATAGCATACATCCCATAAATTGCTGTTTCCTATTTCCCTAATTCCAAGTGAGTCTCTGGGGATCACTCCTATGATCATCCATGCTGTAGTGATTGAGGGTTGGCCAAACCAAGACATCTAAGAGCAAATTCTGATGAGCTCACAGAAACTCAGTCATCTAATGATAATTTCATCATATGGCAGTCTTCTGCTCATTGATACTCCTTCTCTCTCTCTTTTTGGAAACAAAAGGCCATCTTTCACTAAGTGGGCCTGAAGGTGAAAGCTCCGTGTCTGCGTTCAATGTATTGTTGGAAAAGATTATCTGAATTTGTTGCAATCAATCAATCAATCAATCAATCATCTCAGAAAAGAGATGGCAACATTAGGCCAACTCTCTGTACTTACTCTTGGTAGTATTATTAGTTGGATTCACATTTTGACAACTACGTCTATTAAGAAACCAGCATATATTACTGCTGTTAGTTAGAGTTGTTGAGCTCTATTTGTTCAGGATGATCAGACAGTATTTACTTCATTGAGACTACTTCTTGTTACTCCACACAGAGTAATTTAATTTAATAGGTCATTTGTCTGATCTGATCGTGCCTCTTACATAGATTGCTGGGCTGCATCTGTTCTGCAGATGAACGCTGTGTCGTGAAGTCTAAATTAAATATGAACTGGGCAATTTCATGAAGGATGTGTACAGGCAATAGGTTTTCCGAAACCTGGAGGTAATATTGTAAAGCTGTTGGTGCTTGCATTGGCTCTGTTTGCATGTAACACCACACCATGGTTAAGCAATATCAGGACAAGCCAAATAAAGTCTTGAGCAAGTCTTCAGCAAGTCTTGTTTCCCCCATCTGCTTCTCTGTCGGCAGGAGTTTGGGGGCTTCTGATTTAGATTAATCAGAGTTTAGTGTTATACCTGAATCTGAAACTGTGGTTAAACTATGGTTAGTAAAACAACTATAGTTTGACACAGACTTGTTTTCACTAATCATAGCCATGGTTTGATCAAATTTATATGAGACTGTAAACTGTGGTTAATCTAAAGCAAAAGCTTGTGGCTGTGCTAGAGTGTAGGGAGAACAAAACTTAGGCTCACCCATTTCCTTCTCATAATTTATAAATTATGCAGTGTGAGAGTTCTGACTTAGGCCAAAATTAAACATTATGGGTTGTATCTCACTATGATATATTCACAGTAGACCGACCTATGTTAGCCATGTCCATTAATTCTAATGGGTCTACTTTGTGTATGACCAACATTCAATATAACACTATGTAAGCAAACATATAATTCCAACAAAATGCTGAAATAGGTGGTTGCTTACAGGAGCGAACTGATGTGAGGAAGGAGCACTTAGTGTTGCCCACACTTGCTTATTCTCCCAGGAAATGCTTCCCTTTGAAGCAGTTTCAGAAGCCAGCAATGTGTGCAATGTAAAGTATAAATGCAAATGCAATGCGTATAATGTCAAGCATACAATGTAAGAATATAGCAGGCATCCAGAATATTTGGGCTGGGGTAAAGGATGCTGTTGGTGGCATTCCAGTGGCTAGCAGCAATCATTATCCAACTAACTAACCTTTTGCAATCACATTGAGTCTTAGCAAAGAGGTTATTTAACAGAGTAGGTAAATCTAGGAAGATCATAGCCATATAAGAAGTTGCTTGGGACTAGATTAATATTGCAGTATTTTGAGTCTTTAACCAGGCTTATATTATCAATCCAGATGCAGAGCTGCAGAATTTTATCAGTACCAAGCAGGGAAAGTTTCTGCTCTGTAGCTACCCAGAAAAATCGACCATAAAGCAGTTCCAAAGCTTCTTCTCTTAACAGTCTGTTAATAATGATCTTCCACTCAAGTTTCAGCTTTACCACTAGTGCACTACCAGCTGTCACAGAACTGTTTTCCTTTTTTAAAAAAATAATAATATTTATTAAAGTTTTGAAGATTACAAAAAGAAAAAATAGAAAATGCCATATTAAACAAAAACAAAACACATCACAATAATGAAAAAGAAAAGAAGAGAAAAGAAAAAAGGGGGAAAAAACAACAGAAAAATAAACACAATTAAAAAACACAACAGACCTTCCCATAACTTATCTTTCATTCGCTTGTTTCCTTGACCTCCTCACACCTCCCCTTTTTGTATTCTAGTTCGGTTAACTATTTCAGCAAATCCTTTCCATCTTTTCCAGTTATTGTCCTTATCTTAATATAATGTAACTTTACTTTCCCTCTTTTCACCAATTAACAGTCTGTTTTTTCCTAATCCTTTATAACATTTCTGCTAAAACCACATAACTTCATTCCAACATCCTTCTAACATTCCTTAATTTTACAATGTTTCTGTAAATAAACTTTAAATTTCTTCCAATCTTCTTCCACCGACTCTTCTCTCTGGTCTCGGATTCTGCCAGTCATTTCCGCCAATTCCATGTAGTCCATCACCTTCATCTGCCATTCTTCCCTGGTGGGTAGATCTTGTGTCTTCCAGTACTTTGCAATAAGTATTCTTGCTGCTGTTGTGGCATACATAAAAAAAGTTCTATCCTTCTTTAGCACCAATTGGCCGACCGTGCCCAGGAGAAAGGCCTCTGGTTTCTTCAGAAAGGTATATTTAAATACCTTTTTCATTTCATTATAAATCATCTCCCAGAATGTCTTAATCCTTGGGCATGTCCACCAAAGGTGAAAGAATATACCTTCAGTCTCTTTACATTTCCAACATTTATTATCGGGCAAATGATAAATTTTTGCAAGCTTGACTGGTGTCATGTACCGCCTGTAAATCATTTTCATTATATTCTCTCTTAAGGCTTTACATGCCGTAAACTTCATACCTGTGGTCCATAACTGTTCCCAGTCAGCCATCATAATATTATGTCCTACATCTTGTGCCCATTTAATCATAGTTGATTTCACCGTTTCATCCTGAGTGTTCCATTACAACAGCAAGTTATACATTCTTGACAAGTTCTTAGTTTTGGGATGTAACAGTTCTGTTTCCAATTTTGATTTTTCCACCTGGAAACCAATTTTTTTGTCCAAATTATACGCCTCCATTATTTGATAATAATGGAGCCAGTCTCGCACTCTATTTTTTAGTTTTTCAAAACTCTGCAGTTTTAATCTATCTCCCTCTTGTTCCAAAATTTCCCAATATTTCGGCCATTTGGCCTCCATATTGAGCTTTTTCTGAGCCTTCGCTTCCATTGGTGACAACCACCTTGAGATTTTATTTTCAAGCAAGTCCTTATATCTTATCCCACAGAATTGCTTTCCAGTTTTCTCTCCATCAATTCATCCCACCCTAATTCCTCCCTCACAGCCACCACTGCTGCCACCACCGCTCAGAACAAGCACCGGCTCATCCTTCTCCCAAAGGAAATAGGGATATTCTGTATCAAAACAGAAGCCAGGGTACCTTTCATAATTCTGGAAGTGTCCATGGAAAATAGGAACACTTGAAGGGTATGAAGTCACAACAAACAATGGCAATGAATAAATGAACATAGTGAGACATCTTGCACCCATTCATAATTCATTGGAGGTAGGCAGTGCTACTTTTATGGAAAAAGAGGTGCTAGAATTCACCATGAACACCTCCCTCATTCTCTTAGAATTGCAATGGTCCCTACCTAAAAGGTGCCAGAACTGAGTTCCGGCAAGTTTCAGCTGGGAAAAAAAGCCCTGCAGATAGGGAATATTTTCAGTTATTTTAGTGGAATTCTCTCTGGCTACCACTGGCTGGCTAATATAACATCATCTTCAGGATTTTTCCTAAGCATTGTAGAGGTCCTCCATCATCTCAGTAGAAAGGCCAAGTTAAACTTGGGCTCTGCCAACCCATTTTCAATGTCTCCTGATCAATTCTTCATACTTTGGGTATACTTGGGCAACAGATTTTACCAAACACCCTTTCAATCCAACCAAATGTAAGCTATTATTTATTCAGCAATCTGCCAGCAACAAATGAGCCCATTTGTTGGCAATGGAGAGTGCTATCAGCCAGATAATTGACCAGAAGAGCTTCATTGGTTTCAATGAGATTTCCATTCTTTACATCTGGTCTGATGAACTTTCAAAGGGGAGCAACCTGTGTTTATTTAACCCAGATGTTCCTGAGGTGATTATGTACCAGGAAACTGCATGCTCAATGGCGCTTGCTCCTCCAGTTCCACCTGCATGACATTCTCCTGCTAGTGTATTCCCTTGTTATACTGAATCTTCACATAAGTAGAATTACAGCTGGTTTTTGACCCATTAAGTCTCTCCCACTATACACTTTATCTGAGTTAATTAGTTGTGAATTTAATTATTTTATGGCATCACAGGAGGTTGAGGGGTGGAGAGGAAGAAAGCGGAAAAGTTTGGAACTGAGAGAAGAGTCTGCATTACAATTTATGCTTATAGAACGGTTATATATGGAAGTGCATTACAGCTATCTTTGATGATTCAAGGAACTTACTCTATTTATTTGGAAATGGTTTATCATCAGCACCACTATTTGTCCAGGCCTTGGGGAGATGACTGGATTATCTGCTGTAATTTTTATTGGTGAGGATCTGCTTGGTGTGTTAGGTATTCTTGTGGTTAATCCCATTTTATGTTACAGTGGTACCTCAGGTTACATCTGCTTCAGGTTACATACGGTTCAGGTTACAGACTCTATTAATCCATAAATAGTGCTTCAGGTTAAGAACTTTGCTTCAGGATGAGAACAGAAATCGTGCTCTGGTGGCACGGCAGCAGCAGGAGGCCCCATTAGCTAAAGTGGTGCTTCAGGTTAAGAACAGTTTCAGGTTAAGAACGGACCTCCGGAACGAATTAAGTACTTAACCCGAGGTACCACTGTATTAGCCACCCTGTGCTTTCTTTGGGGAGGAAGGGCAGGATATAAAAAAGTCCAGTGAATAAATAAATAAATGTTGTGTAACACCCTGGGAGCCTTTAAGCTGAAAGGTGTGCTGTAATTACTACTACTACTACTACTACTACTACTATGATAAAATCATCTAGATACTTGCCAATGTGATACCTAATTGATTTATAAGTCTGGTAATTTGTTAGGTGCCTTCGGTGTTTTATAGCAAAAAGCTGGCATAGAAAAGGCACACAGAGACAGCGGAGTGTAGTGGTTAGAATGTCTGAGTAAAACCTGGGGGGACAAGGGTTTGAATCCCCATTTGGTCATCAACCTTGGGCCTGTCACTGCCTCTTAGCCTAACCTACCCCACAGGGTTGTTCTGGGGATTAAATGCAGAAGGAGTAAACATTGTGCTCCTTTGAGAAATAGGTGAGAGATAAATGCTAGTGCTACTAATAATACAGGCTAAATAATTGTTGTGTGTGTTATTTGACTATGACACTTCTTTAAACTTTCTCATAATGGACTACGCTAAAGCCAAAAGCATGCTTCCAATTAAATAAGACTTGCTATGTGTCCAGTGCATTATTTCCCTATGTATATTTCTGTTCCTTGAGAGCTATTTGCCTGAAGTAGTAATTATATCCATGCTTTTCCTATAAATGAATTATGACTTGTCAGAGGGTAAATATATATGTTTGTGTGTGCATAGATTTCACAAGAAATGAAACTGTAAAATAACCAAGATGTTCTCAGTCAATCTCTTTTATAAACACACACAGGGTAAAAAGCACAGCATCATTGAAATCTGCATACTAGCTAGACTCAGCCACCCCATAATTCTGGTTAAGTGAACCTTCCGTGGAATCGGAATGGATGATGGATTTGCTCTGCTGGAACTGCATTGGAGATGCTGGTGGAAATGGTATAAATTCAAAGCTGCATTCTTTCCATCTCTTCTCAACACACTTTACGGCTGGGATTAAACAAAATGGGCTAATTATGAACGATGCCTTGAGCTCTTCTATTCAGTCAGTCAATCTCTTTGGAATGGAAACTGCGTGATTTTAGCTTTCCTTCTGCATTCCTGGGGACTGATGTGTGAACTTTAATAGTCACAAAGAGATGAAATGGAGCTCAATTTTCTCATTATTATTTTTTTCTGTAAAAAGTTAATTTAACTAGCAGACGTTACACACTGAAGAAAGATAGCTTGGATAAACTGTTAATGGGAAGAATGCGACAATTCAGGGGTTTCTTTCCAAGCCTGTAACATTCATGCACATATATTTTCAAAGGAAGAATCACTTATTCTTCCTTAGCTGCTATTGTCACATAGTAGAATAAGAGTGTTCCTTTAAATAGCCAGTGAACCCTCTACCTAAGGGTTTGCTTGATGTGACAGTGCCAAAGTCCAACACAATTTACTCATATTTGTTTTTGTATGAAGTACAGAGATATTTGGATTGAAAGATGATGACAATGGTTTATGGTGTGAAGTAAGTGTTGTACACCACCCTGAAATTCTAATAGGATGAAGTACACCATGTAAGTGCTTTAAATAAATAAAATTTCAACTTCCTTTTATCTAAGCTTACTGTCATATCACAAAGTTTCCTTTTCAAGTAATTCTTTTATGTATCGTTTTGAATTTGGCAGTCATCCTTCTTTTTTCCCTTAGCACCAGTTCCAGATTTTTGCATTCCCCTTTCTCTTGTTTACTACCCTCTATAACTGAGGACATGTAGGAAAACGCCTCTGAGAAGACTGGGTCCATTGTAGGACTTCAGAACTGGAACATGCATGGCTCTGATTGTCCCCAATGGTCTCCACTTAATGCAAGTCACTATTATACAATAATATTTATTCTTTTTTCAGGAGTGAATGTAAGATTGCTCATTGGGTTGAACTTTATGCTTAAAAGCTGGAATATTATGTCATGTCCTGCTCCCTCTCCCAGGCAGATGAAGTCTGTTTCTTTTCTCCTTAGGGAGAAACATCTGGGAAGATTGCCAAATCTGTTCCATGTGTGCTTAATTACAGCTATGCAGAAGCTTGTCTCAGGTGTGACACACCCCAGCTTGTCTTAGCATATCTCAAGCCAGCCCACGTGCCACATCACCCACTGCTTTTAAACCACAAGGTGACTTTTGTTCAATTACCTTGTGGCAAAGATGAGAGGAAGTTCACCCAAAAGGGTTTCGCAGAGGGTGAATTTGATTCCTTCTTTTCTGCCTAAACACCAGAATGGACCCACTCTTTAAAGCTCAGATGGAGCAGCTGGCAATGCATGGAAAACCAGAATTAACCTTTGTTCCAACTGAGCACTAAAAAGCAGGTTATCATGGGGAATGCTCAATGCTCTGGGGCAACAACCAACAATGGACTTGGACACAGAGCTGTTAAGTGAGGCCCTGTGCCTGGAAAAAGTCACGGGTGAAAGGTAAGTAGGGCTAAGCCCTGAAATCTGGAATAACAGCATTATATCACAGGCCATGCTGTGCTCATTTCTGGTGCAGCCAGAGGCGTCAGAACAAACAAGGTTGGCATAGCATTGCTTTTGAATCTCTTTCGCTATCCCTGTCTTGTGTGCTATTCCTGCAAAGTACAGCATGTAACATTGACCTTACATACATGTGCCCATGTGCAAAAAGCCTCTGTCCGTATGATCCATCTAAACAAGAGAGAGACAGAGAGCAATTTCACAATTTTGGACCATACAGGTACTTCATAGATTACCTTGACCTACACAAACCTGTCCAGTTACAAAGATGCCATTCAAAGTCCCTTTGTCAAGTTTGTCCAGCTTTAAATGTGAGGTGACTATGGAACTGTGATAAAGCCTTCTCAGTTGCGACAACCCGATTCGGAACATTCTCCCCAGGATTCTCACTTGGCACCAATGTCTTTTGGTGTCTTTATCTTTCCCCAACAGTTTAAACAGTGGTGTTTTCCTATGCTGTTTTAATTTGGGCCATCACTTTTTCTGCTGTTACCCTCGTGGTTTTAACTTTTTAGGTGACCTGCTTCGAGAGGATTTTCTGAAGAATGGGACAGGAATCTATTATATAAATAAAACAGAAAAGCAACTAACATACAGCAGCAGCTCTTGGGTCACATTTTATGCAGCCTTGTGTTACATAGAGACACCTCACCTTATCTTAAGATATACGCATATTACTGGGTGGCCAGTGGCATCTGGTGCACCCTGATAGGCCCATAATGTGTCATTTCCCATGAGAAAAAAACTGCAAGGCCTCTAAATTTTATGTTTTATGTGAATCCACCCCAATGATTTTTTTAAATAAAAAAACCAAACATCAGTCAACACCCACTGATAAACCTAGGTAACTAAACTGCTTAATTGTTTTAATTAACCAGGTAGTTCATCTTAGGTCATGAGCATAAGATGATCAGGGTGTTCTGGAGGGTTTGGCATAAGATAACTATGAGAAACTGGCAGAGGAGCTTTTACTGATAGACCTATGTTGAGCAGAGTTTCTAGCTGAAAGTCTTTTTATTTTCTCACATGCTTTCAAGCTTTCATTGCATTCAATTGTTTTCTCTGGAGAATTAGATCCCATGAAGCTCTTTTTGGCAAGACAGACCAGTCAAATAAGAGCAGACGTTGATAGGGAGACCCCACAAGGGAAGCTCTGCCAGCTCCAGGCTTCTCTCTCCCAACAGAATTTTGATGTTCTGCCAGGAGGGGTCACCTGAGTAAGGCTTAGGAGACTGAGAAGGAAATGAAATTTGTTGGCCAAATATTTTAAAAATGCAACCTTTTTCACCATTTCATTATGAGCTCTCCCTGCAGAAGAAAGTAGATCCATGTTGTTTATTTCCAAACAAGCTGGAAAAACAAACAACTACAGTGGCAGAAACAAGGCAGCAGTCAATGTTTCAGCCAAACATATTGAAACGTACTCAAGTATTTCTCAGCGCTCTTGCATTTTGCAAGTCCTGCAATGGAGCATTTCCTGTCCCCGCTCCAGGAATCTGGGTTGAAAACATGGTGTCTGCTTGAAGAGAGGAAGCATTTCCAGAGACATCTAGTGGCCTCCTGCTTCTGTGTGTTCCAGGTCTACTCTAGTACACAAGGAGGGGGGCTCCAATACAGTGAAGGAGAAGATTTGCTTTATTTGAAGCATGTCAGACAGGAGATCCTCTTGCATCATATCTTCTCCCATCATATTCCATAATAATAATAATATGGGCGGCTTCCATAGAAACCAAAAATACACTAAAATATCACACGTTAAAAACTTCCCTGAACAGGGCTGCCTTAAGATGTCTTCTGAATGTCAGGTAGTTGTTTGAGTTCCTATCCGCTCTGTGTAAAATAAAGCTTTGTATTTCCCATTCACTCTTAAGGGGAGTGTAAAAATGGCTATCACTCCCCCCCCCCCTTGAGCAGAAGCAGATGAGACTTGCAGAGACAAGAGCCACTCCAGAGATGATTAATTGCAGGCAAATAGATACAAAGGCTTTTGTGGGGAAAGACCCAACTCCCAAAATATCTCTGAATTCTGAAGAACACAGGGAGCAAAATTACAGACATCTGAGAAAATTGTTAGGAAAACATTGTCCAGGTTACACATATTTGGTTGTAAGCTTGGCTGTGAGTGACTTTGTGTTGCCTTGCACAAGATAAAGTGACTAACAAATTTAATGAGATTATACATAATTAAATGTGTGTGTGTGTGTGCGCGCATACACAGAGAGAGAGAGAGAGAGAGAGAGAGAGAGATACTGTACATAGTGTTGCTGAAAGTCACTGATCCAATCATTTGACACTTGCCTAAGAGCTTCTTGTGTCGTTTAAGTAGCCTTACACAAATAGAACACTTCCAGTGACAGCCTATATTGTTTAGGTTAAAATCTATGGGAATAGCAAAATGCTTTAGATCCTTGATCAAATAGCATAGGCCAGAGACCCACCTGTCCCACTGTGATTGGCTCTAAGCACCAGTTGCATACAGAAACCAGTTCAAGATGAAACTCCAACTCATGAGGATTAAGACTATAAAATATGCCATATGAGTTCTTCCAGTAACACAAAAATAATAACATGCAGATTTGTCCTTAGACCCTGCTCTGGCCTGCCCTTGAAACATAAATGCTGTGAAGTTTGGGAATGTCAACACTGAGATCATAAGTGCAAGGTAAATTATATATAACTAAAATAGAACCCAATTTGAAAGGAATGCCCTTGCCAGTGCTATTGACTTTCCAATACAGTGGTACCTCTGGTTACGTACTTAATTCGTTCCGAAGGTCCGTACTTAACCTGAAACTGTTCTTAACCTGAAGCACCACTTTAGCTAATGGGGCCTCCTGCTGCTGCCGCACCGCTAGAGCACAATTTCTGTTCTCATCCTGAAGAAAAGTTCTTAACTTGAAGCACTATTTCTGGGTTAGCGGAGTCTGTAACCTGAAGTGTATGTCACCTGAAGCGTATGTAACCCGAGGTACCACTGTATATATTTTCCCCATACGCAAGATGGGAACAAAAAGGCTGCAACTCGAAATCAGCTCTTGTAGGAAGGCAGACATGGCTACCCAAAACACAAGCCTATAGTTGATAGGTCTGCTAAGTAACTTGGAGTCTCAGCCCAGTCTAAAGAGGAAAGTAAATCTCTCTTGCTGTACCAGGACTAAATAAAACCTATTACAGTGGTACCTCAGGTTACAGATGCTTCAGGTTACAGACGCTTCAGGTTACAGACTCCACTAAACCAGAAATAGTACCTCGGGTTAAGAACTTTGCTTCAGGATGAGAACAGAAATCATGTGGCGGCAGTGCAGCAGGCCCCATTAGCTAAAGTGGTACCTCAGGTTAAGAACAATTTCAGGTTAAGAACGGACATCCAGAACAAATTAAGTTCTTAACCCGAGGTACCACTGCATATTAAGACTGAGTTACTTTGCCATAGTACTAAAATACAGAAATGTACATGTCTGAAGGCTATTCTCCCTAAGCAATTCCAGTCCTTCCAATAATCCTTTTCTCTCCACAAGTTCAAAGATTCTGGTGCTTCTGGTGAGATGATGCCCACCCTCTGTCTCCCCCCCCCCCAAGCAGACTAATCACTCTATTACTGACATTTGAAAAACCTGCAAGTTCTCTGTGGTGGGTCCCATACGCATCAAAACCAGGTGACATCTGATGGCCATTGTGTAGTGGCAGTACCGTATCCGACACCAGCCATTGTGTCAGCATGACTTGGCAGGGACTGATCTAATTCTTTCCATCTGTTTCCCTCCCACCGACCCCCCAACCCTTTCATTCCTTTAGAGTTAGAATGAAGTATTAAGGACGGCAACCCGAGGAAAAACTAGCAGCTCCCTTGATTTACAACCCTATACAGGACCCAGTTAAAATGGGGTATTTGGATTGGTGCTAATGCATCCCCACTGACTTCAATGGGGCTAAATTAGCTTAGAAATCAAGATATTCTGGCTTAAGTGTTTTTTGTGTTTTTTGCAAAATGAGCTATAACGGAGACTTAAAAACGTGAGTGGCTTCTTGATGCAGTTCCCATTGTCTGAAAATCTAGCCACAATGCCTCAAGTGTGTAAGAATATATGGAGAGATTCCAAAAAGTCATTAAGCCACCAAGCTGGTTTTAGTCAGGAACCAGCCATCTTCTCAGAAGAGGGAAAAGGCTTGGAAACCGCCACCATTAAGCGTTCATGTATCATTAGGTTTGAGTTTATATTCCTCGAATAAGTATGAAGAAAAATGTTGTGTTATTTTAGTTTGCCATTCCAATACAGTCATTGTTGGTAATAAATCCTTCAGTAGTTTTGGGTTTTTTTAATGCTAATGTCCATAAGCTGTTTGCTTTGTTTTCACAAGCTATCTGATGCTTTGATATATACTTTTTTTTTTTTTTGTTCCCAACTTCCTGATATGAATCGCATGGACAAAGTAAACAGAGTGCTCTGTTAGAGTTTCCCATTTTACAAATGAGCCATAAAATTGTCCATTAATCACTCTTGCCTCCCTAGGGGCTAGTCTGCATTGTTGAGGTTTCCTTTTCCATTTCTGTTGCTTGCTTTGCTCAGGAGATTACAACAAAAAGTCCTATTGAAACACTAAAGAGAAATAATACAAGTGTGTTGTGTGTCCCCCCCCTTAAATGAATAAATAATAATAAAGCAACCCTCCTTGTGGCTAAAATGGAGTTTTGATCAGAGTCCATTGTAGTGCTCAGAAATCTCAGCTCTGTTCTTTCCTTTAACTCCTAGTGAAATGATTCTCTCTCTACTGCCAATTCCTCCCAGCTAGAGAACATCTATTTTAACAAATACTACAAGTTCAAAAGAACAATGACAAGGCCCTTCAGGTTCTCCTGAGGTAATTGTTCTCAGCCCTAGAACTGAAATAATGAACGCTGAGAGGATTTAACTAGGAGTCAGGTATTTCAAGAGCTTTGCCACTTGTTCATTCCTGAGGAAAGTGCCGGTTCTGACACTTTTTTTCTGGAGGGCATATCTGAGAGGAAATGTATGTCTTCTGTTCCTGTCTTCCACAGCACCCTGCCCTGTGAACTCGCATAAGGTCAGTAGGCAATTCCCCAGTATATCCTTTAGCCAAGAGCTGTTTTTTGAAAGACAGGTGTCTGTCTTGCTATTTGTTTCACTCGATGGCTAAGGCGTATAGGCAAACACTTTACAATGATATGTTGCTAAAGAAGAAAAACCCACGGAAACTAATCAGTAGTGAGCATTTTGATGGACTCGTTGACATTTAGATACTGGCTTGGGTCCTAAGATGGATCCAGGAAAAAATATTGTATCATCTCCCCCAAACCCACTGAAAAGACTCTTTAGGGGCTTGGGGGGCCATCCTAAACAAAAAAGAAATAAGGTGCAGAGATTGCTGGGGACGAGGAGAGGGATGGGAAGCTTTTTTCCCATAAACTTATTTAAATCCAATTTGGGGCACTTTCCCCCTCCCTGCAGCTCCTCATTCCCTGTCCCACATTGTTCAGGGTGCCCTCCTGACCCTTTCAAAAGGTAATCTAGGGATATAATTGGCTGCTGAGAGGAGAAGGGACAGAAAACTTCTCTCTCGTGAACTCCCTTAACTTACCTTAGGATCTAAGCCATTGTACCTGTGTACAATCCAAATCAATAAGATACCAATCCTGAATCTACAGGTTGTCATATCCTTAGCTGGTGAAAGCTGATTAACTTAATCTAAGGCGGATAAGCAAATTGATAGGATTGCAAGGTATCCAGGTTTTGTCCAGACTGCAAAAATAACCGTCTTGCCTTCCACTGAGGGAGGAAAAACACACAGAGAACCTTCCTCAAATTTTAATGTCTAGGTAATATTTTGATGCACACAGATCTGATTCAGAGTGGTCATATGTATTTTTAAAAATAAATTCCACCCTCCAACTGCTGTATAAAATGCTGTGATAGCAAAGATGTACTCTGCCACCCTCTTAAGCAGGGTGGGATGGTAGAAAGTCCTGGAGAAGCCTTCTAATAGTGAAGGAGAGGAATCTCTTGGAGCTACTGTAGTACAGTGAATAAAGAGATGCAAGGCAGCAGCAGGGTGTGAAAAAATAAACAAGCAGTTTGGAGTTTGCTAACAGAACTAGTACATCCTCTTTGGTGGTGAATGGACCATATGATGCACATGCATTCTCAGTAAGGGCATGCCTTCACTCCCTCCCCAATTTCAGCAGAAAAAAATAAACTGTTTCACAATTATTTCTGCAACAGTGTTATTGGGCAGCCTGTTCACTTAAAAACTGGTCAGGTGTAGAGAAGGGTGAGCTGCGCACAGTCTGTGTTGCATAGGCTCTGGAATAAGCCAGTCTATTTACGCCCAACTTGGTAAACAGCTCAGCTCATTGCCAAAACAAACCAGGAAGCTCTTCAAAGCAGGGCTGGCCCTTCCATTAGGCAGAATGATGCAAATGTCTCAGGTGGCAGGTGCTTGGAGAGAAGCAGTTGGAAGGGGAGGTGATATGCCTTTACAGCAGTGGGGAGGTTGTGTTCTCCAGCCCAGTTTTCCCAGGGTCAGTTCTTTAGCTGCGAATCTTCTCCATCTTTCTTACTTAGCTCTCCTTTGAGACAAGTGTTACCAGGTCGGCAACCCATGAAGCTTATGGGTCAGAACTTTGCTGCCATCTTTACTCTTGTATCATAGTTGTGGGAAACTGGCAAGGTGTCAACTCTGATGGTAGTTTACCCTAGCATAGTGACCTACAATGGGAGAAGATGTTTTCTTAGATATTTGCATGCAAGTATGTTTGTATTTGAAAGCTAAAGGTTTGGAAAGATGGAATTTCCCAGGAAATCAAAAATAACCATCCTGAAAAGGTTTACAAAGGGCTAGTTTTTGATAAGGTGAATCAGTGTGGTTTGTGAGGAGTTTTGCTAGCCAAGGAGGATCCAAGAATTTAAAATGCTGTTTTCTCATGGAAGTTAGGAGTGAAGAAAGTAAAAGAAGGAAGGATTCATAAAGGACTTTTCTGAGTAACAGCCAAAGCTAGAAGGGAGAAATACCCCTTAATAAATTGCTTGAAATAGCTGTTATTGCTCAAGGAAACTCTGTAGCAGTTTATATTATGGCAATTGCAGTCCTAGACTTTTGTAATAACAAGTCCTGTTTTTAACTTCTCTCCTGATTTGTTTGAAGGGACAGATAATGAATTAAAGAAAAGATAAGTCTTTGCTGACAACGTCTGTAGGCTCTGCAATGTTTAAAATACAATTATTTAGTTAATGGACATGTTCTGAATGATGCAGCAACTTTGCTGAAGCTAAGTGTATCCAATTCTAGTAGGTGCCTGGATGGGGCTGTATGAAATCCTGTTTAGAAACAGTGCTGCATTGCTCTTTGCAGAGTCTGCCTGCTTCTCCTTCTTTTCCCCCAGTGCCCTTGTGTTCTGCCTTTTGGCGATCCAGGATCACTTGTGGCAGCCAAAGCCCAGATATGACCAAATTGGCCCATATTGGTTCAGGCTTTGGCCTAATCTGATGCACAGCCCTACTGTGTACCCAGCACCCAGAAGCCATATTTGTTGCAGGGACCAGCATCTGCACCGCAAATTTTCCACTTGCTGACTATACTGTACAGAACCACAATGTAATGAGAATCCCTGCTTGTGATTGTATTACTGGACAATATAAAAGCAGTCAATTTTTGGCTCTGCTTAATAGCCATTCTGGAGAATTGACAACAGAAAGAGACTCTGCCTCCACTTGCTTCCTCAGAACAACTGCCTCATCACTGTTATTGAGACTCTGTGAGCTTTCCATTAAAGCCCAGTTCTATAATGGACATTGCCAAAGCAAGCCATGACAATATTGAGGTCTTAACAGAGGACTCAACAGTAGAGTAATAGGGAATATGTGATTAGGACTGGTCACTATCATTTTCCCACGATCACCATCTAATGTGGCAATATCCACATGTCAGGATGGGCTTGGAAAATAAGATTTTTCTATTATTATTATTTGGGGGGGGATCATTTTGTTCAAGCCCACTCAAAACATAACAGAATGACAATCTTGCCCATTATCAGGTGCCTTTAGGGAACACAGTGTAAAACCACTATGTGAACTGTTCACCTGAAAATCCCAAGTTTTTAATGTGGGAAAGTCATCTCAAGGTTGGCTTGAAAGGCAAACAGCTTTATCTTAACAAAGCCTCAACTAAGTGGAGTTATAGTACACAGCCCCATGTGTAAGACAAAACTCTTCCTCTCACTGAAGCTCCAGTTGATCTATGATCTAATCTGGTCTCTTTAAATAAGCTTTAGTGTGTTTAGCTAAGAACCCTTTATCTGTTATTAATGTTTCTTTTTGTTATCACCCCCAGCAACTTAAACACCCTCCTTGTATTATCATGTATACTTCTATAAATCTCTTGGCCTTGGCAAATATGTGAGGCTCCACAGGAATTTTTCAGTTACTGGTGAGCTCAACACCACTTTTTAACAGCATCAGCTCTAAGCACATAAAACCCAGAGATGCCTGGACTGGCATGCAATGTGACTCATTCACACCTAGTGAGCAATTCAGCCCATTCCAGGACAACAGAAATATGAGGTTCCTGAATTGTATGTTTTATTAGTCCAGAAATGCCAACCACTACTGACACGCTTTTTAGATTCATTTGTTTGCCTCATTTCACATGTCCTTCAATGTTTTGCAAATTAAGCACAAGCGTGCCTAATTAAAATAGGCTGCCATTTATACACAAAGAATACTTTGTTTTTCTAGCTTACCTATGAATAGCATTCATTTTAACATACTTGTGTGTGCACTGCACACACCCACACATACATGCACATTCAGTAACCTGAGATCACAAATCTGCTAACATAAAGGTTGGATACTGGGATAGCCTTGATGCATTTGGTCGTATCCAACCAAGTACAGTCATACCTTGGAAGTCAAACGGAATCCGTTCCAGAAGTCCATTCGACTTCTAAAACATTCAGAAACCAAGGCCCGGCTTCCGATTGGCTGCAGGAAGCTCCTGCAGCCAATGGGAAGCCATGCCAGACATTCAGGTTACAAAGAATGTTCACAAACCAGAACATTCGTTTCCAGGTTTGTGGCGTTTGGGAGCCAAAATGTTTGACTTGCAAGTCGTTCGTGAACCAAGGTACGACTGTAGTACCATTGACAAGAGGACTTCCTTTCTGTGGGAGAGTGTGAACTGTATACTTCTATTCCAACCATAGATGGCACTATCTCCAGCTGAAGAAGTGACTCGCGCTGCTGTTCTAGACTATTCTCTGAAAGCATCAGACATGTTGTCCTTCCCGTTACTACCCTCCTTCCAGTTATCGACATAGCGTGTCCTCCCTAAAAGAGGGCACATGTTGCGGTGAGACCTGGAGACTGACCTCCTGGTTGTGGGTGGGTATATTGGACAGCCACAACACCTGATTGGTAGGTCCCTCGTTGCTGGGTTAAATCTGGCCAGTGGGGTGCAGTCTAACGGTTTGAGGGACCTATATAGTGGTACCTCGGGTTAAGAACTCAATTCATTCTGGAGGTCTGTTCTTAACCTGAAACTGTTCTTAACCTGCAGTACCACTTTAGCTAATGGGGCCTCCCGCTGCCACCACGCCGTCGCTGCATGATTTCTGTTCTCATCCTGAAACAAAGTTCTTAACCCGAGGTACTATTTCTGGGTTAGCGGAGTCTGTAACCTGAAGCGCCTGTAACCTGAAGCGTATGTAACCCGAGGTACCACTGTATATACCTATGCTCGAGACTCAGAGCTTCCTCTTTCGGCTCATGCATTGGAGCACCCACCCACCTCTCCCTATATTTAGGGCATTTTGTGATTGACCTTGCTATGCCATCGTGTGTCGTCTCTCATTGGGACAGGGGCACGGCAGGAATTTTCCCACTTGGTTGATTGGCTGGAGCCATTTGGGTTTCTCCTGCTGCGTAGCTAAACGTCACAACTTGTAAGGTTGCGGATAGGTACTGGTTCAGGTGATAGGGATGGGAGAACGCTCTCACCATCCCTATGTGAAGGGTATTCCATTAAAGGAATCCAGGGAATCAACTTGGTTTGGTCAACCCCCGAGAGGGAGTTGTGCTCATGCCTGAGTCCAGGGGAGCATCTGGGGAGTGAACAGAGTCTGTTCCCGGGCTTTTCACCTTCCTCAGGTGTTCAACCTTGGCTGACCTATGATGGAGTTCTGGGTCAGCGCTACCTGCAACAGTGCAGGGAGCTAGCCGAATCAGAGCCTATACAACCACTCACTTTTCTGTAATCAATAAAGTTGTAGCTTAAATTCTGCCGAAAACCAAAACTAAAATTTGAGTCAAATGTGTGTTTATGTAGGGGGGAGGTCTCTGGGTCTGAACATGCAAAGTCTTAGAAGCAACAATTGTCTTTTTCCTTTCCCAAGGCGCCATCAGACTGGCAAAGCCTGTAGGTGTGCAGAAACACCCCTCCCCAACACAGAAAACAAAATCCCGTTGTGTGTTGGATGTACCATAATATGAAAATAAAGTCCCATGCGCAGCCATAGTAATGGGAATTTAAATACCTGTCAAATGATAAGCACATGCACAATGCAGAGAACAAGCCGTTTCCATTTGACTGAGTGACATTCACGGACACCACTTTACATCATAGCATTGCTGGAGGTTTTCATGTTTTACTCTCTTGGTCTTGTACACAATACACCGTTTTTCTTAGAAAGGTTGTTATTACAGAGCTTAATTATAAATGTGCTATATTTTTATTAATGTGTGGAATTAATCAGCTTTTATTACAAAACCCATATAAATATACATAAAAATAACATCCCCTTTTCTCTCTCTCTTCCATGATCCATTTAAAAATTGTATTTTATTACAAGCCTTCTGGAACATTAAATTGGATAGATTAGCTTGATGTCAGAAGCTGAAAGCATTCTGCTCACATCATGCTGTTCTAACAATCCCCAACTGAACATGATATTTAGCAAATGGAGGCAGTTTAACAGAGCCTTTTCTGTGTATTTCCCCCCTACAAAAATACCTTTTGTTTGCAGAAGCAGATTGGTTACTCTTTTGATACACAACATAAAAAATGGTCTTATTTCATTTCAAATGCTTTGTTGTATTAAATATATTACAAGGCAATTTAAGAACATAATGCCTATAAGGCTGTCTTTATTCTGTTTGATTGATAGCCCCCTCTGTACCTAAGACCCTTTTCCTTCTGATGTTTCATGGATACACCATGCCTTGAAATTCCTCCTGAATTATGGTTTTAACTGGTGCCCTATGCAGGCATTCAAGGCCTCTCATGATTAGAATCGTTTGAGAGAACAGTGCAGACGTTTTAGCAAGTCACATCTCCATCACCTGGCTAGCCTTGGTTCATTGGAGAGCAAAGTTCTGCTGCAGGGAATTTGCAAAGGGTGCTAATAGTTGTTAGGGGATTCTTGTTCCATTCACCGAGCTACAATTCTCAGAGTAGTTTAACAATCAATCCCTCTTCCTAGAGAGCTCTGAGAATTGTAGGTCTGTGAGGGGAATAAGGATCTCCTAGTAGCTCTTAGAGCCCTTAGCAAGCCCAAGTTTCCAGGATACTTTGGAGAAAGCCATGTATAGCGCAGATGGGGCTTAAGGTTTACTGATTAGACTAACTGAAATTAATAAACATGACTTAGTTTCATTCATTTCAGTGGGTCTGCTCTGAGAACCATTTGTTGCGTTGCCATACATCCTCTTTTTCCAGGACATGTCCTCTTTCTCAGGGGTAGAATTTCTGTCCTGGCTGAATTTTCTGAATTTGCCAAAATGTCCTCCCCCCCCCCTTCTCTTTGGTACCAAAGGCCTTCTCCAAACCCTCTCTTATTTTCTCTCTCTCCTTTGCATTTCCCCACCCCCACCCTCACCCTCTCTCCCTGCCTTCCTCTCTCTCTTTCTTCTCCATAAAAAGTTGCTGTTTTGCTTCATTGCTTTCCTGGGATTTTTAATTAATTATTTTGTATGCCTCCCCGCCTCCCCCCCCCCATCCCACCCACACTCCAAAGAGCTCTCTCGCTCTCTCGCTCTCTTTCTCTCTCTCTCTCTCTCCACCCCATTTTGCATTCATGAATTTTGCTGTATCTCTCCCCAGAGCCCTCCAATGTTGCTCTGGCATGCACCCGCCCACAGCATGTGCCCACTCCCACACCCCCTTCCCCTTGCCAGGCACTGGCAAATGTGTCCTCTTTTTTGCTCTTCAAAATATGGCAACCCTATAAGTTGAGTACCACCCAAAGGAACTTTCTAAATGCATAATTCTAAGCTCTGAAAACTAGAAGTAGCCCTATGTGTTTGGGGTTGCGGTTGCTCTTATATCAGCCCAGAGATGTTAGCTGCAGACACACCATGTTTAAAGCTAATTTAAAACACAAAGAATCATGGCAACTGTAGTTTACCCCCTCACAAAACTACAATTTCCTGCACCCTTAACTACAGTTTCCAGGATTCTTTGGAGTAAGAATTTAAACTTATATAAAAGTGCTTTATCAGACTGAATTAGTCTCTCATTTATATATATTTTTCAAGCAAGGTGACTTCTAATTATTAATAGAATCAAATTAATAAGAAGAAGAAATGCTTTGGCCTCTAGGCCTCCGGCATATTGTAAGTCTATTGATAACAATAAGCCTGCTCCAAAGTAAATAGGAAAGCTATCTGAGTTTATTTTTTCCAGTGTATAAATAACATAAGAAATCTTCCTTTATTTATTCTGCATTTCATTTGTGCCTTGTCTGATATTTACATTCTCAGCACATGTTAACAATGGAAGTTTTTTTTCCACCCTTAATCTTCCAGCTTCAAATACCATTCTTCTCTGAGACTGTCTCCAAAGACAAATGTTACATAAATTAACTCTCTTATTCCCAATACACCTCAGAGCTTCATTTTCAAGCTCTCTTCATGCCTTGATCTTTTTGTGTCTGCAGGATCCTGGATTTTTTACTGCATCTAATGTTCCGTTTGTGTCTAAGGCATATGTCTGAAACTACAAATGAAGGACAGTCAGCCACAGTTTGAGTTAGCAACAGTGCAATGATATAATTTTCAACAGTGTAGTTCTCATCAGTGCAATCAGCTTAGAAGCAAATTCGCTGAGTTCACTGCAGTTTACTTCCAGGAAAGAGGATACACACAGTGTTAGAAACTGAGATATGAAAGCTAGGACCTAAATGGCACCTTAAACCTAGGTTATGGGCGCAACAACAAAATGTCTAGCCATGCTTTTTTATAACAAGAATACAAAGCTGAAAATGAATGAACTGCGGCTAAAATATTATGTTCACTTTTCACAAGATCTTGTGCTGCTGCCCTGAGTGCTGGAAGGAAGACCTGCTCCCTGCTGCAAGGTCCATTTCCACCTGGCCTAGGGGTGGGGACCACACTTACCCTAAACAGCTAAAAGAGGCTCTGGGATGCCATTGGGACATTGCTGGAACAACTCTTGGGCTGGGGCAACTGGCTAAAATGCTTTAAAATGTTTTAAACGGTTCTAATTTTGGTTCCTCTGTTTCATTTTTGTCAGGTTGGTGTTGATTAAATGTTTAGTTGGGCTTGGCAGTTATTTAATTTGGGTATAACTGTACACTGGTTATTGTTGTGTTTATTATTATTGATATTGGTTTTTATTGATTTATTGGTTTGTTGCTTGTATAGGATATATAGTTTTTTAATGTTTGTTGTTTTGTTGTGTTTTATATGTTGTAAGCCCCCCAGAGTTGCTGGGGGAACCCAGACAGATGGACAGGATATAAATTAAAAGTTGTTGTTGTTATAGTCCTCACCCTGCCCACTCCCCTTATATTCTTAAGAGGGTCCTGGGATTCTATTCTATTTTTCTACCTTCCCTTGTAGAAGTCAATAGAAAACAAGGGCTCTAGGCTCAGGGATGGAACCAGTGGCGTTGCAATTGGGGGGGAGGGGGGCAATGTGCCCCAGGTGCCATGTCTGCGGGGGTGACAAGAAGGCACCCTGCGGGGGCTCGCAGCAGTGCGAGCAGCCATCGCGCCGCCACAGCCGCATGTGGAGGATCCTCCGTTCGCAGCTGCAGCCGCGAGCAGAAGATCCCAGCACCGGCGGCAAACCGCTATGTACAGTGCATGTGTGGCGTCACACACATGCACTGTACGTAGCGATGCCGCACATGCGCTGTACATAGCAATTTGCTGCTGGCGCTACTCGAGCACCGTACGGACGGTGGTGGGATCCCTCCGTTGCTGCTACAGCCGCATGTAGAGGATCCTCCGTTTGCGGCTGTAGCAGCTGCGGAGGGATCCCGGCACCGTCCGTACGGCACTGGACCGGTGCTGCCAGCAAACCACTATGTACAGCTCATGTGTGGCATCGCTACGTATGGCACATGTGTCATATGTAGCGACGCCGCACATGCACCCTACGTAGCGACACCCCGTGCCGGGTGTTACGATGCCTTCGTTCGCCCCTGGATGGAGCACCTACCTTAGATGAAGAAGGCCTCTGGTTCAAATGATGCCCTACCTCATCTGCTTCCTAGCTTCCTTAACATACAGATCTCCAAGTGTCCAGAACACTGCTACCTATCCAGTCCAGCCAACAATATGAAATCCCATTAGTCCTTAAGTCCTGCGTGAGGATCTTCCTCATTCTAACCTCATTTTGAGCAACCTTTTTTTCTTCTTTTTTTAGGCACACAATGTAGTCATCTGACTGAAGCTATTTAGGTCTGGGTCAGGTCAATGCCTGAGGGAGACTGCTTGCGAGCCCCATGCTGAGTTCCACGATGGAAGAAACTTTGCTATGTGAATGTACTTGATAAGTGTGTGTGTGTGTGTGTGTGTGTGCATAGGTTTATTCTACTTCTCCCCATTTTATGTGCATATTATTCTCATCACTACTATTTTAAAATATGATTAGACTGCCCTTCATCCTCAGGGGATACCAGGAAAGTATATATGAAGCATGATTAAAATTAATCACACCAAAACATGAATTTAGCAACACAAGCAAAACCCTAATAAAAGCAATTTTAGAGGCAGGCTAAACATAATAAACAACTTGAAAATGCCTGGGTAAAAGAAAAACAGTTTTGACCGGCATGGAAATTTTTGGGTGGCATTCACTTAAGTTTTACTCAAAGTGGACCCCATCAATTAATGAACATGACTAAATCGTAGAATTGTAGAGTCAGAAGGCAACCCAATGTCCAACTGCCTGCAATGCAGGAATCTCAACTAAAGCATCCATGACAGATAGCCATGCAACCTCTGCTTAGAAACTTCCCAGGAAGGAGAGTCCATCACCTTCCACGGGAGTCTGTTCCACTCTTCTTCCTGATGTTTAGTAAGAAACTCCTTTCTTGTAACTTGAAGCCATTGGTTTGGGTCCTGTCCTCCATAGCAGGAGAAAACAAGCTTGCTCCATGTTTCATGTGGCAGCCCTTGAGATATTTGAATCTGACTTTCATGTCTCTTCTAAGTCTCCTTAGAACATCCCCAACTCCCTCAACTGCCACGTTGGTTTCTTCAGATGCCTCCCACTTTTCTCTCTTGTTGGAATGGTCTCCTTTTGTGCCTTTCATATTTCACCTTAAAAAAAAACAACTCCCTTCCATCTCGGACTCCCTTCTCTTTGAGTTTTTCTGGCCATGGGATATCCCGCAGCAGCTTCTTAACCTTTTTGAAACCAGCCTTCTTAAAGTCCAGGGTGTATGCCTGCCTACACTCAGCTTTCCCTTGCTTGTGTATAATAAAACCCAAGAGGACATGATCGCTTCTTTCCAAGGTTCCCAGTGCTTCCACTTCCAGGATATGAGAGAGAACATACTCTTTAATAAACCTTAAAAAAAAGTATCATATCCTATTTTTAATTAAATTTCCCTTCACATATGCATTCCAAGTCATGACAAGACAAGGGAGGTTTATCCCAGGCAATATTTTAAAACCGGAGTTTAAGGTTTCACCATATATTACCCCACATTTCAGCTTCAAGGGCTTTAGCAGTTCTACACCTGTTATTGATGGTGCTGGTGCCTAGTTATATAGGCTGATTATCAGAAGGGAAATAGTACTAGATTTATCATCCTAAAATGAAAGCTCATAAGCATGAGGAGGAGGAGAGAGGGAGGGAGAGGGGCAATGAACATTCCACTTGTCCCTGTCAGGTCTGTCAAGTCTCTGCATGCCTTATTACTGTGAGATTTTCCCCATGCTTACTTTTATGAGACACCAAGGCCCTGTGTTTTTTTTATCATGTTTGTGTCTTAGACTCTTGAAGTTTGGAAAGGTTAATGTACATTTCTGTCTGTGAGGAAGAAACAGATACCACTTAGGTTTTCCCAGAACCTGGACAGGCCCATCTGCTCCTCACTGTTTTGCATGTGTATAGTATTATATTCTCCTGTGTTTCGTTTCCAAAGGTTTTTAAATATGGATCTGCTGTTATAGTTGCATACAGACATTTTAACTGAACACTCTCTAGGGATCTTTGGCTTCTGGAGGCAAAGGACAAGAAGGGTCTCCATGCACATCATGTGTAAGTGCTGACCAAATGAATCTTAATTCAGTTCTGGCATTGGGGCAGTGACCTCCACCATGAGGAATGGGTGGATGTGTTGGTTTTGTTTCATCTCAGTTTTTCATTTTTCCAGTCTTAAGTTCAGACCTCCACATTTCCACAGCAGTTTTGATTTTTTTTTAAGTCCTCAGGAAAGTTCATCAGTATGTTAGTATAATTTTCCCCTAATAATTTAGTTTCCTGATTTGTTTAATATGTACATTTTTGCAACACAATTAATGGAATGCAATTGTGTGTGTTATTTTCACTAAACTATGCATTTTTATATAACCTTAGCCCCAGTAAATGCTTTTTTCTATACATTACCTGGCTGGAGAATTGCACTGTGAAATTTGGAGAACTTGTGGTCTCACATTCCTTACATCAGAATGAATCTTCCACAGGGGGTTAAATTGCAAACCTCAATTTACCATGAATGATGTGAAGAAGTTGTAGTCACTGCATTTTAATTCTTGTCGGTTGAAAAGATAAAGTTTGCCATACTGAGCCATGATTTCTGCTACATCAAAAATAGAGAGCAGGAATCTTACCACCAGAATGTCCTATGGCATAGTAATACTCTGAAATAATGGCATTTAAAAATAGAATGCAGTGGTTTTAAAAAAAAAATGAGGGAGTTTTGGCAGTGCTTGTTAGGGAGGGTTTGACAGGTACTTTATGCCTCAGTGCTGTTTCCATGTTTGAACTGATCCTGTCCTTCATTCTTTGGGTTGTCTAGTTTCTCCCTTTACAGACTGTTGACCTGAAAAAATTCGTGCCAATGGCTGCATTGTTGAAAGCTGCCACAGTGGAGCATGGGCTTCCTAACAGCTGGCCACACTTCATTGTAAAATTGTAAATGCTTAAAACTTTTGCTCCCGTTCCCAGGGGATCCCCTATTAAAATGATTTTGCATTCACTGCATGCCAACGTCCCCTGTAAATGAGCCAAAGAAGCAGCAGATTAAGCATAACTATGAATTCTGAGTGGGTTTGAGTAGTTCAAGATTGAATTTTCGGCAGAAAAAGAAATGAGTCTTTCATGAGAAACAAATCATCGGCAACTGAGCGCTCTATCAAGTCCATAGTGAAATGGAATTCACAATTAACATCGTCTGGATTTTCTCACCAGGGAAAGATAATGCCTTTGCTTGTACAATCTGGGTTCTTTAGGGTCTAGATCCCTATTCTATTTATTACTTTGCTTGGTTAAATAAATGTGACTTCAAAATATTTATTATTTCATAGAGACGTTAAGTGACATTCCTCCTATTCAAGGCTCGTTACTGGTGTATAGAAGTGAATAATGTGAGAGATAATTCATTTGTTTGTCTTCTATCTTACAACATTCCCACACTGCATTTTCCTGGACAGCAGCACTTCCTTGAGCATTACCACTGCTGCATATTATTAATGCTATGCTGAATGCAACCTATAATTATGCTTCTGGTGAACACCCATCTCCAGCATGTTGGGGCTGCCATGAAGTACTTTCAGGGTCCAAGTTTTGCCTTGTGTCACTCAGTAGAGGTCCCACATTGTGTCTGACAAATCCCAGAATGCTTCAAGGCAATCCCACCTAACCTCACGATTTGTCTGAATCCAATGCACATCCCTGATATGTTGGTTGGCATCCATCTGCCTTTTGAGACAATGGCAGAGTGTGCCTGTTATGTAGTGCTTCTAGAATAAGACTAGGACTGGGGTTTTTCAAATCCCCACTCAGCTGTGAAGCTCACTGGGTGACCATATTTGAGCCTAAGCTGCATCACAGTGTTATTGTGACAATAAAAGGGATGAAGAGGCAGAATGATGTATATGATACGTATTTCTTGGAGGAAACGTGGGATACATAGGGGCCATCAAGACAAGAAGAAATCAAGGGACAAAGAGATGCAAAAAACAGCTTCAAAACTTTTTGTAGATTCCACAAGGTGAGGATTTTCCCCCAAAAGCAATTTCATTGCATACATCAAATGCTCTGCTTTCAAAGTGAATATTAAATTAGAGATCATTTGCTGCAACCCTACTTTTGAAGTGTGTAAACAATCCGTAAGATGTGGTCAGCTCCAGGAGCAAATGAAGATTAAACAAGAAAATGCAAGGACAAACCACACCAGAATTAATTGAGACAACCCACAATTTTATCATGCCACTGTAAAGGATACTCACTCCAAGAGAGAGGAAAACTATATGCATAAATCTCTTTTCTGACGTATTTTCTCACTACTTTGAGAGTCTGCATTTTGAGTATCTTTTAATATCTCAGCAATAAAATCATTTAAACTCCCCACTGCTACCACCAGTTCTCTCATCCTACTAATGTCCCATTCTGGAAACTTTTTGTTTAATTACTTAATTATCACACTTAGATAATGTAAATACTATACTTTGGCTGCTTCAAAGAAATCCAATTTTGTGTGTTGGCACCATTTCTGAGCGTGAAGCAATTTGCAGTGAGGAAAGTGCTGTCTTCTTCTGAATGGAGCCAGAAATCTTGATAATGTTCTTGTTTTATGTGAGAGCATGCAATCTTGTGGGGCTGCCAAACTGTTCAATCCCCCTCCTAATTTTACAGTCTTCCTACTGAACCATTGCTAGAATCAAGGAAAATGCCAGGGGGAGAAATTGCAGGTGGAGTGAAAAGTAATCTACCCTTGAGAATAATTTTATATTACTATAGTATTACCCAAGTTGCAAACATGGCCTACTGCACTTCACACTCTTAGCAGTTCAGGGGGAAAAAATCAGTATGGCCATTATTACCCACCAAACCTACCTCAACTCCTCTATCCTAGTGAAAAATGAAATAGCTGAACTATAAATCAGGAGTTCCCTAGTTCAGTTTTCATCTGCAACATGATTTTACTAGGTGTTAGAGGATCCTGTGACCCTCCAAATATTCATTGGAATTGCCCATCACTGTTTCATAACACTTCCCAGCCTCCAATTTTGGGTCTTCCACTGCAAGATAGGCTAGCAAAATTCTCCTGACCATTCAAAGAAGCTTTGTGGTGTTGGGGCAAAGGAAGCTGCTGAAAGAGAGCTGCAGGGGGAAAGACTCTCCTCCTAGAAGAGAGGGGAGTAGTTGTGGGCGGGAGCCGAGCTCCGCTTCTAGCAGGGGGCGTTAGCCCCCTGCCTCCCACTCACCTGGCTGGCACCCACGCCCATCGGCAGGCACCCAACCAGGTGCCTCCGAGGGGGCGTGTACAGCAGCCTAAATGCTGCGGCGCCAGCCCCTCCTCGGCCTCACTCTTCGTCGTACCTTTTCACTTGCTGTAATCAATAAAGTTGTGGCCTTTTCTTCACCATTAACCTTATATCACGTGTCCTTGTGTATTCATTCCACTTTGCGGGGATCGGGTCCTTGAACCACAACAGGCAAGATTCTTAGAGAAGTAGCCTTCCACTCAGCACTGGCCCAAGACATTGCCAGGGATGAACGGGTGAGGGAACATATCAGGAATAAGCAGAAAGAAAGATTGACATTGAAATCTGCTGGTCCTGTGGATTCTTCTTCCTGAGGCAGTTGTCTCATCTTGCTTCATGGGTGGGCCAGGCCCACCCTCCTTGTTTCCACTTGTACAACCTTCTGATCTAGTGCATTTTTCTTAATATACTCTATCCCTGTGGTATCATGGTGTAAGGTTGCTCATGTTCTGCACTGGAGTCATGGAACATCTCCAAATATTACAAGCATTTAACCATTTGGGTCTATATAGCTTGAGAAAACTCTGACTGTCAAGAGTGTCAGAATAAATTTCCAACATTGCTACAGTGCAGTTGCCAAGTGATTGCGAAAGTTCTATTCTTTTGATTCAGCCACATCCCTCAATGTTTATTAATGCTTTTTCTGAGAAGATCATTCATAAGGAATTTATAAAAAGAAAGGCCTGTTTTGCAAAGGGGGTGTTTTGAATGTTTCCCCAGCACCTTGATTCCAAGTTTCTGTTTGCCTGAGAGCATCAGCTAGCAAAGGATCAGTCATGAAGGATAAAACAGGTTGAAATCATACACTAGTCGTGTTCCTCTGTCGGCATGGAACTGGCTCCCTGTGTCTCCGTTTGGCATCTGTTGCCCTTGTTTTTCTCCTCTCTGTCTTTCTATAGCTCTCGCATGCTGTTCCATCTTTCCTGCCTCCTCATTTCTTACCCTTTCTATAGATTTAACCAAATAATTGTCAACCCAATCTGAATGCTGCCCATGTTCTTATTCCATTCATTAAATTTTCATCCTGCACTATGTTGTTCATTATCAATTCCGTTCAGCTAACACAGTTCTGCAATTAATTTTGCAATGTTTTTATTCATGCCACTTTCTTCTGTCTCCCAAAATCATACAAAGTGTATTTCCGAAAGAGAAAATGAGCATAACAGGGTTGATTGATGTCAGTAATATACAGTGCTGTCATGGAATAGGAGTGTTATAAAATTGCAAATTGTGATTTTTATATATATATATTTTCCCCTTCTATCATAGATTTGCATAATTATATAATCAGGTACAATGACTCTGTCTGTGTAATAGGTGTCTGCACAATTCAAAATTATATTTATTCAGAACAGTTCTTGTTTTTAGGAAATCAAAGCATTATTTATAGTAGGGTGGTCTGTGCTGAGTTGTCATCGCATAAAAGACTAAAATTTTAGAAGAAATAAATCAGGGTAGCTCCATTGATTTTAATGAACCTATTCCAATTTACATGATAAGGGCCTGCCCCCTTTTCTGCCTCAATTTATAGCAACCAGGGAAGAACAATCCCTGATGTTTATGGATATAAGATATGAAGGATCGCTTTATAGTGCAATAAGGCTCCATTCTAAGGTTCAGTTCCCAGTTCCTTTATTACAGTTTTACTGCATGACCTCATGCATGTTAGCAACAATGCTTTCAGGGATCACTTTTACTTTCAGGAAAGATAGAAGCTTTCCACTGACGTCACCTCCTCATTAATGACACTTCTTCATATATTCCTTACTAGGGTACCTGAAAGCCTTAGTAAGGAAGGCTAGCACAAGTTCCCACCTTGCTGTGTGTTCTGATAATGGGGCTGAGTCCAAATTTAGTCACGCTTAGACCAGATGAAAAAAATGGGATGTTAGCCATGGCTAAGTCCATTGATTTCAGTAGATCTCCTCTGAGCATGATTAAATTTGGATCTTGGCCATGGTGTGGATAGAGATTACAATGCTCATCCTATATTATCCTGTAAAGTAGTTGTCTTTCAGCTGACCCAGTATAGATCCTTGATATGAACACTCATAAATGATGGGGGAATTATGTTTTACCCTTGTCTAGAGAAAGAGTTTCCTAGTATTCATGAGGCAGGATATGCTTGGGCCAGCTTTAAGTGAGTCATTGCCAATTCCCAAAAGGCAGGTCTAGCACCAGGTTTGAGAGGTTCTCTCTAGCGCACCTGATGTTAGTGACAGGGACTACTGACAGTACAGGTTGCCTGGTTCTGGGAGTGGCCATTTAGATATTCCATAACGCCTAGGGGTTAGGAACATTGTACAAAACTAAAATAGTAGCCTCCATACCCAATGACTTTAGTAAAGGAGAGGCAGGGCAGGTGTCAGGAGTGGACCCCGCAGGGGGCGCTAGGGCCTTGGCAACTGCCTGTAGATGCTTTGTGCTGAAGCCTGTCAAAAGCTGCTTGTGAGAAGGGCACAAAATACACTCAGCACAACGGCAGCACATCTAGAAGGGAAGCAGGAGAGATTATTGGAGGTGCTTTGAGAGATACTTCTCTACATGGAGAGCCCCATTCAAGTATGAGAGGAAGAATTGTGTCCAATACATACCGTGTGGCTAAATACACCAAAGTTTCTTACTGCACATTTAACTCACATATGAGTTTGACTTGTTTATGAGTTTTTATTATATAATGCCCTTGATAGAGGCATTCTTGCCAAAACACACAGGGCATAACAAACAATAAAATACTGGGCCTTCTTGGCATCTTTGATACCTGTTTCTACACAATGAAGATATTGTAGCACCATTCCCGATCCTTGACAAATGTTGGAGGGGTTGTGGTTGTGACAGAAGAAAAAGCAGTTTGATGATTACAGTGTTCTAAAATAGTAATTGAATGATAACGTCAAGTGGAACCATGCAGAGGTGTTTTTTGTTTTTGTTTTTTAGCAGCAGCTGTGGTGCTACTATAAGGTACGTCTAGATGAACAATTTGATAAAAAAAGTGAGTCAATATATTCAGCTATACTTTAAAGGGATGGCATTTCCTTGAGAGTCCTAAAGCTACATTTGTTTCTTTCTCTTACCTTATTTGTGAAGTACAGTACAGGAAATACTGTATACTGTGTGTCTTCCACAATACATGAATTATCTACCTATAGTGGCATTGTTTGCTAGAAATGATAACTGAAAAAAGTCAACAAGTCCACAAAACAACATCCTGAGAAATATTTACAGAACAATCGTCCCGGTCTCATTACTCTACTGCATCAAAATATAATGCCTTCATTCTGTCTCTACCAAATGCCCTATTTTCCACAAATTCTTGTCACTTCACTAACTCTAGCAGGGATTTTGAGCTGCAGCAAACTAAATCATTGCATGGTGTAAAGTAATTAGACTAGCAGAGTGATTCATAGTTACCTCAATAACCTTCTGCTAATCTGCAGGGTCTTAAAAAAAAATCAAGCTGAGATCTCACTACAGGCCCAATGCAAATCGAGAGAATATTTAAAGACTACAGAGATGTATGAGGGGATGAGAAGTGTGCCATTCCAAGCCTGTTTTAAGATGTCAAATAACCTTTGTGACATATCAAAGGTCTATGGGGCACAAAACAGGCAAAAGCTTTTCTAATTCCCTGTAATAGTGTTAAATCTTAAATAAAAGTTATTTCCGGGCCATAAAGTAATGTTTCAGTAAGTGGTATCTCGGGTTAAGAACTTAATTCTTTCTGGAGGTCCATTCTTAACCTGAAACTGTTCTTAACCTGAGGTACCACTTTAGCTAATGAGGCCTCCCGCTGCTGCCCGCCACCGCCATGCGATTTCTGTTCTCATCCTGAAGCAAAGTTCTTAACCCGAGGTACTATTTCTGGGTTAGTGGGGTCTGTAACCTGAAGCGTCTGTAACCCGAGGTACCACTGTACTGTTGTTATATTAACTTCAAAGGATGGATTCATATCAGAAAGGACCCCAGAAGATGAAATAGGGCCAAGCAAGATAATAGCCATAGCCGAGCAAATCTCTGTCTCCCATGTTTCTGAGCCAATGCAAAGAGAGAGGACCTCCCCAAAGTCTTTGTTTTTCAAAAGAACGCGTTAATAAATTGGTCATACTTTTCCTAAAGCAAGATCATTTAACCTTATTTTGAACCTTATAACTGAAACCATGGATGACCTTTACTAGAAAAGATACTGAGGAAAGGCAGCTCTGTTGATTCCACTAGCAGAGCTGGCCAACCTATGAGGCAATGTGAGGCAACCACCTTGGGTAACAGGATCCACAGGGGCAGCAGATACAGCCTCCACTGAATGTATCACCCACTGCTACTACAGCTGCCACAATAGAAGCAACAGCTGCTGCGTGCTCCTTGGAGGCTGGATTTGTTCCTGCCTTGGCAGCCCAGCCCCCATGCCACCTCTATAGTAGTCTTTCGGTGGAGAGGAGGCACTCCTGGTCTCCTCCCACCCCTAGCGAGAAAATGGCAGGGGCAGCCCTCTGGGGTTTCCTGGGCCCTGCACTTGCCCAGGAGTTAGACCTTTTCCACCCCATGACAGCCTTTGATTCCCAGTTCAGCTATCGGGTAAGGCTGATTCGACTTCTCCTCCCTTGTGCCCAATGTAGATCTTCATAACCTTCCCTCTTCTTCCTTGGTTGGGAGAGGTGCCATTTTGTGGTTTGCCTTAATTGCCAAAATGTCTTGGGCTGGCCCTGCCACTGGGTATGCTAGCAGCATTTGATTTCATTGACCATGGTACTCTTCTGAATAGGGTATTTAGGTTGGGGGCCATTTTCCATTGGCTTTGCTCTAATCGCTAGGGCTGTTTCCAGAGCAGGGTATGGGGAAGCTTTGCTTCTGTGCCATGGCACTTATGTTATGGGGCCTGTCAAACATCTGTTCCCCGCCCCTATGTTGGTTATCATTTATATGAAGCCATTCAATAAGGCCAGATAATATGGAGTTGGTGCCATCAATATGCTGAGGATACTCAGCTTTATCTATCTTTTCTAGCAGAGTGAGGTGAGGTAGAAGAAATTCTGGTCCGGCATTTGGAAGCAATAATGGACTGAATGAGAATCAATGAACTGAAACTTGATCTTGACAAGATAGAGGTGCTGTTGGTCAGCAATTTGTCTGCCCAAGAAACATCCTGGCCATCCATACACCTCCCTGGGCAGAGGTGCTATATGGCATTGGTGAGATACCCCAGTCAACAACCAAGCTGCTAGATTGTGTGCTAGATGCAGGTTCTGGGTTAAGCCCAAGGGAAGACACATGGAGCACATTACAATAATCCACTCTTAAGGCTACCCATGCAAAGACCGTGGTGGCCAAGCTAAGTCCATCCAGGAATGTCCCTAGCTGTCAAGGCTCTGTCAAGGCTTCGGGAAAGCTATTCCTCACCTGGTTGCAGCAAGAGCAGAGAAAACAAGGTAGAGTCCTTTTTAATGAGTTTTATTCAACCCTAATAGCGAGAGACAAAAGAACGCAACAAGCCTTAGCATGGCGTTAGTCCAAACTGGGCTCCTCCTCCCTCTTTCCTAGCAACGACACCTCCCTTTACGGTGGCTGCTTGTGGCCAAATGTCTCTGATTCCATTGTTCCTGCATCCTTAATGAACGCCAAGTTCTGGGAGAAGGGGGATCAGAAATACTCTCCAGTGACAACGTGTCAGCTGGCTGTTCTGTCGCAATTTCCCTTCCCTTCTTCTAACACTTCCCAGCTATTTTGTTTGTCTCTCTCTGAGCTATGTCCTTCCTCATCCCCCACAACCCCTGCTATAATCAATGCTGCATTCTTCTTCTCCTGCCACGTCAGGAGAAAGGGTGTGTGTGATCTCCACCACTCCTCACCTGTCTCGCCCTCTTGAGTCCAATTCCTGACAGTAGCCATCTTACCAACTGAAGGCGATAAAAGTCACTCCTAGTCACTAAGGCCATCAGTGCCTAAAGTGACAAAGATGGGTTCATCTGTACCTTCAGAGAGACTTCAATCCTCACCCAGAACAGATAACTAATCTGTCTCCCAGACACAGGAATCATTCCTTCATGGGGCTTATGTTCTTCCATGGTTTAAAATAATTTGGCCCACCACTGCACCCAGAGCCAGTTTCTCCAGGTGTTTTGGAGAAACAGAGTTGTGTTGCATCAGCATACTGATGACAATTTGGTCCAGATCCCCACAAATGACAGCTCCCAGTGGCTTCACGTATATATTAAATAGCATTGGGTACAAAGCAGCACCCTTTGGCACTCCATAACAGTGGAGCTTACTCTGAAGTAAGTGAGTAAAGGACTGCTGCCCAAATCTTACTAATGGAAGAGGCAACAAAAGACAGTGACAGAAAGTGAAGGCAAGGACAAAGAAAGTCTTAGCAGCTCCATGGAAGGATGCCAACCTTAAATGTATGCCTCACCAGTGCTCACTGACATAAACATCTGTACAAATGTATTTATAACTGCGTATGAATGCTAGTAATAAAAGGTTTACACATACAAGCTTCGTTGCTTTTATGGAACTCCTTCAAGGTGCCAAATAGATGAAAATCTACCTTGAACTCTGCATAGTTTTATGTCTCAGAATTAATTCAGAAAACTGGAAGCTAAATAGTAGCATTTAGAAGCTTGCCATGTGGCATCTGTAACTGCATGGAGAAGTTATTGTCCACAGCTTTTTGAACAAGCAGAATCATAGAATTGTAGAGTTGGAAGGGACCCCATCTGGTCCAAAATCCTGCAGTGCAGGAATATGGGGGGATAGTTAAGCCCTGTGTGTCACACGCAGACATATGTATAGAGTACTGGTCTTTGTAACAGTGAGTTTAACATAGAAGACTGGAGGGTTGTATTTGGCCCCGCACTTAAGGGTCCACACCCCTGACTTAGATAACACATGCAAAGTGCTATGAATGCTTGTGTGATTCTATGTAAATGTTTGGCATAATTTGCATTATGTATCATGCCACTTCTTAAGTAGGAAATAAATTATCAGTCCACAGGAAGTTTAGTTGTCCTAAAGAACTATCTAAAGCTGTTATTTTGGGGGAAAGTTACAGGTAGGTAGCCGTGTTGGTCTGCCATAGTCGAAACAAAACAAAATAAATAAAATTTAAAAATTTAAAAAATCCTTCCAGTAGCACCTTAGAGATCAACTAAGTCAGTTATTGGTATGAGCTTTCGTGTGCATGCACTGTGTAACTGAAGAAGTGTGCATGCACACGAAAGCTCATACCAGTAACTAACTTAGTTGGTCTCTAAGGTGCTACTGGAAGGATTTTTTATTTTATTTTTTTGTTTTGTTTTGTTTCAATTTTGGGGGAAAGGAAAACTTTCCATGCTGTTAGTGTTAGCCTTGATAACTGTGCTGCAAATCCCAAAAGCAGAACTTGGCTGTCCTCTTAAATTTTTCAACCAGCATATCATGGATGTTTAGTTGCTATTGGATACAGTGCTTTAGATATACAGCTCTAAAAATAAGGCTCAAACTTGGGTGTAAAGCTCTAGTTAATTAAGATACATCCCTTAAAGTCAGGAATAGAAGTCAAAATTGTGAATGGAGAACATTCAGCCTAAGGATCAGCAGACAGATAATCTCTTTAACTGTACCAGTCTCTCTCCCAGCTCCTGAATTATGCAGATATAAATGTGTTTCCATAACAGTGAGGTTGCAACAGCTTTCACGTAACAAATTAGAAGAACACATAATTTTGTTGGATCTTTTAAAAAGCCTAATCTAAAATGTTCCTAATTGAATTCATTGTCAAAACTCTAAGGATGTGTCCAGATTATCACTTCTGAGCTATAATAAGCAATACCTAAATAGATATAATGTCTCTCAGGTTCCATTTATTTTTTGTGAATGGATTTGAGTATTTTCAAGTCCCCCCCCCCTCCTTGTCACACTTCATACTGTGGCAAGGAGCCAAAGAGCACTTCCCAAACACCACCCTCTTGAAACAACCATCCAAAGCAGAGCCACCCACCCCTAACTTGGACAGCTGCTCCAGAAGCATACCATGGTTGATGGTATTGAAAACCACTGAGACACTGAGGAGAATTAATAGAGACACATTTCTCCTGTCTCTCTCCTAACATTGTTATCCTACAGAGTGACCAAAGCAGTTTCTGTGCCAAAACTGGGCCTAAAGGATGATTGCAATGGACCTAGAAAGTAAGTTTGTCCCAAGAGCATTCAGATTTGAAATTTTTGTGCTTTCTGCAATTTCCACTGAAGCCGATGGTAGCTTTGGTGATGGAGGAGAATTCAGGAGGAAAGTCCTAAGCCACCTCCGTCATGGGGCTGACAGGAAGATCAGATCATTCACAGGTCAGAGAGGGAGACGTGAGGCTAACGTGCAGTTAGCTTATTTACTATGGAAAGGGGGAAAATACAAGGAGGCTCATAAAAGCAAACCTCCCTAATGAAGAAGTTGCTTGAACTGGTGTGCAGTCCCTCTTTCACTCTCTAGCCCTTTGAGTCAGGGCTCCTGCCCAAGGCTCCTGTGCCTGACTGGTCCGTTGCTTGGCAGAATGTAGCAGCCTTTGTGTTCTAGGTGTAAGTTGGGCCAGAGAGCCATCAGCAGAGAAGCTGTCATGATGGAGCTACAGGAGGGATACAGGGTCTGGCTTCAATCTGTCATCTCTGTCAGAGCCTGCATCCAAACACAAATCTTATCACCCTGCTCCTGCCTCCCTCAAGCTTCCTCTTTCTAGTGTCTCCCAGCTTGTCCCTTCTTGAGGTGTGGCCAGTATCCCACCATCAGGATCCAGGATCTAAGTCGTCTTCTTCTGTGCCTTCTCTGAGGGGCTCTTGGGTAGGCAGCTTCCACCACTCTTCCTCATCCAGCTGGTCCCTGACCCCCTCCCGTACACCACAGTCAACAGTTCTGACCACCACAAACCCATAGTTAAATGGAAAAGAAATACATTAAATGTATGCATTCATTCAACTTTGAGCCAGAATATTATTTTGACTATCAGTCCTCAACATGCCCAGACTCATTGCAAAAATAGGAATGGAGAATGTAGTTGTTGTTACTGCTGCTCTTCTGCTACCAAGATACTAGTGAAAAGATTAGAGAAGATTCAAAGAAAGATGGTCAAGTAGTCCATAACAAGCAACATTATGTTTCTCTTTTTTCATAGAGGTGAGGGTGTGTGTGTGTTACAAAAAAGAAACCAGAAAACAAAGTAATCAAATCTTCCTTTTCTTCAATGAGTTTGCACACCTGTGCGCAATTTAAAATGACAACAAAATAATATACTAGATGAAAGGGCATAGAAACACCGTAAGATGCAAGTCAAATGTAATCTACCTTACCTTTCCTATCTGAGCTTTGTTTTATTGATCACTTGAACAGCAGCCATAAATCCCAAATATATACCTCATAATTGCTTGCTACCTGTAGCTGTCCTTTCGTGGTTTTTCCTGTCCTTGTGTAAACATTCACACACTTTTATCAGTTGAGCTAACAGAACCCATATCAACTGGTCACAAAGGTAAGACCAGTAGACCTCTTAGTAGACTTATGGTACTGACTCCAACATGACTGACACTTACAAGTACTAAACCAAATCAGTAAACATTAATTGCAAGTTCATTCTTTTCTTTCCCTTACAGGTTCCTGTGTCTATAACAGCTGTCTGAGAGGAAGAAATTGAGCAGATGAATAATCTTGTTATACAAGCGGCAACAATTTTGTGTGCATTCATTTGAGGCATGACCACGGATGCACAGGTCCTTTTGGACCCGGAAGAGGGCAGAACAAGGGGTGGAATGAGGGCAGGGAGGGGTGCCAAGGCACACGAGGGCCAGGAGCACAACTCCCGCACAAATTGGGGGTTGCCTGTACCACTTAGCTTTTTTTGTAATCAAATTTCAAAACTGTTCAAGAATATACATGAAAATCATTTCAAAACAAAACCAATATAACAGATATTAACAGAAATATAGGGCAGTAGGATCCAATGCTATTGGGTTACAGAAAGCCCAAATAATCAAATGTGCTTTTAATAAGCATTGAAATCATCTAACAGCCAATGCCTCCCTAATAACAGAACAGAGACATTCCACCACAACCTAAAATGAGTCTCACAGGCTGAATTTTTCCTTGTCCCAGCAGAGGACCCTGGACAGAAAACAGCTATCGTTTTGAAATGCCAAGTTTCCAAGTTCCCCCTTAACATATGATAAGACATGAATTCCTAATACTAGGACTGAATGAGGAAAAATGGGGCCTGAAGTAATGCTGATTATAAAATTTTATCGTATACTTTTGGAATAGGTAAAGGCGAGAATGTTGTTGTGCTAGTTGACTGCTTGTAAGCTTCCTGTGAGCTCATTTCTACTTTTTGCGTGTCAAGGCCCCTAAGCCACCCCAAGAAGATTCAAGGACACAGAATTTTAGGTTAAATGTTAATGGGCAAAATTTAGGCCACAACTTTATTGGTTACAGAAGGTGAGCAGTATTGGCTTAGGCATTGTCATCAACAGACTATATCTGACTCCTTCCCACCTTGCAGGAAGTCTGGTAAGGGTAAACTACCAGCAGGGGGAGCCCACCAATGAGGATTCACTCAAGCACCCCCTGGGTTCCCGCTGGGGTCGTGGCATGGCCCTAGCTCCTCCCCGGGCTTCAGACGAGATCCACACCCCCGGATTCCTTTAACAGAATACCCTTAAGCATGGAGGGGCAGGTGATGGCCGCACCTCACCTCCCCACATATCGCTATTCCAATGCCTAACCGCCGAACCTTACAAAGTTGTGGCGATTGCTACGAGGTAGGCGAAAACCAAGTGGCTGATGTCAATTTGCCAAGTGGAAAAAGTCTTACCAGGCCCCTCAACAGCGACCAACCAAAGTCCATAGCAAAGCCAGCGACCCTACCTAAAAGAGGGCGGAAGGGCAGGAGATCACGGCGTGAGGCTGAAAGAGGAAGCCCCAGAGTCGCACCAAGGCTTAAATTGTCTGTGGCCACGCCCCCCAGATGAGCTGATTGGCCGCCTGGCATCCTGACATGGCCGGGGTCTCCCCCAGCGGGACACCGTCCCACCCTGACGCTGAGGGGGAGTGGCTACAGAGCCAGACCACAACCTGGCCCCACCAGGAAGTGGACCCAATTTCCCAGGAAGTGCTCATAGGAAAGTATGCAAAAATATTTTTGAATCAATTAATTTATCTCAGGAGTGAGGGGGAAAGACCTAGGGGTTAAAGGTGGTCCTCCAGGCATCTCTTATTGGCCTTTGTAGCTATCTGCCTCTTCCCCAGAGCAGGCCCACCTATGAGATGAGATGAAGCATCCGCCTCAGGTGACAGAAGTGGAAGAGGTGGCTCCCCACCCATGGTGTTTTTTTTGAGGCCCTCAGTGTGGAAAATCCCCCCCTCCCTGGAGTTAACTGAGAATTGATTAAATGTTGCAATCTGTCATTAAGCTCACTGGCTCAGCAAGAAAAGGAGCAAAAGCATTAAGCAAATAGTTTGGAGCATTGTGTGTGCAGCAGCTGAAGGATAAATGGTCCCAGGTGTTAGTCTAAGCAATTTACCCAGTGGAAGGAAAAGGCCCAGTAAGAACCAAGCACATCCATGCGATGAATGGCTGCAGATGCAGGTGGATTAGACAGATGGGCTCCTGTGTGTGGCAGGTGCCAATGTGGATTGAATTAAATTCAGCAGAATACAAGCATGCATCTGTGCTGAATTCAGTAGAAGTGAATTACAGGAATTGCTTCAGTAGTAATGAACAGTGCCGGCATAAAACATAGTAATTAATAATAATAATAATAATAATAATAATAATAATAATAATGATAATATTGCTCTGAACACTCTGGCACAGGTAAATATTTAAAATGTCTCACTTATATTTAAACTTCCAAATTAGCAAGCAGTGGAAGTGGAGAACTGACCTTGAGCCCACCAGTTTTATCTCAGAAGAAGCGGCAACATGCCGCATTAATGCCTACTTGCATAGGAACATAGGAAGCTGCCTCATATCAGATCAGACCATTGGTCCATCTGACTCAGCACTGAGAGCATCCGCCCATCAGTACCGAAGTGCAGCTCTCCAGGGCTCCAGGCAGGCATCCTTCCTAGCCTTCGCCGAAGATGTTGGAGACTGAACCATGTTAATCCTGAGATGGAACGTTACAAGAAAATGGCATTCTAGGTGTAATGGCCTGGCGTTGAAGCATTGCAGAAAACATGCTCACAAGTGCTTGGTCCGCTTGAGTTCCATGCCAATGTGCCAGAGGTGAGATTTTTGGTAACCAGGTAGAGAGCAGGAACTGCCTTTAAATGCTGCAATGCTTATATTGAGTATCTTGTTCTGCTCCCTCCCAGACAACCCGAGTTACCTTTTTTTAAAGCCAACTGAAACAAAGAAGGTCCTTTCAGAGTCTCATGTGGATAAAGTATAGTACTAAATATAGGTTTTATTTCATAGTGTGGCCAACTTTCCTTGGGATGAAATATGCCAAGTAAAATAGAAAAAGAAATGATACTGTCCCAGTATCCCAGTTCTTCAAGCACACCCCTGGATGTAGGAATTACTGTACCTGCTTATTATAAACATGGGACGCGGGTGGCGCTGTGGGTTAAACCACAGAGCCTAGGACATGCAGTTCAGAATGTGGGCGGTTCGAATCCGCACGATGGGGTGAGCTCCCATTGCTCGGTCCCTGCTCCTGCCAACCTAGCAGTTCAAAAGCATGTCAAAGTGCAAGTGGGTAAATAGGTACCGCTCTGGAGGGAAGGTAAACGGCTCTTCCATGCGTTGCTCTGGTTCGCCAGAAGCGGCTTAGTCATGCTGGCCACATGACCCGGAAGCTGTACGCCGGCTCCCTCGGCCAATAAAGCAAGATGAGCGCCACAACCCCAGAGTCAGTCATGACTGGACCTAATGGTCAGGGGTCCCTTTACCTTTACCTTATTATAAACATACTTTGAACACATCTAGTGCCTAAACCTGCACCCAAAGCAATGCTTATGAGCACACAGGAAGGTAACCATGAAGTCGGCCGGGGCGGGAGATTCCTGCTTCTTTTTTACATTGTTAGGCAAGTGTTTTAAGGGCATCTTCTTAAAGACGGCCTGTGTAACTACTGCTGCATGCTGCTTTTGTCTGAGCTCTGAGACTGTTTCTTTATTCCTCCCCTGAGATTTCCATGGATTTGATTCAAGCACCATTGAACGTGATGCTGTATTAATTGCCCTGGAGGGTAGCAGGCCCTTTGAACTGTGGCTGTGAGTGATATTTTGCTGTAAGACATGTGTCAGCACTTGGCTGGTTAGCTCTGGGGCTGGGTTGTATGGCATGCTGAGACCAAGTATCTGGAAAACTACTTTGCATCCTAATCTTACATCTGTTTTCCATCATGCTGTGAGATTGACTGGACATTCTATCTGAGAAGTGTCATTCCGGAATCATAGAATGAATATATATATATATAATCACACTACATTGCACTGTCAGATAATATTAAGGATTTTCTATCATCTCTTACAGTTCCCCAGAGCAACTGGCATACACAAGTGATGAGGTGATGCAATGGACTGAGGTGCTACCCTTCAACCTTTGGAGGAACAACTTGAGCATGAGTAAGATCTCAGGATTCTGATACCATATGTAAAATTAAGTCCACATGCAATCTACATAGGGTTTTGGGGTTGTGTGAAGGTTGTCTCGCTATTCTGGCACTCAGCAATCATCTATGTGCACTATGTTGCATTTCTTTCATTTTTTCCTTTTCCTTAACCATTTTCTGCAGCAGACATTCTGGTTTTGCCAAAGCAATGTAAGGAAATAGTTTGGTTGCAACTCTTCATGTTTACAGATGACATTTATGGCCATATTTTTTACACCAGTTTCTCAAGGGTGCTTAAATATACCAACAAACCAGTAGTTCTGTCCTTCCAAATAGATTCTAGCCTACTAAGTGGGCCGGATATCTCCTAAATATGTTCTTGAGGCTTCCCCAACCCTCTGGTGCAGATTTGGGGAGGATGTGAGATGTGATTTGGGTTGGGGAGGAGAGTGGAGAATGTCTCATTGCATGAGTGGAAATCCTTGTGCTGACAGGACTTGTTAGTAGACTTGTTCCTTGAGGTTAGTAGACTTGTTCCATTGCGTTACTTGAGGTTGTGGCTGTTGTTGTGGTTATGGCACCCATGAACACAATTATTAACAAGGGCACAATCCACTAGGAAAATCTTTTGTGCAGGCCTCATTGGAGTGAATAGGATCTATGCAAATAATCTGTGGAGAATTTAGCAATAGATTGTTTCCATGGGCTAAAAATGTCTTTCAACCATTAACAGAAACCATAATCTGCCTGAGATGTTTACATAACCTTGCCTCATGTAAGGCTACCTATGCACTTATTCATAGTCCTTATCCTCATCTTGAAACACTCTAAGGAAGGGCTATTGATGTGGCAGTTGACAAGGTAGAAATGTGGCTTGACTGTGTGAAGAAGAGGATACATGTTTGTTTTGCTACAGAGCTAGCTCATAGCCCAATATATGATTTGCCTTTAGGCACCTTTGTGACAGTGCAGAAAAACTGAGATAAGAATGAGACACACAGTCAGCCAATGGCACAACAATATTGGCATCCCCTGAACACATATTTGCAAGATTAGAGTGTGCATCAGCTCTATGTGTGGGGCTGAATAAGGGGGTTAACTGGGATAATTAGAGGTCTGTACTTTGTTCTCAAGTCAAACACTGTCTCAACCCTCCCTCAGTAAGAAAATCTGGACAGCCAATTAAGAAGGCAGAGACTTGTGGGGTCTATCAGAGGACACAAACAACCACCAGAAAGAAAGTTCAGATGCAGGTTTTTTTAAAAAACAAATAAATAAAAATGTACAGGTAAGAATAGGTACTACTTGGCCTCTTCTAAATTATTTTAAGATTGAAAATAGATAAATCTCAATTTGTCCTCATCAAAAGAGGTTATGGAGGAATGTCCACCACCCCCCAACACACGCACAAGAACCCAAAACACAGGAAGACGAAGTGAGAGTACTGAGCGACTTAGAAGCAAATCAGTGGGTTTTGTTTTTGTTTTTTAAATGCACATACCAAGCAAATCTTGGGGCCTGTGCACACCACCATTGCAAACCATCAGTTGAGTTGTGTAAAGTGCCTCTAATCTTTGGTTTAAACTAAACTAAGGGCCAGATCACACAACCATTTCAACAGGGATGCGTGAGAAATTCAACTCAATTTGCATTTAAAGGTGAATCCACCAATTTACATTTCCTGAAACAATATGTGAGCTGAAGCAGAACAATCTTTTGGAATTTGCCCTTATCTGAATTTTGCGATGTAGTTGTCTAACCTAACAATGCTTACAAAACTGCATGTATTAGGAGAGTTTGTGCATAAAAATTAATATATTCATTAAAATAACATATAAAATGCATTATATTGGGGGAAAGTCTTGCAAAAATGTGTACGATATATGTACAAATGGCAAACAAAAATGTGCATATTAGAATAAATTCTCACAACATGCTGAGAAATTTTCTCTCTTTTTAATGCAAATTGTTACAGAAATGTGGAGAACCAAACTTAATATTAGAAAAAGTATATAGACAGAGTGAACCTAAACTGACAGATCCTTCCATTCACACTTATGAAGATCTAATTGGGTTGTTTTGCTCTGAATGCAAACTATTTATTGCAAAAGAATGATCTAAGTTTGGTTTTGTTTGTTTCTAAGGTAACCTATAAATTGTTGCAAAGTATATTTCTGTCCACACATCATTAGATCACTTGGTTATCTTTGCTCCACCCTTTCATGAATCCCCCAAGAGCTTTTCTTTAAAAGCTTTTTAAAAAACAAAATACCCAAGGAATTTATTTATGAACTTAAGCCATTCCAAGCAGCCTGATTTCATGTGTTCCATTTGAAAGCTATGAAATGCAGTATGTATATTACCTTCAACTACCTTAAAGCTACAATGTGAAATTTAACAAGTTTTGAAATACAGAGATGCTATCAGTTGAGCCGTCCCCTCTAAACCATTATTTAAAGAGCAACAATCCCTTGCTAATCTTTACACCTATAGACTGAGATTAGGTGAACTGAAATAACAGAAAGATTTAAAGGTGGTTGCAGATTAGGTGTAAAATAATCTATTCACCAGGCCATAAACATTTATATTGCAATGCTCACCTGTAGCTACCAGGAGACCAAACACAAATTAGCAATGTTATCACATAGGTTATAGCAACAGTCGGATAGGAAACTTGCCCTTAGCACTGCACTTTTGAATTCAAATGTATCGAGTATACCTAGCCACTATGCCCATGGGCTAGCTATGTCCAAAGTTTCCTACTGTAATGTGCTGTACATTATTATTATTAATTAAATTTGTATACCACCCTATACCCGCAGGTATCAGGGCGGTTCGCAGGCCAGAAACTTCAGCTGGTTCAGAACGTGGCTGACCAAGTCCTGATAGGGGCATGGCAGATCACATGACACCGCTGTTATACAATCTGCACTGATTGCTTGTGCATTTCCAAGACAGGGTAAAATGCTGGCTTCATCCTTTAAAGCCTTGAATGATTTAGGTCTGAGTGTGAAGGGCATCCTTCATCCATACCAAACTGCCCACAAATCATGATCAATAGTGGAAGCACTCCTTGGTGCCTGGCAATGTGGTTGGTGAAAAGAGTGGTATGAGAGAGGGTTTTTGTTTTGTAGTGGTTCCACAACTCTGGAAGTCATTGCCAGCCGATCTCTAAAAAGCTGCCACATTCTAGATCAGCCTTTCTTGAGTTCAGCACCCTGTGCTCACAGTGGCAACCACAAGCCTGCAAGGAGGACCCAACTGCAAGAGGGCGGTCCACTCAGTGGCGGAGGAACCCTCTCCGTCACCCGGGGCGGGATGCTGAGGGGCGGGGTGAACTGCCCAGTGACGCATGTGTGATGTTCGAGTGGCAGTCCATACGGAGGCCAGTATGGATGCTATACACGAAAGCGGCAGCCTGTACAGATGCCAGTACGGTCGCTGTGCGAGCGGCAGCCTGTACAGATGCTGTGTGGATGTGGTGCAAGTGGCGCCCACACTGACTGCATGTCCACCCTCTGCCACTCTACAGCTGGGGGGAGGCAGCGGGCCATATTGTCACCTCCCCAGAGCGGTGCCCCTCCATCCCCCCCCTTCGTACGCCCCTGTGTCCACTTCCACAGTTTTCAAAGAGAAAGACTAGGCTAGAGGAGGAAAGAGGGCTTTGCTCTTTGGAAAAGCCCACTCGTACTCTGCATGTCTATGCACATTATCGCTAGCCAATCTTTGCTATGGATAAAGTTTTGTATGGTATAAAACTTCAGACGTTTCCAAGTTACTGTCTGACAGAGCTCTTGAAGAGCTAGTGTGCATGACCGAAACGTTTGCCATAAAGTTTATGTGACAAAAAAATGGAGGGAGAGAGGAAGAAGTGGCCTCTTAGTAAGGAGCAGGATAGGTTAGCAGGAATTTATCTAGACAGCCTATCACTGTGACACTTGACATGTAAATTGTACAGTAAATTTGACAGCTAAAATATTAATGCATCCACCTGGTTCTGTCTTATGCTGTTTCCTCTGCAGTAAGTTCAGAGAAACCATCTTCAGTTTCCATTCAAATCCATCTCATTTATCAGGTTGACATGATCCAATTCTAATCTTTGGAATTATTCGGTCTTTGATTCTATTAACGGATAATTATTTTACTTAGTGCCATTTTCTTAATCTCATCCTTGTCTCACAAAATGTCACATTTCTGCTTAGCTATGGATGTGCTGCGTGGAGTGCTGGGGTTAAAGAGGAGCTCAGCTGTACTCTTTAAGGTTGAAATGTATGCTGTGTCGCATATGAAGGCGGTATCACAGACTGGCCTCTGGGCCACAAATATCCAAAAACCACCAAGTGTTACCACTCAAACTGAATTAAAATTGAGTTTGAAAGGATACTCATTAATGTGCTTAATGCCTCGAGAAATCTAATAATGAAGTAAGAAGAATGGAACCTTAAAAATATATTCAATTAAATATTGTGCGAAGGCCATATTTTACAGGCAGGATTTTTTGTTGATTTAAGAATTATCCTGCACAGTGGGGAATTTCTCTTGCCTAGTAGATGGACAAAATACTTCACATTGCAAGAAATAGTCTGTACAGGCATGCCCTCTTTCAAAATGGCTGCCAGGTTAAAACATTTTCAGAGCATCTATGGCTTGGGATGCATCAAAATACTTAGCTATATGGCAACAATATAACTTTCTTAAGCATATTCAAGTTCTCTCTTGCATTTACCTGGCTCCAAAACCAGACCTCTGTTTTGATACCCCTCACTAATAGCCAACTCCAGCCAGTTTCTCTTTCCATGTTCTGCAGAGATTGAGTCTGCTTCGTGCTCCTGTTCTCCATTCCTCCTGCTTACCACACCAGTGTTTTGTGTTTCTAGTTGGCCTAGTGATGTCTCACATCCTGGTCACCCTCCAAGGGCTAGTTTCTTCACTCGTCCATTTTACCAGTGTTTGGAGACAAGATGGGTGTGTCACTGTTTCTACTCTGGCTTCAAGAATTCCTGTTTGCAGTAACCCTTCCTAAAACGGAGGTGCACTAAGCAACTTTAGTTCCATTTAAAAATGTTTGGCAGCTGGCAAAATTGGGCTCTAAGGGAGCTGCGTGATGGCTCACAGAAAGATATTATTGGATTTTCACATGTCCTAGAAAAAGTTGGTGGCTGAAATCTTTTTATACTAGCAGGAGTCCTTTGTAATAGTAAGGTTTAATGTTCCCTAGGAAGAATGGGAAAAACATTATTCTTAAATGCACGTTGTAAATAGCAAATTGAAGGCTGCAAGAAGGTACAAAATTGAAGGCATTGCTATTATACTGAAAAGGAATTACTTCAGTCTTCCTTAAAAGCAGTATTTGTATTTACCCTCAGATTGGAGGAAGAAATAACTACCACCTTCGGAGCCCACAATATATTTTCAGCATCCCCCCTCCAAATACTGTTTTATCCACCTATACAAAATTCAATCTGCCATTTAGATTTTGCAAAGATTATTACTCTTATTCTACAGGATGGAGAAAAATAATAAATTATGTAAGGTGTTATTTTTATTATCTCAGTAATTGTGTGGTCTCAGTTTTCAACTGAAAACAGATTCGCTTCATAAATGTTATAAACCACCTGAGACCATAATCTCTGCCAATATAGCATTTGATTATGAAATTCATAGGAGTTATTTGTTGGATTGAGCATGACAGCTGATTCCATTTTCACAGATCCTCCTGAGCTGGGTGGAGTCTCCCAAAACCACATTGGGATTTCTCTAAACTGACAACAAAATCATCATAGTCATCTAGCAGGTCAAATACCCCATTAACAAATCAAGAGAAACCCCCAATTGCACTCATTCTGTGACTTGGGCTACATTCCAACCACCTTTCCTTCAATACACTCCCCATGACACAACCTGTCCCTAGCCACAGCAGTTGCTTGGCATCTCAAATTCCAGTGGCACCCTGTGGAATGCTAAACTCTGGTGCCCACTGCCTCTTGCCTTCCATTGGAGCCATAGTTGTGGCGCCTGCTGCAGTGACCCAGAAGCTCTGCTCCCAGTATGACCAACCGGTCACACTCTCCTTAGATTCAACTTTGGTCACAGTCCCGGTCCCAAGGCCATACTCCTCACCTGACCTGCTCTGCTCCCTCCTTGTGTTTTTACCTTGCTGAAATGTATCCTTTATCCTTTTATTTGCCTGGGAGGAGAACAGAGGAGGTTGTGTGAGTGTGTGTAGAAACAAACCTATGGTACAATTTGCATTTGTTGCTCTACCCACTTTTGATCCTGGTCACACACACACACACCACTGGAATGAGGCCCACAGAAGGCTGCCCAGGATGAAAAGTGTCCCCCTGGCTAAAAACTATTCCTGACCTCTGTTTCATTGCCAAGAGAAAGATGTGGGATATAGACTGTTCAAATGCCCAGTCATAAGAACTTGAATGCAAAGATGCTTCACCATTTAGCATTATGCATGAATAGACTTTCTTATATATTTTTTCTCCTTATAAAGACAGTCTTATGTTGTCATGACTTAATGACAGGATTCCTATAGCAGAGTTCAGTGTAACAAAGTGCTAAAGTATACCATTCTGCAGTTTGTCTTTAAAAAATAAATAAATGAGCGATTTATTCAATAGAAATCAGGCATAATAGTCTGGTGCATCTCTCTGCATTTACTCAACACTTTTGGAAAGTGGAGCATTGCATGAGAAAGTTGTGTCCTTCAGTTTGACTTTCTCCTGAACCCAAAATATTATATTTGTGATCAAATGCCAGATTGACATGATTATGCTGTACTGATTTGTCAGGTCTGGTGACTTTGTGGATCTGATGATAAAAGGTGTAACTTAAAATAAAAATTCTTTCCTTCCAAAAGGAAATTGAAGGATGTTTTATGTCCTTCTGCCATAGTTGCACTGCTGTCAGTATACCCTTTAACTCTTTCTTTGTCTGTTTCTTGTATTGTATGAAGTGTGGAAAGCTGGAAAACACTTTAGGGTCAAATCACAATTCTTTCTTTTGCAATGTGAAGAGCATTACTTTTGCAAAACTAAAGAGTCTATTTCTTCTTCTGATTTCTGTAATCTCGTGGGATTTATTTTGCTCTCTGGACAGAACCATGATTATGTGCCCTGGAAAGTGGGAACACACAAACCTTGTCAACTGTGGTCTTTGGCCCCGTACAGGAGTAGTTCTGAAATAAAATTAAGTAATAATGATACTTGAGAAGCCATACCTTAGGAACCACATCGTGATACATTTTGCCTATTTCCTCCAACCTCACGAATATATACCCCACCTTTCTTCCTGGTGGTTTTCCTTGCAGGCACTGACCCTGCTTAGCTTCAGCAAGGTTGTTGTATTGTATGCCTTCGGGCCGTAGCCCAGATATGTCAGTCAGCCTGGTGTTCTTCTTTCAAGCTGCTGTTCAAATGAAGAACAATATTGCAAATGTGCATATCAACTTTCATTCCAACACTGGAATAAAAACACCGATTTTCTTAATGCTTTTAGCAAGACTATTAACAAAATACAAAGGGTGACCATGCTGAAATGATGGGAAACCCTAAAGCATCTAATCCATTGCAAACAGCCATCATTGTTTTCATAAAATTGACAGTATATTGGCAATAATATATATCAAAACAGAAGTGAGGGGGACAGGCAAGCATTAGTGATGTGCATTTACTTCTGATAAAGCATGGATTCAAAACTGAAGCGACTCATGGTGTTTCCAGAAAACCTGTTACTTGAGCATTCATCCTGATTTGTTTGGAGGGATATTAGATGATGTTAGCTATTTAATGAGCATCAAATTATATATAATGATCATCAAACAAATCAGGTTAAGCAACAGTTAGATGATGCGTCAACAGCAAATGTTATCCCACTTTCCAGTGGGTTTTCTCTTAACTTTCCTTATTGCAAAAGGTATATATTTTTCTAACTTCTACCAGGCTGTCTGTAATTTTAAATGACATCCAGAGAGGACAGGGAGACACAGGAAAAGGGTGCAGTTCTGTCACTGACAGCTCTAGATTCCAATCAGGGTGTGATTTTACCACGTGGGTCTCCTTTTAATTCCTTTTAACTCTCTCTGTAAATACTGAATAAAAAGCGGATGGTAAGAACATTCCTTGTCTTTGTACATTTCTAGGCCATGGGAGTTGCCGCCTGGCAACTGTCTTAGCAGTAGCACCATTTGAAGAGTATGTATTTTGCTTATGTGGTGTCTTTTATTCCTTTAGTGTCCCCGTTCCTTGTTCCAAGACAATCATTTCCTAAAATCCTTTCCAAAAATGCATTTTTAAAAATTTTATTTTACTGTTGCTGTTATTTGTGTCTCACTTGAACATATTTAGATTTGTGTGAGTAGTTACTTTCACCAATCCATTTCTGACCCTGGTACAATATTTTTTTTTTTTTCAATTTCAGAGTTATCTGAAATCTCTTACATGTCTATAAGTATAGCATGTGTTTTAAGTTGTGTGTGGCTGCGTTACACACACACACACACAGTGTTGTAATGTGAAGCAAACAATGTAGTAGTACATTCACATCAAGGATGAAGAAGGAGAATGGGAAGTTCATGTTGACCACATAAGATGGAGGGGGGCAGACATGGCAAGGTATGTTTTCTCCCTCCCAAATCAACTTTAGAGGTCCATAGCACAAATAAACCTGCACCTATCTGTGTGCTATTTGGCAGTCTTCAAGCCCCACAGAATGGACTACTAGATCTGCAAATTTCCTTCAATTCTGCCTCCAAATTTTAAACAGTTATAATTTCCTACAATTTGGTAGCCTTTGTTCCCACAGAACAAGCCACTAGATCAGCAAATCTCATTCAATTCTGAACCCAAATTAAAGAAAAGTTATATGCATTTGTCACTTTTCTCATTCCAATAAAGTCATTCAAAGCTTCAGAAAGTGAAGGTCTGCTTCAGATCTAAACCAAAATGTGATGTCACTCTGAAGCTCTGAAGCAAAGTGACGCGCTTTCCAAAGCAGGTTCTGAACCAATTCTTTGCTACAGTCCTATCAATAATCATGAAATAATAATAAAAAATAAAGCAACTTCTGCAAGAATTTTGACATTCTCATCACAAAACAATACCCTTGTAACAGCACACAATCATGCAACGTTGTTAATATAGCCTTTTGTTCCCTTTCCAGCAAATCTGCTTAGGGCATACCTGAAGAGTGCTTTAAGAGAGAGTCGTACTTGCAACCCCGTCGACATAAGAAACTTCTCAGTCTATTTCTGTGAAATATCTACTATTGTGAGCTGTGCAGATGATGAAAATAGAATGATCTAAACCTCAAGGATAACACTAGTCCGACATCTAATTATCCAAGATGAATTTTTGATGACACTTCCACTGGCCAATTAGTTTGCTAACCACAGAAAAGAACACTAAGAATAAGACATTGACACTGGAAAAAAATAAGGAAGTGGATTAGCTTGGGAAAAAATAGGATTCATAGTTTCACTATATGGTCTAGACTGTTTAGCTCACTATATACCAAGATGCTTAGAAAGTTGAGGTAATTTTAAACTGTTAAAGCCTCTCCTCTCCCCCAAGGGGAGGGGTTGTGAGTGGGTCTCGCTTCCCGCACTTCGCAGTGGGTGTGGATGGCGTGCTGCATCACAAAGAGTCCCTGGCCTGCGTCATGCCTGCAGCCAGCCAATACGGTTGAGGGGGGCGTGGTTTGCCGCTCTTAAATGAGCATGGGACTGTGGCTCAGGCTGTTTGTTTCCTGCACGCACAGATCTCCCACCGTCCCTCCCTCTGTTCTCGTGCATTCCACACCTGACCTTGCTATGGACTTCGGTTGGTCGCCTTGGTTGTCCAAGGGGCCTGGTAGGAATTTTTTCCATTTGGCAGATTGGCACCAGCCATTTGGTTTTTCGCCTATCTCGTAGCAAATCATCACAACTTTCTAAGGTTGGGTGGTTAGGCATTGGAAAATGCGTTGTGTTGGAGGGGACGTTGTGGCCATCACCTACCACTCCCCTTGAAGGTTATGCCATTAAAGGAATCCGGCGGTCATGGTTCCTGTATGATGCCCAGGTGGTGGCTAGGGCCATGGCACGACCCTCCGGTGACACTAGCGGAAAGCTTCCAGTTGATTTGCATCAACCTCCCCCTACAAGTTCTTAACCCTTGTGTGACTCCCTGCAGAGTCAACTATTGTCGGTTTGGATCCAGTTCCTAAGCCAATACCACTCACATTCTGTAACCAATAAAGTTGTGGCCTTTTTTAGCCCATTAGCCTAAATTACTTGTGTCCATGTATCTTATTTCATCACAAAGTGGGGAGCGGGGCTGTGATGGCTGGGATTCGGACTCAGAGGCTGAACCTGAGGAATCCCAGCCTGCACATGAGTCCCTGCCTCCAGAACCAGCTGAGCCAGGGCTGGGGCTTGAGCCTGAAGGGTCCTCACTTGTGCTGGATCCTCAGGTGCAGGCACCAGCTGAGTCTGCTCTGGCTCCTGAGGTGATGGAGGACCCATTGCCTGCAGGTGCTGCACTCTCAGTCCCGTCAGGGGAAGCTGAGGTTGCCTCTGGGTCCGGTAACCCTCCAGCCTCTCCTGAGCTGCAGAGGCTCAGGGCAGAGAGGCGGAGGGAACTACGTTCCCGCAGGAGGAGTGCTTGCCTCCAGGCCAGGAGAGGCGAGTCACCTGTGGACCGGGGCCACCCTATGCCTCAGGGCAGATAAAAGCCAGCCAGCCCCAGTCTCAAGTTGTGGGAGCAATGTTGTTGGTAGCCTGCTCCTGCCTGCATCCTCTCCTGCCTCTTTGCCACAGCTCCTGACCTCACCCGACTCCCTGCCTTGGACCCAGCTTCAGCTTTGACGGACTGCCTCCCTAGTGCACCCTCAACCTCGGACTGGACTTGGACCTCGCCTCATGGTTAACCCTCCGGACCAGCACAGGGGCCTTGACTCACAATCTGCTTTAGTCTTTTAACCTTTGTACGTTTGGAGGATTGAGAGGTATGTTTGAGTGCATGCAGAAAATAGCCTGATGTGCCAGGATAAACATTATATTCTGGCCTCATCTACCTTTGGCCTATGGCCCTCAAAAGGTTGCTCAGAAGGGAATGTGGCCCTTGGGCTGAGTCACAATGTCTACGAAACTGTCAGGGACTGGCTACTGGTGGAAGCTGCCTGAGCAAGATGCCTCCAGGGACAGTGCAGGAGAGGACAGTCTGGACCCAGGTTCAGACTGGTGGACAACTGCACACACCCCAGAGGAGGAGGATAGGAACTGGGAGGTACTGGAAGGGAGGAACAGCGGCAATCAAGCAGATGCCCCACCCCTGAGCAAAGACAGGAGTCAGACTTGGCACCAGATGACAATGTGTCTGCCAAAAGCCTGCTTTCTCTGGCTCCTACTCCAAAAACAAGGCATTTACTCCACGTAGCAGAATGAAACAGACAGGAAAGGTCCATCAGGGCTACCCGTAGGCAGAGGGAGAGATATGACACCTAGGAAAATACAATGGTACCTCTGGTTATGAACTTACTTTGTTCTGCAGGTCTGTTCTTAACCTGAAACCGTTCTTAACCTGATATACCACTTTAGCTAATGGGGCTTCCCACTGCCGCGCCACCGCGCGATTTCTGTTCTCATCCTGAAGCAAAGTTCTTAACCTGAGGTACTCTTTCTGGGTTAGCGGAGTCTGTAACCTGAAGCATCTGTAAGCCGAGGTACCACTATAGTCTAGAAGGGGAGTAGCAAGCCACTCTGAGCAACAGCTTACATGAGAGGGCATATCTCTTGAGTTTCTGTATATTCCTGTTCTGATTTTATAATAAAACTGTTAACCACAGGTTCACTGTATAACCTTGCATCTCCGTCGTCTTCGTTGAACTGTGCTACATCTCAGAGTTCAAGCCATGACAGGGTGCAAGGCTGACCCTGCCATGAAGCAGTGTAGAGTAAACAGCTTTAGGTGATGCTATGAGAATTGGGAATCGATAAAGGCAGGAACTGGTGTCTGAATGGTGCAGCAACTCTTCAGGGCCATGAGGGTGCACTTCAGGAAGCAAATTGCCTTTGATCAGCACCGTTGAGCCTCGGCTTCACCCATTACTGTGGAAATGAATGCTACCCTGGCTCAGACCTCTTAAAGGTTCAGAAGACCTTATCCTCTTTTTTTGGTATATGACCAGCCTATCTGGAAATGTTTGCCTGTGCCAACATTTGTTAGATTTATTAAAGAGCTATTCATATTAAATGGTAATCCCAAAAAGTCTGCTTACAAAATGTAAATTCTTGAATTGACAGAGGTGATGAAGCTACATGCGGTGCAAGGTTAAAAGCGGGGGTGGGAAATAAGGAAGTCAATGGATTTAAACTCAAACATAAGCCTTAAATTTATTAGATCCATGTATGTATCACTAGCGTACAGTCCTTGTGGTTTGGAAAACAAGAGCATTCTTTTTCGTTTCTTGGAGTTAAAATGGCAAACTGGCATAGTATGTCTTGGGCTTTTTCTTTTCTTGTCATGATATCATCTTTTGATCATTTTCGCCCTAATGCAATCCAGGAAAGAGTGGGTTTGCTGTTTTATTCATCCAGAGCCAGGTAGAAATAAAAAGGTCTTTTGATAGGAGTGCCAGCATTTAACGTACTGTAAAAAGATCCTATAATGTCACATTGTATCTTGTCATTCTCACTAGTCTCACTAAATCCACCAGGATTATCCCTTCCTCTGCCATAAATGTGTTAGCACCCAGTATAACCACCAGGCTTGTGATCATTGTTAGTTTTTCAAGTTTGCTAGAGCTGGATTGGGTTACTATGATTTTAAAAAAAAAAGGGATGCCAAAGTGTATAAATTATTTCCCTGCATAAATCAGGGCTGCTCCTTCCTCTACTGAGAGGCTGCTGGGGCAGCTGGGGTGCAAGTAAAAGATGTTAATTTTCGGCTTTGCTCTTGAGCTGATAAGGTGAGTGCAGAAAAGGGAGCTTGCACACAGAGAGATGTCAAAGATATCCTTTACGCCAGTCAAAATACAGTTTGGGATTTCACCCATAGCTCTGCATGAAAAAGCGTGAACAAATTCATTGACTTAGATTTGACCTTGCTTGACTTAAAAAGTAGTTCTTACAGTGCCATCAGACATAGATATTGATATTTCATGGCATTTAAGATGCTATTTGCACACTGTACACTAGGCAGATACCAGTCAGTTTGCTAGCTTCTCATCTGTAAGGCTGAGAATGGATGGCTGCATAAATATTATAATGGATGGGCTTTTGTTGCAATCCTAAAACCACTTGCCTGGGACTAAGGCTCACTTAGTTTAATGGGACCCTTATCTGAGTGGGTGTATTAGAAATCTCCTGTTAAATGCTTAAGAAAACTGCAAGTATTTTCATCAGAGGAAGACTTACTAGTCATGGAAACCATAACTACTCATACAGAACCAAGCTAGATATAATGGTAGGTCTATTGGTGTGTTACTACAGGTTGTGACTATTTCCTATCTGCTAAGCACGGCAGGGGGGGCTACTGGTTAAAGTGCAATATGGGTAAATATGAGTGCATGCTGAAACTGATGCTTTCCACCCAGAATTGTTCACTTGGTATTGTAAATTCCTGCCTCAAACCCTTACTGGAAGAAATAGTGCTAGATGGTTCTCCCTCTTAGTTAGGGTTCTCCCTCTTGAATATTGTAACTCCATTTTAAAACCTCTTGTCCATCTTCAGGGAAAACCAGCATGATCCACAATGTAATATACAGACATGCCAGTAATTGCTAGTTCTCCCTTGAAGTATGAAGGATTCAGCATAATTTTTATCAAGTGTTTCTAACTGACAACACTGACACAATTACAATTTTGAAATTCTATGTGTTCTGCATAATTCTTTAAAACACACTGTATACATTTCCCTATGTTCTAGAACCTGGAAGTCAAGGGAGTATAGCAGTGCATACTTGTTAAGGTGATGTGAACTGAAACCAATTTTAGTTTCCAGATTTAACTGTTTTGTAGACCTGCTAAAAGGTTTCCCCCCCCAAAAAAAAACAGGTGCTCAATACTGCCAGTGTGATGAACAATAATTTAAGGATTTGAATCAAGTGTCTTGGCATTCCAGAGGTCATACTGATGATTCTTTCGAGCAAAAGGTCATTTAGACATTCTCTAATTACAAGTTAAATGTTGTTGTCTTCATAAAACAAAATAGCTCTTCTTTGGGAGAAAAAAAGAAATCACAAATCCAAAAGATTTGTAACTTATTCTAACTTCTGGTGAGAAAGGCCTTAATGGAGCCATTCTTCAATTTGTGCTGTTTTGACTCAGCTCTGATAGCATCATGATTTCCCTACAAGTGCTGATCTACTACTTCTACAGACAATTTGCCCTAGATTAGCTATATTCGACAATCTGATAAGCATTTCACCATGCAGGTCGTGTGTGTGGTTTCAAGATATGGTCAGTGATTATTATTTTAAAACTGACATCATTTAGCCAAGATCAAGATCATATGCTATACTCCCAAAAGAATGAAATAATATTAATACTTGTGATGTGTTTGCAATTCTCACTCTGCCACTAAGGAAAAACAAATATTTAACCCATTTCAAATGGTCTTTATTTCCATCAGCTTGATTAGACTTGGCAATGTGCTATGGTCCAAACAAGAAGCATCTCCTCCTTCTACTTTATAACTAAACCGTGATTGCACTAACATACATTTTCTTTTCTAATTTTTACAACTTGAGTACAGTCAAGTTTTAACAACTTAGTGCAGTAGGCAAATGATAATCAGCAGAACATTTCAAGAGGTACATGGTTCTGTGAAAATGTATCTCTTTTTTCAGGAATGCAGTTCTCATTTATCTTCTTCCAAAGCAGAATGAAATAAGCTTTCAATCTTTTCATGAAAATCCTTATTTCAGTCACTGTGTTGAGTTTATAATATATTTTGCCATGTAGAGTCAATAATGACAACACTGAAATCCTCATAGTATTCCTGCAACATCTCAGCTGACATCATTGATCAATTTGTGTCATAAATTAGATGCTTGCATAGCATTGATTTAGAATGCAAGGTCACATACGGAAACTTCTTAAAATATTGATTAAAATGGGGCCTATTTATCTAATCACACATAATCTCAATGACAAATATTGCCGCTTCTTTTTATGAAGTCAGGGTTCAACATGCTAGGTATTCAGAAGGCAGAAGCTTTTCAGTGCTAACTAATGATAAATATTCCCAGCTTTGAAATTTGGTGTCATCAGTTCCTGCTTGCATTTGCATGAGGTTTATCAGGTTCAGCAGTGAGCAAATATGTGAACAGCAGTGTGGCGTTTGCCCTCCTAGGTGGATCATAAGGAAAGGGTTAAATGAGTGTGAAGTGATTGGCCAGTGGTAACCCAAGGGGAGGAGTTAGAGTTAGAGTTGGAGTTGTTTGGAAGTCGGTTGGGAGTTGGAGAAGGAAGAGGGAGGATAAGCCTGTGGGTTGGTCGAGTTGTGTTGTAAGAGAGTGAGAGAAACTGATAGGAGGAGTCAGATAGACAATTGGGATAATCAGTTAGTAGTTATTAGGAAAGGTATAGGTATAGAAACTAAGATTAAGAAACTAAGAAACTAAGATTAAGAAAGAAAAATTATCTGAAACCATAAACTTGTTAAGGCTTATAAAATAAACTTGCTTATTTGATTTAATGTTAACAACTGTCTGGACTCTGTGTGTACCCGAGAGAAACGGGTTGGTGGCAGCAGGAAAGCAATCACAGTGGTGGCACAGGGATCAATAGACCGTCAAACGTCTGGGGACCCTGTGTGATCTCCACAAGCAGCCATTACCACATTCATTTTTGTTTTGATCAGAATTCTCTGGCATCCCTACTGCTAACCTCTTCCCCAATGAAACTCTAGTTCATTGTTGTGAACTATATTAAGTAGACTCCTTCATGGATCACTGCCTTGTCGTGGCAAAGGGCCTTGAATAACTCAGAGAAGCTATGAGCTCTTCTGTGCGGGGCCACCCAAGATGGACAGGTCATAGTGGAAAGTTTTGACTAAACATGATCCACCTGGAGCAGGAACCGGTGAGCCACTCCAGTATCCCTGCCAAGAAAACTCCATTAACAAAAACAACAGGCATATAAAAGTTATGGTGCTGGAAGATAAGCCCCTCAGAAGCTACTAACATGAGTTTGACTGCAGGAGGCAGTAGAAGACAGGAGTGCCTGGCGTGCTCTGGTCCATGGACATGACTAAATGACTAAACAACAACAACAACAACAACAAATATTAAGTAGAAGCCATATGCTTTGTAAACTCATGGATAGAAGTTCGGTGATATTGACAGCTTAATCTCAATGTACATTCAAATCACTGCTGTCAGATTACTTGTTAACAAATGTTCTGTTGGGTGACTATTTTCTTTGCTTAGGTCTATTCATTCTCTTGATTCTCAAATATATTGTATGTGGGTGACATAATCTATCCAGAAAAGTGACTGTAAGTTAGGGACAAAGGCTACACTAAAACCGTTTCTCACTGACATCTAGTTTTCTATGAGCAGGGAGTAGAGATAGGGGAGAAATTTGTTTCAGTTTGCACTTAAACACGATCCCCCCTAATCTGCAAGTTTGAAAAAAATACATGAACTAAAACACAACCATTGTTTGAAATTCTCACTTTGAGTTTTGAAGGGCTGTTCTCCAACCAAATAATGTGTACAAAAAGGCATCTCCTAAGGTAAAGGAAGAATCATTGTGCATATATTTCTGAAAATAACATATAAGCACTCATTATATTATGGAAAATTAATTCAAAAATGTGTATAACAGGCATATGTTTATATGAACATGTGCATATCAGGAGAAATTTACACTAAGATACTGTTGAATTTTCAATAGGACTTTCATGGGGGGGGGGAATCATAATGTGGAACATTGGAAACCAGAACTTAAGACTGGGAAAAATGAGAGACTGAAATGGCTGGATTCGGCCATCCTTAGCAAGGAGAAGCATTTTGTCATGAGAATCCCCATCGGCAGACTGAAGTGGAACAGACTGGGTATAGTTTACTACCTCATCTGCTGTTTGTGAGGACTGGCCCCGAGTTCAAAGGCTTAAATAAAACACCCTTGTATGTCTTTGGTCATGAAATGCCAGCGATCCATTGAAGATATTAACATTGAGGTTTCCTGTTAGAAAAGGCTAAGTCCTATTAAATAGCAGCCCATATGCTGGTCGGGAATTCTACAGCATTAGAACATCAATCAATCTTATCACTACCCAACTAGTAGGGAACCGGCAGACTTTTTCTTCATTATTACTTCTCTCCTTTGATCTTTCTCCCCCTTCAACCTCACTCAACTTCCTCTTACAAGCCATCAAGCTCCTTGGCAAAGGTGTTCATATCAACACCATCTGGTAGCATGCAAAAAGGAAATGTTTCTCAGGTTCCCAATAGGCAATCCCGTAGTGCTATCCATGATCTGTTGACATGATTTCTAGTTCAGTATTTCTGTACAATTGATGGCATTGCCTACCATCAATGTGAGAAGATTGAGTTGCCCTCGCATCTGTAGGATCTGTAACTCTATGTCTCTTTTTTTAAAAAACTGGATGTAAACTTGCAACGTATGGAGGTGTCATTGTCAACTACAAAATAAGAACTGCCCATTTTTATATGTATATACAAAACAACAACTTTGTGATGATGGGAGCCGAATATTTAGCAGGCACCATGTCTGTTTTTCTTATGCTACTTGTTAATTAACATACATTGTGAACCTATGAAAACAGCAACATGTGAAGTGTAGCATCCAGCTGTGATTTGTGACTGAAGTGTATAAAGAAGCATAGAGGATGTGACTGCGGGAAACCCCAGAAGCAGTTGCATGGGATGAAATATGGGAGCAAAAGTTGGTGTCTAGCTGGCTATTTATTTTTTCAATGGGATTTTATTTGGAATCAGTTTCAATGAATATCTGAGAATGCACAGGAGAGAGAAAAAGGGCTGTGGCAATGACAGAGGACAAATTGAGTCAACAAATACCGGTAAGTTCAAGCTAGGGTGCTCTCTTCAGAAGGAGTCCTGATGCCCGAGAGAGAGAGAGGAATTACAGAGAGGAATTGATGAAAGAGAGAAAAGGGAACCATGTAGTTTCAAATGCATCAGGTTGAGCTTTTCCCTTTGATAAACTGATGTTATTCATACATTTTTCAGACAATGCTATTTTCCAAATGTGATTGTACCATTTCTCAGGGGAGAAGTCTGTAGAGTTATTCCAGTCTCTAGAAATTGTCAGTTTTTGTTTACTGTATGATATTTTTCTCCTTTCTCTTATGTATTTTCCTCATTCTGTTGTTACTTAAACACAGTGAAAATGATAAGAAAGGAAGAACACACATAGCAACACAAGTTCACTAATTAAGATGAAAAGGAAACGGATTATAATCCTAAATGGATCATGGTTATTCTCCTGGGGCAATAAGCGAAGAGAAGATCAGTAACTATTGAGAGTTAGTTATGTAGCCAGAAAAAAGTATGCATCTTGGGATGTGATCAGAAGTTTGAAGGCCTTCCTCATGGGGAACAAATGGAAATGGTGCCATAGCTTCTGCTTTTTCAGCATTGAAATTACATCATCATTAATTATTATTATTATTATTATTATTATTATTATTATTATTATTATTATTGAATTTATACACCGCCCTATACCTGGGGGGTCTCAGGGTGGTTCACAGAATAAAATCAAGATATAAAATCACAAAATGCCTAATAAAAATAAAAACAACCACCCAATAGCGCCCCCACACACAAAACACTTTTTGAAAGGGCAATTACTTGCTGTTATTAACATTTAATTCAATACCACTGAAATGGAAGGATGCAACTAAGCCTATATTCCTATTCAGACTTAGCTGGGAGTCAGCCCCATTGAGCTCAGTGGGGCTTAATTCTGAGCAGACAGGATCGCACTGCATGACTTCAATCCTATGCACAACTAACTCAATATGAGTTAATTCTGCATGAGCAATCATATAAGACTGAGGAGTCCAAAATTTGCTAAGGAATCCAGCTCTGAATTTCAGTACTTCAGATGATGTGGTGAATTTCTGAATGCAAAATTTGTTGGCTTTCAGCCAGCCAGCATTAACCAGAATTTTTGAAAATAGACTTGGAGATATGGGCACATAGCCAGATGCTAACTCTCACATTTTCTTTATAACCCTTAGGTATACATTGTTATTAATGGCATACAGAGAGGAGAACCTGGACAAATTCAGTTTTTCCTTTTTCTTTTATTTTTTGTGTAGGGCAAATATTTCACAATTTGCTACCATACAATTTAGTGCTTTTCATATCCAACAATGTCTCAGTAATGATAGCCTATTAAAAATATCTGTTTAAAGTTTCTCTCTCAATTTAACTGCATGCGGACTACTCACCTATGCATATTCCCTGCAGATAGTTCCTTAGCACAGATGAAATTTATATTGGTTTGGTACTGAGCTGTGAGAGGCCTGCTGGTATAATGTCAGGGACAGAATTGTACTGTGTCAAACTCCTGAATGTGAATGAGTAGTATTATGTAGCTCAGTCTGGCTAATTACCATTACTTGGGAGACTGGTAGTCACTTTCTCTTCAAACACACAATTCTTGAGCAGTGAGAGACCTATTGCTTAGCATTAGCAAAAGGGTTCTATGTACTCAGCAACTGCAACAATTATGAGTAAATTACTGCATAGAATATTGCCCTGCACCAATGTTACAGGGAACTAAAATCCTATGGGGTTAGTTAAAGCACTCCAGCCGCACACATCCATTTACATACACCTGCAAAGTGCCTCTGCTTCGCAGGGCTTCTGTGTTAATAATAGGACTGAGTGAATGATGAGGTGGATGAATGGGATACTATGTAGAATGACAGTTTGTTTATTTTTTCCTAAGGTGCCAAATAAAGATCCAAACTCTACCGAGATTCCAAAGGACCAGAAAAGACTTTTTATGTATGTGACAACAGCCGCAGAGATGTTGCTAGCTCAGAGATGGAAGGAAGAAACCATTTTGATCAAGGAAGAATGGCAAACCAAGTTGATGGACTATGCTGAAATGGCAAAATTAACGGGGAAGCTCAGAAACCAAGAGGACAAGAACTTCAAAAAAAGAACGGGGAAAATTTATAATCTATTTAGGAGACCATTGTAAGCAAATGAAAACATTAGCAGGATTTTAATAACACTTGTGAAGTAACAAAAATATGGATAGTTTAGATGGGTTAAAAATTTGGATAACTAACTGATATGCAGTTGTAAACATTGTCATTAGGACCCATAGAGGGGATGGGAGATGGGTCCTGCGATTCAAAGTAATCTCTTTAAATTGTTTTTTGTTATTGTTATATGTTTATATCTTCTTAAAGTCAAATAAAAATTATTTACAAATAAAGTATAGGGATAATACATTGCGCTACCAGGCGGCAACAGCCCCAGTCCCCATGGATCATAAGGAAGGAATAAAGACTCTGACAATGTTATATGGAATTAAAATTAGGCCACAACTTTATTAAACTTCCAAATGTAGGAAGACCTTGGCTTAGGCCTTGGGTGTGTATCCCTCCCAACCCCCCAGCCGGGGGAAACTGGGGTTCATCAGGGTAAATGGGATATGGGGGTGCTCTGCAAGATGTAAGTGTAGGCAGGCAGCTGAGCCCATATCCCCGCATGCAGGGCAGTTCACTGACAACCTTTCAGTCTATGGCCAGTGACTCCCATATATATAACCCCTTTAAGAGGGGGACCCTGGAATCGCCGTTGCAGGGGTTGTGAAACACCACCTCACTCTCCCCCCCCCAACACCATATAGGGAAGAAACAACTAAAGGATTCCACCCAAGGCCATAACCACCAAAGTTGTGATGAATTGCTATGGGGAAGACAAAACCTGCCAATGCAGGAAAATTTCTTCTCAGTCCTTCAACAGCAGCCAGTCAAAGACTGTAGCAGCACTCGCTAAACAGAAAGAAAAAGTTAACCTGCAAACAAGAAACATTAAACAAAAGGAGGGTAGGGAGCGTTTCCGAGCACAATTCAAAGTGTTGGTGCTGACCTTTAAAGCCCTAAAGGGCCTCAGTCCAGTATACCTGAAAGAGCGTCTCCACTCCCATCGTTCTGCCCAGACACTGAGGTCCAGCACCGAGGGCCTTCTGGTTGTTCTCTTTCTTAGAGAAGTCAAGTTATAGGGAACCAGGCAGGGGGCCTTCTCGGTAGTGGCACCTGCCCTGTGGAACGTCCTCCCACCAGATGTCAAAGAGAACAGCAACTACCAGACTTTTAGAAGACATCTAAAGGCAGCCCTGTTTAGGGAAGCTTTTAATGTTTAATAGACTATTGTATTTTAATATTTTGTTGGAAGCCACCCAGAGTGGCTGGGGAAACCCAACCAGATGGGCGAGGTATAAATAAATTATTATTATTATTATTATTATTATTATTATTATTATTATTATCCAGAGCCGACTGCCCGGCTATTGTCAGGTCCACCCCCTATTTATAAATGGGGCTGGCCCCACCTCCCAGCAAGATTACTGAGGCTGGGCATGAACCTCCAAAAATTAACACTGAGAGGCAAGACAGCCCCTGTTTGCCAATAAGCTCCCTGGGAACTGTAGCACCACACGGGATCCCGCAAAGGCACCCACAATGTGAAGTGTGAATGCTCATTATGCTCAGCAATTCAGTCACAAGACATAACGTACCACAAGTGTCTTACTTGTTAGGGTTTTAGTCTTGCTTTTGGTTGCGTTTCTTTGCTTTTCAAACTGTTTTTAATGTATGTGTAAATCTCCTTGAGAAGGTGGTTTAGAATGTCATTAATAAATGGATAATAACAGGAGTAGGAATAACAGCATCTGTTTCAAGAAGAATTGCAGCATGTTGTTGTTGTGAGCTGCCTTGAGTAATTTGTATGGTTGGGGAAAGTAGCATACAAGTATCAAATTAAATCATTGGATGTGGATATTACTTGAGATATAAGCCAGGCAGGATGAAGTCTACCCTAGAAAGGCAAATTGTCAGTAATTGTCCCTGCCTTGAAGTCTAGTGAACGGCATCCAAACGTGACATTGGTGTGAAAACAACTGATATTGTGTTCATCCTTTCCACATCGTTCTTCCATCTAAACATTGTTAAGAGTGGTGTGGAATCAGACATTGGGGCAAGTGGTTCTGACTTCTCTGTAGAAATGCATGAATCGGGCCTCAGAGACTAGTTTTGAGGAAAGGAGATTATCTTTCCTGACTGAGAATAAGAGCTGCTTCATCCATTACATCTTTAGCATACACACTTGTTTCAAACCATAATCTGCAGGGGAGCCAAACAGATGTTTTAGACACTGATATTTTTAAAACTGCACATTCCAGGATGCTTGTGATGGGTCAGAGCTCCCTGCCACATGTACACATCTTTAAAAGCCTTATTTTTTTCTTGGTCTCATGTAATGTATAAAGTGCCAAGAGGGGAAGGAGACAGAGATAAGCATACAAGAGGGAAACCAAGTGATTATTTTTCCAGAACTAGCCCAGGAAATTTTGTTGCCAAAGCCAAAGAACAAGGCGATGTTCCCCTCATTCCATATAAAGCAGCTAAGATGACCGGCCCTTAACTGCTGAGGGCCAGGGTCGTCCACATCTCTTGAGGACCACAGGCTGGCTTAGGTGCAGAGCAGAATGCATGGCACAGAAAATGCTCTTCTGCAGCACTCGCCACTGCTCCCATTCGCCAGCATCTGCTGTCTGACATAGGTATCAGCTGCCTCACCCTATCTAATAGTAGAACTCACATTAGCAAATAGGTAAAGGTAAAGGTAAAGGACTCCTGGACGGTTAAGTCCAGTCAAAGGCAACTATGGGGTTGGGGCGCTCATCTCGTTTTCAGGCCAAGGGAGACAGCATTTGTCCCCAGACAGCTTTCCAGGTCATGTGGCCAGCATGACTAAACCGCATCTGGCACAATGGAACACCATGAGCACATGGAAATGCCATTTACCTCCCCGCCACAGCGGTACCTATTTATCTACTTGCACTCGCATGCTTTTGAACTGCTAGGTTGACAGGAGCTGGGACCGAGCAACGGGAGCTCACCCTATTGCGGGGATTCGAACTGCCAGCCTTCTGATTGGCAAGCCCAAGAGGCTCAGTGGTTGAGACCACAGCCCTTCGTTAGCAAATATTACCCAGTAGAAACATCATGAAGCAGGTTACTTGAAGGCTATACAGCAACTATGCAAAAAACTAAGTAGTTGCCCTATCTGCGATTGCTTTGATATTTTTCTATGCATTGATTTTGAAATAAATAAAAAAGTACACCAAGTATCAGAAGTGGGAGAGGACTAGTCATCTGTTGTAGTCAGTGTTTAATATTTGACTGTATTTAGCATGTTCCAATTTTTTTAGTATTAAAAAATGAGCCTTGGAACACTTCTCTGGCCACAGGGCTCGCCTCAGGCCACACTCAGGCCTTCACTGGTCCTATACCCCACCCCAAGTGTTATGGCCTATCTGCAATGTAGCCTAGGACTCTGATAGTGCCTCTTGCTTATCTGGAAGGATAGAGAGGACTGCATGAGGCTGCATTCACACAGTTTAATGTATGGAATGCCAGTGTTTCCATAATTATTACATTCCACATTATATTTGAGCTTTTGAATGACATAAAAACCACCTCCAGAAATTTAGCGGAAGTTTAGCACTCATTTAATTGCTCCCATAAAAAGAAATCCATTTGCAAACCCATTAACGCATGACATCGCAGGAGTAAAGTGACAAAATTTGGGGCAGTAAACCGGCATACAGTTATTTCCTGCAATTTTCATGGGGGAACAGAAACATGAAGGCAGCTCTGTATAGGGAAGTTTTTAATATTTGATGTTTTACTGTGTTTGATGTTTTAATTGGTTGGAAGCTGCCTAGAGTGGCTGGGGCAACCCAGTCAGGTGGCTGGGTGGCTGGGTGGCTGGCTGGGTGAATGATGTGGGGTTGCCATATTTCAAAAAGTAAAAACCAGGACATCTGGTTGTTTAGCTGTTTTTAGGAAAACCCCGAAATTGCTGTGGTTTTTTAAGACAAACCCAAATTTTTCAATTGACTTGCCTAAGATCCAGGACAAAGAACCACCTTTGGGAAATTCCCCCTGGACGTCAGTTCCGCCTTTGAAATCCTGGTAATGTCCGGGAAAATCCAGACGTATGGCAGCCCTAGATGATTATGATGATGCACGTGCCCAAAGGGTGAGGGAGTAGCAACCTAGCCCAATGGCATCTCTTGTTATGTCATAGCACACCCACTGCTGCAAATGAAATCTAGTGTGACATGTTGGCCTATCAATCAAATGTTCACAGTTCCAGATACTGCAGCATGAAAGGAATGCAAAAGGAAACAGGACAGAAGCACTAGCATTATAATTAGGAAACCTAACGAATGCCCCTAGAGTGTGTGTAGAAACTAAACTTCTGTTCAAAGGTAAAAAAATCTACATTTGCTGCTCTGTACTTCTTTGCCTCCTCCCCACCCCCCAACTCACCACTGGGACATGATCCTTGGAATGTGGCACTCAGTCTGTAAAAGGTTGCCCATGCCTGCTGTCGACAATACTCTGCTAGATGGTCTGACTCAATATGTTCCTGTGTGAATATGTGGAAAAAGGAATGCTCGTGAGATTTTCATTTGAGGTGACCAGGAATATATATTTTTTAAGCCTGTTAACAGATGTCGTTGTCAGGAGCTCGTCCTACTCTTGAGTAGGCCCCTGGCAGAGACACATGCCCGACTGGCATGTTCCCTCCCTCCTGGTCGATCGTTCGGGAGCTTCAAAAACTTTCTTCTGCCCAAACATCACAGCAACCAATGCCAACAGACATCGGCACACTTAGGGACCCGCAGAGTCTTCGCAGCTTGCGTAACAGACCTCAGCAACTCAGCATTTTGGCTAATCTACTTTAAATACATATAAACACAGAGAGAGCACTGCAACATGGCTCCCTCTCTCTCTAGCATCAGACAGCAAAGAGAGAGAACAAAGGACAATAGTCCCACTTCACGGAACACAGTAACACAAACATCCTGTCTCCGTCACTTCCCACTCTATGGAGTCAAAACATACACCATCATGTGATAGACAACAATCCCATGACTCCAAACATGGAGCAGGAATTCTAACAGTCTGTGACCTCACAGTACAGTCATACCTCGGGGTACAGACACTGCACGTTTTTGGGTTGTGCACTGTGCTGAACCTGGAAGTACCAGAATGGGTTACTTCTGGGTTTCGGTGCTCGTGGATGCGCAGAAGCGCTAAATCGCACTTTGCGCATGCACAGAAGCGCTGAATCGTGACCCACGCATGCGCAGACGTGGCTCTGTGGGTTGCGAACATTCCTCCCACACAGATCATGTTCACAACCCGAGCGTCCACTGTAGAGCACTTTTATAGCTATGCAAAAGCATTCTTTAGGAAACTGTAAACAATGTTATGTTTAAATAACAGCAAGGGAGAGCCATAGCTTAGTGAGAGAATGTTTTGCATGCAGAAGGTCCATCCCTGACATTTCTAGTTAAAAGGATCTCTAGCAGAAAGGCTGGAAAAGACTTTTGCTTAGATTGCCGCTGCTTTGCAGAACAGATCGAACTGCACATGATGAACCAATAGGCTGATACAGTACAGACCAGGTTCATATGTTCTTTGTAAAAATGATGTCCAGCACATTCCTATGCTTGTCCACTCAGAGCAAAGTACCATTGAGTTAAGTGGGATTTACTCCCAGATCCTGGTATATCCTATGATTGCTTATTTGCTTTTTAAATAACAGTAATTATCAAAGTACACTCAGCGTTATCTTGGCCACAAGTGAGCGAAAATAGCAAGGAATGGTGCAGTTCAGTAAGATTATGACCATTCCTATAGCTTTGTTATTTAAAGAATGTTAGGAAATCATATCAGGAAAGGAGATCCCTACTCAGTCCACCATTAGTATAATTCAGAAAGACTGCACAAAGATGAGAGATTGCAAAAATAAACAGATGTGATCACACAAATTTGAAACTATGGCCACTCTAGGACCAGTTTGTCTCTTCAAAAATAATCCCACTGTCACAGAAATTCAGAATATTCCCACCACTGCCGTTACAGATAGTCACAGAAATTGGTTCTATGCAGGAGTTGCTTTCCCACTAGATTCTTTCTTTTTGTTCTTGTTCTTTTTAAAAAGCAATGAAACAATTACCAGTAATTAAAACATCCTCTCTCCAGGAACTGACATTGGTGTGATTAAGAGGCTGCTCAACACTGATTACCCAGCCACAATCAAAGGGAGACAATAAAATGATGAAGATCTGAAAACAGGAAACTTTTAATTAATATTGGAAAGGACCCTCGCTGGATGGAACTTGCTGTAGCCGGAATAATGTTGCGCAGGCAGAACATCCATGATGGATACAGCCCAATAGTCCTCTTCATTGAATCAAAACAAATCAGACACAGTGCAGGGATAGCCTGAATTGTCTTAAGGTGGAGTACTTGGACTTTTCACTCCATGATATAGCTGCACTGATTAGGGTGCAGCCAGCCCCATTGCATGCTGCTGTCCCAACACAGACAGAAAACCTGGCTGATTTGCTGCACTTGGAACAAGGTATGCAAAACATCTTCCTTCTGCTGGGACAGCAGGTAGTTAAGAGTGATTACATGAATTGTAGCTGGAGACGTGACTGCATTTGAACAGGCTAAACATTAGAAAGCAAATATATTAATAACCTAATTGTTCATAACCATTCCAGCCTCCAACCTAATTGATTGTGTACTACAATTTACGGTAGTTCTTTTAAAGGAAAAATACCTCTTATTAGGCCTTATTTATCTCAAATATATAAACCGTTTCTTTCTGTGTGTGAGGAGATGATAGATAGATAGATAGATGATAGATAGATAGATAGATAGATAGATAGATAGATGATAGATAGATAGATAGATAGATGATAGATGATAGATAGATAGATAGATAGATAGATAGATAGATAGATAGATAGATAGATGATAGATGATAGATAGATGATAGATAGATAGATAGATAGATAGATAGATAGATAGATAGATAAATGATAGATGATAGATAGATAGATAGATGATTGATAGATAGATAGATAGATAGATAGATAGATAGATAGATAGATATAGATAGATAGATGATAGATAGATAGATGATAGATAGATAGATAGATAGATGATAGACACACATACATTTTTTCAGTTGTTTATCTTCTTTCCCATTCAAACAAGAAAATTTTAGATAATATGCATCTTCATATTTTATGCAAGGAACATTCAAGTCATTTCATCTGTGCTTTAAAAAAACTAACAGAGAAAGAGTATGTTTCTATGAACAAATAAAATTAAGAGAGTGTGTGTATGGTTGTGTGTCCTTATATGTAAGGTTATCTTGATGAAGAAAGAAAATATCTTCCTCCCATGTTAGTTAAATCAAAGTGAACACTTAACAAAGAAGCCAACAGTGAATTAGGAACCAGGCATCTCAAAACAGGAGCATGCATGCCATCTCAAGGGAAATTCAGTATCTGGGCCACATGTTGTTCACCATATGGATAGTCTGTGACCAGCTGGACTTGTGGATATTTAAAGCAATAATACCATTCCACAGAGGACATGCAACACATATATAGTGGCATACGTAACATAGCACCCAAACATAGTCTATGCACCAAACAACCCCAGGAATAAGGAGGAGGCACATGTATGTGGCAGCTCACTCTTTGGCCCTGTCTCCTTTTCAATGGATGTTGCTCTAAATTTGTAGATTTTGCAACCATGTTTTGGTATTATGTCAGCAATTCATCATGAAAGGAAAAGGCTGCCATAAGGATATAAAACATCAATACATTGAGATACTTTCTTTTCTTCTGTAGGCTCCTTTGGAATCATTGCATCAATATCAATTGACGTGGTATGATTGCTTCAAAATGTTTTGAGATATGTTAATGCTGGAGATGTGTTAGTAAAGAAGCCAAGAAACTTGGATTAACCTTTTGTGTGCAAGAACACCCATTGGTTGACAGCTCGACAAAGCATTCACTTGTTTGGAACTCTGCACCCTCCTATTCAGCAACGGTATATTTAGTTTGGCAACCCAGGTGATCGACGTTCTTCATTACTGAAAAACCCAAGCAACTCCCAAGTAATAAAACGTATTAATAACAATGACTAGTGCCAAAAGTCAACTCCCTTTTCATACTGGCTTCCCTGTAGGACTAAGATACCTTAAGCACGTAGGAAATTTCTTTGTTGAAGAAGAGCAAGTGGGTGTTTTAATAGGTGTGAGCTGGGTTTCTGTGTATAAACCATACAGCTATTGTGAGAACATTATTTTGTTAAAAAAACAAAAACATGATTTTGCAATTAGCTATAATGCTCTGGTGTTTCAGATCCTTCTTGCCAAATGAAGACAAGAATTACATAGGCGAGATCGCAGTATGTGCATGGTTCTGTTTTGTTTTTCCAGTTGTCACGAGCATATCCAGGAACCAAAGTTCTGAGAGCATAATGGGCAGTACCTGGGAGATTGGAAATTAAGCATCTCAGGACAGTGATACCTTGGTACTCGAACGGCTTGGCTCCAGAACAAATCAGCTCCCAAACACCGCAAACCCGAAAGTAAGTGATCCAGTTTGCAAACGTTTTGTAGAAGCCAAACATCTGATGTGGCTTCCGCGGCTTCCGATTGGGTGCAGGAAGCTCCTGCAGCCATCAGAAGCTGCACCTTCATTTTCAACGGTTTCAGGAGTCGAATGGACTCCTGGAACAGATTAAGCTTGAGAACCAAGGTACCACTGTATCTCCAGTTCCAACAGGTCTCTGTTTTTATCTGTTTGCAGAAACAACTGCCCTAATTGCAATCATGTTTGACATATTTATATCAGGACAAACACATTCAGAAACTAGGTATAATGTGTTGCATGGAGCACCAGACTTGCCCCACAAGAGAGTTTCAAAGCTCCACTCATCCATTAAACTATAGGGCTAACTACATGTTCCTTTTCATAATACATTTTACACATTTTGAAACCGCAGAAAGCTGCTGGGGTGCTCAGTAGAGAAATAGCAGCTAGGGGGTGGATTAAGCACCCTTCACACTGCTCTGTTCTATTTTCTTTACCCCAAACCTTTTTCTTTCTTTCTTTTTATAAAAAAGGCAGACCTCTCCTACACAATTTTGTTAGTTCCATTTCTTCAAGTCCACCCTTCCTCCAAGGAAATCAAGGCACAATACAGGGTTGCCTCCCCGTCCTATCTTACAAACCTGTGGCATACACTTGTTTGAGAGACTGACTGGCCCAAGATCATACGGTGATTGTCTCATCTGACAATCTAGCCATTGCCTTTTGGCATGTTACTTGGCAAGGACTATGTATATTGAAGGCACTGCATGTTTTATCGTCGTCATCACACACTGACTTAGGTGTCTTCAGCAAGTTATATATGAGGCCTAGATGTTGCTGTCATCTACCACAAGTTAGCAGAAGGTAGACTTTTTCAGCAGCCAGGTCTGGACCAGACAAAATAGATGTCCAAGAGTAATGGAAGGTACTTAAAGCAAAGTGGCTGAGCTCAACTGAAGACCTAACTGTGTGCCTACCCAAGCCCTGCTCCTAGTCTGGGTTTTAGACGGAAATGAAAGGGACGTGTTCTGAGCCTGGTGCTCTTTTGTTTCTGGGTGACCTCCACTTATACCCTCTGTGTTCTCTGCTAAAAGACTACAGTGGTCAGGCAACTGGAGATGTGAGGCAAGTTACCGAATGTGTTTCTTAGTTTGACGAGTCTGAATCCCTGTCTCAGAGGATCACCAAATGTCAAATCATCTGCAACCAGATGACCTGCTGAATTCTCTTCTTCAAGCTGGACCTCAGGCTAGCCTGAGGCAGATTCTTGCTGACTCACCACCAATGAGGTCAGGCAAAACAGGGGGACGGGGGACAGAATTATGGCATATACTTAGCCCTGAGCTCCTTGGCTGGATATAAATCTGATATAATATATTTATTGACGTGAAGAGGCCTTCTACATCCGTTAGAAGAATCATGCCTCCAAAGCAGTATTCATATATCACCAATGATCAGGCTCAGCTCTCATGTGCAGTCACAGTCCTCCTGTCCTACCTATTGATAGTGTTTCTGCAGCCAATCACTGAGCCTCCCACATCTGGGAAGATCTGCTACTCTATTCACATCAATGGCTGGTGGCCACCATCTTAGGTTCCTAACAATACAATGCTGGAGATTGGAGATTGCATTGTGGGGAATCTAAGGTGGTGGGTTTCCTGTTGGGAAGCTGGGAAAGTAATGTAGCTCACTGGCTGCTACTGTGTTTGGCTCTGGAATCTCTATATAACTGGCAGCAACCTCCCAGGGTTTTGATCAGGCAAGTTGTCCAACCCTATCTCTGAGACTCTCAGTATGCAAAGTATGTTCGCTACCATTGAGCTTCATCCCTTTCACCAGCTATATTCATGGGATTAAACCTCGTTGGACACAGTGTGATTTACTTCTGAGTCAATATGAGTATATCTGCACTGCAAAGCTTTTTTTATTATTAAAAATGCATTACTATTTTGCAATTTAAGTTTGAATATGTTAGCAGGGGAGCTCCAGACCTTGCTGTGAGTCTTCCCAATATGTTATAGAACCTGATACAGACTCCATTGTATCCTGGGGAACCTTCACCTATGTTTTAATACTTTTTAAAGCACTTTTTTATCATGCAGTCATGGGAGGGAGAAATGCCAAGCATCAAGTATTTCAAGTTAAATTAGGATGTAGTTATAGTTACAAATCTTAGTTGCTGGGTGAGGAGGGAGTGAATCGACATTGATTTCCTCTCTTGTCAGATGCCATAAATGGCCTGAAGCATTCCCCCCATCCCTTGTGAACTGAACTCTTTATCTTTTTTCTTTTTTTTTACACATTTCTTAGCTATATTTGCTACATGTACTTCCATTCTTATTTTAAATAGTTTCCTGAGCCTCTGGTTATTTAAAAAAAATGTTGTCATATTCTAGAATATAATATTCAAAAGGACTGTGACAGGATGCTTTTGTCATCAGAAGTGTACAAGCAACTCTGACATTAGGAATGAGGTTACAGAACAAATTCTGGAGTGATTATCTTGACAGCTTTCTCTTCTTCTGAATAACTACTAAATTGCACAGGATAAATAATGGCATAGAGTTGCATACTATCTGGCAAATTCCACAAATAAAACATTCTAGCTTCACCAGAACTTTGCGAAGATATGAGTAGACATGGTGTGTTCAGTTGAGTTAACATTTAAAGGTGAACAAATTCACACTTTCAGAAACAGTGCACCAACCGAACCACAGCCATCCTTTCGGATTTGTGCTTTTCTGAATTTTTCAGTGTAGTTCCCCAATCAAGCAATCTTTAGAAAAATGCACGGTATTTTTCTAAATACTGCAGAAATGCATTGTATTTGGAACACTGCTTTGGAAAGATGTGTATATCAGATAAAATTACCTACATAGGTGTGTCTATTTGGAGAAATCCACACTAAAATGCTCATGGAAACTAAAACTAAAACAAAAAACTAATGTGGAACTGTGGAAAGTGGAATTTAAGAATGAAAAAAAATGAGGAACGGTGAGAAACTGAGGTTGACAGATTCACCTATTCCTACCCACCTCCATCTCTACCTCTGTTTACTCTGGTTGGAAAAGACAGAAAATGCAGAGCTTCACTGAGTTTGATGCACTTTAGTTTAAGGAAAACGAATAGGGATCCATCCATTTCATAGTGGGATTCAAATACTCTTCCTCCCTGGTAAGGTGGATTGGAAAGGAGAAATTTGTCGTTGGGTTTATCTTTCTGGGGTTTTCTTTTCTAAGAGAGGAAGGGGGAGAAAATTCTGAAAATTAGAAATCCAGCACCCTTCATAGAGTACCATGTCAACCCACAGATTATTTGCAGGGGCGAAAGGGAATTGTATGAGTCCTATAAAACTCCTATTTGGGGTTCCTTGTATATTTTGTCTCAACTGATGGCTCTACACATCCCTCTGGGTACCCCTTCAACTCTCACAACATTTTAAAACTGTCATAAACCAGGCAAATAGTTCCATCTGCCTTTGAAGTAGCTTAATGAACTCCTAAATGGAAGCTTATTTTGTGATAGTGTAGCAGCAATAGTGACATTTGCTGTTTTTAGCTGCAGAAATAGCTCTTTATAGCTTAGAGCAGGCTTTGCCGACCTTTCTGTGCACATTTGCAAACACAGAAACTGTCATGGGCACCACACACATATAGCAACCAAGCAGACACTGCAACCTATTTTCTTGACTATAACAGGCTGCTTCTTTCAAGCCTAATTCCGTTGAGGAGAGGAAACCCCATGGTCTTTGTGGAGAAATGTCCCCCTGCAGATGCTATACGGGCAGCCCTTGGTTTACAGTGTAATGTCCATTCCTGTTTATGCATAGCATTCATGTTACTCTACACCGGAATAGCATTCATGATACTCTATATCAGATGGCTGGAGCTGATGGGAATTGCACTCCAAAACATCTGGAGGGCATCAGGTTGGGGAAGGCTGTTCTGGAGACACCATTCCAAGCATGCAGGATGATACAGTTCACTTAAAGCAGCTGTGCCTAGAAAGATCATGTAATACAACACAAAACTTTCTGATTGCATCTCTGTAAGCAGGCAAGGATTGAAAATTATCTGAAGCAGCAACTTCATTTTTTTTTCCATATTTATCAACAGTTCGAGCTATTTATACATCCTCTGATTCTTATCCTGTGTTCCTTGCCAAGAAGCATTTTGAAAGCCCTTTAGCCATCCTTGCTCGGATCTTGAAGATTGTCATGCCAGCCTGGGTCAGTTGCTGAAATGTATAAACAACTCTTTTGTGTGCTTGAACTTGAAAGAGAAATCAGTCATCTGTATGTGGTCTGCGCTACAGCAAAATGTAATTTTTCCCTCTGACAATGTGTTTATGGCTGTTAAGTTATCTTGATTGCAAAGAGAAATCTGTTTTTTGTAGAGAGATTCTCTAGCTTAAAATGTCAGTTGCCTTCCCTCTCTGGATGTCTCCCCCTTCCTTCCTTTTCCACTTTCAGTTAATCCACAAATTGAGTTGACTCTTTGCTAGGTTTAAAAGAGAAAGAGAGGGGGGTAATTTTCTGAAAACCAGAAACCTGGCACCATGCTACATTTTAAAGACTATTTGCATTGTAACCCTTCCACCCTCTTCTACATCTTTTACTCTATTTTTTGTCTAAGCTGCCACATCTAACAATAGAGGATCAAAATGATATTTGGTTAATATCATCTTTTCCCCAGTGTTCCTGTTCTCATAGAAGACCTTCATATTCTGAGATCAAAGGTCTGAAAGGTACTTCTAACTGTGCTCAGTTGAGCAGGGTTAGAACCCATCATGGAATTAGGAATTGGCATTATCAGGGTTCTTGATCGCACAGAGTCACCTAAATGAGATCATCTGAATGTGCACCCTTCATACCTTCATGCTCATTGCAGGAATGTCAGGAAAACTCCACATGGGATGGAGTTGGTGGTGGTGGTATGTGCACCCCCATGTCCACTACGCAATTCCTCCTCTCCTGTATGTTGCATGAATACATGAATAAGGCTACTGTCTCCCTGTGTAAATTGCCTAAGTCTTTTCTCTTCTCTAACAGTCAATTCCCTTTGTTGCAGTGCCTCGAAAGCAAGTAGCATAGAAACACCTTCCAGCTGATGACTTCATGAGACTTCTTGTTGATGTCAAGAACACTGCTTCAACTAGAGTAAAATATAAGGATCGTTCTTGTGGCTTCAAGAAGTGTGTGTGTGTGTGTGTGTGTGTGTGTGAGAGAGAGAGAGAGAGAGAGAGAGAGAGAGAGAGAGAGAGAGAGACTCATTTTTCATGTAGTGCGGAAAGGAGCAACTCTGTGAAGAATTGTGAGCCTGGAAGGGTTTCTGAAGAGTTGAGATGTTTTGCAGATGGTTTGGGTGGACTACTCCAACAGTCTTGCTCTGATCTTTCCTTTTCTTCTAACCACAGCTCTTTTATAGAAGGCAACAAAAGATCCCTTTTAACACTCAACTGTGCTGTGAAGCCAGTGTCAGCAGGCTGATGACATTACTGTTGAAATACATTTGGGGTCAGGTTCATACATCAGTGTAAATATTTCTCATCGTAAGTTACAATACCATTTCATCAAAGCCTCTATCCTTATTTTACTACTATTGCCACCCAAATTTCGACCTTATTAGGTCTTTTTCACTATTCCATACTGTAGAAGGGTGGGTTTTTTCCTCCCCTTTAATAAATTAAACTATAATATTAGAAATGTATGGAAATGCCTTGATGACCAGTTTTTTCTGTTTTGCTCCCCACCCCTCCTTTCATGAAACAGATTATGTTATTTTAACCAATGCATGCCTATCGCTTTAACTCCACTTTAAGTCTGTCAGGATGCATAATTTGTGATGTGAGGCTGTTTAGCACTAGACATTTCTATGGCTCAGATGTTTAGAAATGGGATATGGGTCCTTTAAGTTGCTAGTTCAAGTGCAGCCCAGATACTGCAGACCTATTTGAAGGATGTTTTAGCCTTAGATGGTTTCCAAACAAACAGATTGTTGCAAGGCAAAAGCTGATAGCAAAATACACACCTTTGCTAGCACATTTATCCTGATCCAGGGCCCCACATGTTTTCCACTGGGTAAGCAATGTCTCCTTTTGATAAGCTTCACATCATCCTTTTTTTGGAAGCGCTATCCCCTAGGCAATGAAATAAATACCCTTGCATGTGGGCCACCACATGAGTGCCTCAGTGTAAAGTCTCAGCTGCTAAGAATAAAGGGAAAAAACACATTGCTTCAATTTCAGCTGGTAACAATATGACCCAAGAGGCCAATGGAAGTGGGAGTAAGCCCCATTGAACTCATAACGTAGGAAGCTGCTTTATAGTGAGTCAGGTCTTTGCTTCCACGTAGCTCAGCATTGTCTACACTGATAGCCAGGACACATTTCCAGAGATACCTGGAGATGCCAGGGATTGAACATGGAACCTTTCTTCTTGCAAAGCAGATGTTCTACCACAGAGATATAGCACTTGCCATTGATACCATTGCATGGTGTAGTATTGCACTCTAGGTCCCATTATGAGAAATGTTATTTCCAGTTAATACAGCGAAATCTCTATTTGCGACCATAAGCCATTCCAGAGGTCCGTCCGGAGGTCGAAATGGGTTGCTGGGAGAGGCACCGCTGTGCGCAGACATGGGCGGCAATTGCCCGCTTCTGAAGGGCTCCCCCCTTCCAGCACTTAAAGAGGGGGTGAGGATCTGAACAGTGGACCGAAAAAACCACTGTCCCATGTACAGAAGGTGGCCAAGTTGTTTTCCCCCTCAAAAATCAAATAAATAAATCACCCCATGTTTCCACATTGATCAGGTCACCATATCACATCACGTGATCATCTGATCAGTGTAGGAATTGCTCCAAATTTTAAGCCTTGGAAGGAGAACCCTGTGCTACAACAAGTGTGAACAGGTCTTCTCTTAGCACTTCCTGGTCACTATTAAGTGACCATATGATGTGGTATGGTCACGTGATCAGTGCAGTAAATACTCCTTTCTTTTAAGATTTTTGAAGAGCACTGAAATGTTGTGAGCATGAGAGGAAATTCATTTTTTTAATGCCACAGATTTAAAGACCACTCATATACTTCTAACCTGTATACTTCTAACCTGGCAAGTGGATACATGCACACGTCATCTGCTGCATGCATGTTTGACTAAAGTCTCTGAGGAAAAAGTCAGAAGAAACAATGCCTCTTTGACAAGGAGAAGGCTTTCACAAAAGTGGTTGGTGGGTTTTGCCATAGTTCTAGGCAAAGCAGTTATAAATAGGTCCCTGTTTTGAGAGCTAATTAGGCTTATTTGGTCGAGCAAAGTATACAGAATAATTGGAGATGCTATGGGTGGGGTGGAAGCAATTACTGTAGAATTAATTCCCTGTGTTTGTGTGTCTCTCTCCCTCCTTCCTCCCTTAAAATGTAGTTAATAATAAATTTGGCTTGTTTACACAAAAGAGCTTCATAAATCATGTTTTGAAGTTGACTAATTTCTGTTAAACATGGTTAAGGCTAACCACAGTTTATGAAACCTCAGATATAACAACAAACTGGGATTAGCTAAAAATGGAAGCAAAAGGTTCACATCTCATGGTTGTGCCAGAGAAGGTGAGGGAAAGGGGAAAATGATGAGTCTAAGGCTTGATCGTGTAAGCTTAAGCCATAGTTTGCTTATTTCTGAAGTACAGCACTATCTCTCCAACTCTCTCACATACGCAGAAAGACAGAAAATACTTGTTTTCACCAAAAAAATTCATCCTGCCCTTGCCTTCTTCTTTTTCACCTTGCTCACCTTTTGTTTTGTTTAAAATTAAGATCTCTGGATGATTAGTATCAACTTTTTGACTGTGTCAAAAATAGCATCAGTTCTCATTCCTCAGTGAAGTACTTAGCTAGGGAATTCCACTACCAAAAGCTGACTCTGGCAAAGAGAATAATTTCATTTTACTTGGGAAACATGTACCAATCTGTTCCGTTGTATATATAAGCATAATTGGGAGGGGCTTTCCTTTACATTGAAAGTCGAGTAGGCCCATAGCCAGAAATTCTGTGGTGAAGACACCTAAAGGGCTATGGACAATTTCAGAGCTGCCAGAACATAAATACAGGTAGCCTAATATGTTTTAAGTTATTTAATTGGATTGCATATTAGTAAAATAAGATTGAATGATATGCAACGTTAAAATAAGGGCTTAGTTAGCTCTCCTGTGCTTTTTCACTCATTGGCAGAACAGTAGAAGGCAGGGGAAAGTTTACTTATTAGGGCCAATGACCAAATTAGAAAAATGACCACAAAACTGAGGAAAGCACAGCTGCCAGAAAGAAGGGGGTTGGGGAGATTCCAGGAGCTTGAAGCAGATTTATTTCAAGCTCAATTCATTTCAGAATAATCCTTCTTTGAGGGGATGTTTTGTATAACTATTTCCATCAAGTGCATGAACACTTGACATGCCAAATAAGACATGATAGAAATTGTGCGAAAACGATTATGTACATGTCTTTTTTTGTTAGGGCTGTGTGTTGGCCGCAAGATTTGACTTGTATCAGTAGCTTCGGGAAGCAGCTCGACCTGTTTTGGTGCCGCTCTGTGTCTTTCTAGTTTGACTCATTTCTTGGTACCAAAATAGATTTGTTAAAAAATGAGGCTCTGTTTGCGGCTTACTCTCCATACCCTGCAATTCATTATAAAGGGGACTCTAAAAACAGCTATAACTTTTCCCAGTAGTGGATGAATAGAAGAACCTTCCTGAAATCTGAAAATTCAGGGAGGACCACCCCCCAACATTTTTCAGACTCCCACATGTGGAGTCGAGCAGGCTTAGTTCCTTCTGACATTTTTCTGTAGTTCTGCAATTGACCAGACCCAATTCATTAGCTCATTGAACTGCTCATGTGAGTGAATTTACTAGCACAAACAATGCAACTTTCAAAGACAGGCTCACAAATCTCTCCTTCCACCAGCTTCCAAAAGCACAGTGCTTTCCTATGCCACAGTGTAATTTTCTTACATCCACATGCTGATCTGCAAAATTCCAGGTTGCCCCTATTTTCAGGTGGGATTCAATCACATAAAATCAAATTCAGGTTGTGCAATTATAGTTGATTTGGAGGTCAGGCACAATAAACCTGCTTCCCCAATAGTTTGGACTTTTTTGCGATGAGGTAAGTGATGGGAAACTGCACTATGAAGTGTGGAATAACACTTGACACATCATCTAACTTCCTCACTAACAAATCAGAATGAATGCTTCTTAAACAGCCAGGATCGTCTAATCTCCCTGCAAACAGATCAAGATAAACACTCAATAAACAGGTCGTTTGGGTGCACCCTGATTCTTCCCTATTCTTACTATTAAATTAAACTGTCCACATAAGTAGGTTGTCCATGTGAGCTGCTGAATGCAAAAGTAAAGCTGCCATAAAATAACACCTTATACTTCAGCCAATTTAAAAGACAGGCAAGGTCATTGAGTAGAATGAGGAAATGTGTTTCAGATAGCAGATTTTGGGGTATCGTCAAAATCTGGGCCGTGGTCAGTTATTCATATGATGGTGACACAAAAAGCTCTTGTGCTACTGGTATGTGAAAGGCAAAGACCTCCAAAGGGTTCTGTATATTAGTGTATAGACACATTTTCCCAGAATGCTAGACTAAAGCTTGAGTCATGCAGCCACATACTTTGGGGTTGAACAGAACTTAATTCTGAATAGGGACTGAGGAAGAATTCAATTCAGTACACATTTAAGGCAGACTTGATTGAACTCACACTTTCTGAAACAGTATGTGAACTGAAACACGTCCTTCACAGTCTAGCCTTCAAAATTCGCACCTGACTGAATTTTGCAGTGCAGTACTCCATCCAATCGATGTTTGCAAAAATGCAGGTATCAGGGGAAAGCATGCAAAAGAATACAGATAGTGGTGAAAATTACATACAAAAATATCAAGAAAAATTGCTTACAAAAATGTTTACGTTTGTCAAAACTGCCCATAAAAATGGACTTCTTGCCAAAAAAACCCAAAACCACATTAAAATGCTGAAATTCCATGAAGATTTCTTAAATATTATTTAAAAGAAAAACCAAAACTTCTGAAAAATGTGGAGAACTGAATTTAAGACTAGAAAAATGAGAACTAAAAATGAGAGAACCAAAAGTGACAGACCCTTCTGCCCCCCATATCTGAGTAGACGTGAATAGGATTGCACTGTAAGGCTGCAACCCTCAACACTAGGAAGTAAGCGCTATTGAATACTTTTGAATAAACCTACATTGGAAGGAAGCCGGTAACATAAGAACAAGGAAAAGAGATTGCCTTGTGCATAAAGTACACTGCTGGAGTTCTGTGCTAAATCAGACATCAATAAATAATTTCTGCAGGCAAAATTAGCATTTATTATTGTCAGGGAATTAGAGAGCAGTGAAGCTGTCACTTTTCTTTGAGGTAAATGTTTCTGCTTGTTTTTGTGCTTAGAGGAATTCCTTTTGAATTACAGTCATTTCCATTTGCAATGTTTCAGGTGTTTGAGTGGAAGGGAGCGGGGGCACTCTTGTCCGACCTGCAGGGAGACATTGATCTATCCATCCTCCCTCACCCCTCAAGCAGTGATATTAGCACACAAGGTGCATTTACACCTCTCTCAAGGAAACGGGAGGTTTCCTGGATGCATGTTGATAAGGATGTAACAGGCGCGTGCAGACAAAGAGGGGAAAGCAGGCAGGGAGTGAGAAAAGGCAGCCAGCGACATGTGTGCTCCCATTTCCATATTGTAAAATCTTTAGGAGCTCTTCACTTGCAAATAGAGTTCATTACCCTTTCCTTGCATCTGAATTGGAATTGAGTTATTTAGGGCGATTCTTCACCTGCATAGGAAATTAAATAGATTTATTCACTGCTTCCTTCAGCAGTTTTTTGCCCCTTAGAAAAAGAGAAAAGAAATCCCACACAGAGCACAAATTGCTAACTGCAGAGCACAGGACACTTCTATGCTTGCCAGACAGGCACCATTTGATGAGCTGGTGTCTTCTGAGCAGCAGGTAACTGTTTTTGTTATTTCACCATGGGACTGTAGGCATATGCAGAGAGGGTGGTGGGAATGTTTGACTGGGGCCACATTCGCACCATACATTTAAAATGTATTGAAACCACTTTAAAGAGGCCTGAATTCCCTCAAAGAATTCTGGGAGATTTGTTGGCCTAATCTACCTCAAAGGGTTGTGGTGAAAATAAAATGAGGGATAGGAAGATGTGTAAACTGCCCTGGTTTGCCTTGGCATAAGTGTGGAATAATAAGCATAAAAATAACCATTATTAAATCTGAACGGCTTGAATATTTGGGCCCGATTTTGCTGCAGTTGTATTAAGAGTGCTCTCAGTGGCAGCTGCACCTAAAAGGGAGAGTTAAGTCGCTAGCCCTTTTATAGCTTCTGTAGCTTTAAAAACAGACAGACAGATTTTGCCAGGTGAAGCTTTTTCTGCTGCTAAGATGCATGTTCAGGAAACTTTGCCTGCTAAATTTCCATATGCCAGACTGCTGTTAAAACACACAAAAGCAGAGACAGGGTTTTTTTGTTGTTTTTTTAAAGGGAGGGGTAAAAAGTAGTGAATCTAATGGAGAGCTCCACTTGCATTTTGTTTTCCTGCTACCCACATTATGGTCTTCTCTGCTGGTGTCATCATCTTTACACAAAGGAGAGGAACGAGCCCCAGAACGGAGATTTGAAAGCTTCTTTCTGAATCACCATTCCCCACCATGTGCTTGGTATTCTAAGCTGTGCTCTTGGTTAATGGTATTGAACTCACACATGCATATGCAACGTAAAGGCTGCATGGGGTTATTACCTATGAGAGGCAGGTGGGCTGCTTTTCCTGTCGAAAGGACCATTTCCCAATCCATTACTCCTTCCTGTAACTCTATAAATAATTAAGAGAGTATGCCTGGTTCACAGGAATTGCTCATATCTGTTGCCAGGAAGAAGGGCCTCAGCTACACAAGCACCATACTGCAACATGCGGCTTTCATTTTTATTTTTAGGGTATGTGAATATAGAAACATTTGGCATTTCTATAGTCAGGCATGCACATATATAGTCTCTCTCTCTCTCTCTCTGCAGGCAATATCGCTGTTAGCCCTAAGTGCCTTGACTCTCTAGTACCCATAAATTAAAGGAATATAATGAGTTTGGCACGCAGAGGCTAATAAAATCCATTCGCAAATTTTCATTCCTTTGCAAAACCCACCTTCACATATCACATACCAGCTCCTGTTATGCGAAACATATACTCTTGCTGTTCCATGGCAGGGTTTTCCTTCAAAACATCATGTTTCCTTCTTGGCTCTTTTGATCATTAAACGGTTCCTTGTGGCGGTAAAGGCATAAAGACACACTGCAATATTTGGATCTTCTGTGGCAAAGTGCATATTAATATGCTGGGGGGAGCTGGTGTCAGAACCTGCAAGTATACTTTGCAGAATGCAATCTATATAATAATACTGAAGATAGATATGACCCAGTGCTGTATGCTGATTCTAGAATGACACCAGCGGGACCTGCAACAAAATGTTTCATTGTTGAGTGCTGCTGTTTTGTGTTCTAGTCAGCCAGGCATGTTCTCCTCCAGGAAATTCCATTCCATTCCCATCTATTATTCCGATTTAATTTTATTTTTTTTGCCCAATAGCCATCATCCCATGGGCAGTGAGCAGGCTCATTCTGTACTGGGCTGCTTTTGTAGTTCTCCACCACTGTGTCAGGATTTATTTATTTTTCCTAATGAATTTGTGTAGTTTTGCAAAACTTGAGCCTCAACCCATCCCGCTGTAATAAAACACATGGTTGGCAGTGGAGTAGGGAAGAAGGAGGAATTTAGTTCAGTTCTTCTGAGTGCTGCTTCACCAGAGCAGTCCTTGCAGTACACTCGCCAGGAAAGCAGATCACCACTCTGCCTTTTGGCATCCCCGAATTGCTCCATGTATGCCAAATCAACCTAGGGTGATCAGGCCCTGTCTCAACCTGTTGCAGCTGAGTTCTGGGTAGACACAAATCAGCCCAGTTCAGTACATTTTCTGGGATTCAGCCAGATCAAGTGCACAGTCCTAGTGTAAGACATTTCCGAGTGTTCCTAAGGGCTCTTTATCTGCTCCAAAAATTTGTTCTTGTGCATTTCTCATTTGTTTTGGTGCAATGTGAGCCTGCTGTTTTTAAATATCTGCCTAGGAGACAATTTTGCACAGAAAACAAGAAAGGCCAAGAGGTTCTGAAAGCTAGAGATAATTATCTTCCTGGAATAAAACAGAGATGATGTAACTGCAGAAAGAGGAACTGGTAGAGCCTTGTAAAGTCTAGCATCCAAACATTGATTTTATAACCAGCTAAATGGTGTGTGATACACAGCGATGAAACCTACATTTTATGGAATGGAGTCAGTTTTATCAGGCATTAGATCTGCTAGTACTTCAATACGTCCAGTGACTAATGCCCATAAGCCTGATGTGTGACACATACGGGCAGATTATGTATATACTGCCTTCTTTGTTTTGTTTAAATTGTATTGAGTGCCTCAATAAATCACTTGAATATATTCTAAATATGTAAAAACCAAGCACTAAGTTATAAAATCAAGGAAATATTCTGTCCTATATCCCCTTGACTACTATTGGGGAGAAGAGGTACCAGAGGTTGAATCTGCTAGTGTTGTACCTGAATCTAGGCATCACTATTCTCACATGACAGGTTTATGATATCCGATGTTCTTGCTATATCAAACAATGATTTTCTTTCTTTTGGCTTGTGGGAGCAGGAAATTAAGTTGAGATGAGGCTCCTTTCTATGTGAGCAGAGTGGCTGGGGAAACCTAGGAAGATGTGTGGGGTATAAATGTAAAATGATCATTATGGAATGGGACATCCGTATTTTCATTGGAGAAATGTTGGAGGGTATGGAAATATCGATGGGGGCACTGTCACCAAGAGCCATTCGGCTAACGCTAAAGGAGTGGGCTGAGGTATGCAGACCTATAGGGCAAGGAAAAGGAAGCAGAACTTGGGACAGGAGCCCCTTTCTGGAAATCCCAAATAGTTTGGCCTTTCTTCTAAATCAGAAAGCTGGAAAGATCTTTGTTAACACAATGACAGTAAAATCATTAAATGCATTATCACATAATAAAACTTTCAGGAGCAAAGGGATGGTAACAAAAACGAAAATCATTACTGGGAGGCAAGGCGTTTGCTAAACTGGTTTGCCTTCTTACTAAATCTGGATGGATTCTCCAGTTTCTGTTGGCAGCAGAATATCTGTCTGCAACTCTGCGAAACTTCAATAACCTTTCCAGTGCAGACTTTGATGGTATTCAAAGTAAATGTGGTAGGTACGAAAACAGAAGGCATTACAGAAAAGGAATGACTGTTTGGCAACACCCCTGCATGATTACGGTGTGGTTTAATTTTTTTTCATAGGAAACAAGCACATTTAAAAAAAAATCAGGGCAAATGCACACAGGAGTTGGTTTCCATGTGTAGCCATAGTTGGACAGCAATCATGTTCACTAATGGGTTCTGTATATATGGCTCAAGTGCAGTCTTGTGGCTGCAGCTTCGCATTGTAACCCTGACAGATAACTGGCTATGGTGCCAATCAGCTGTTTCCACCACCCACTTCCAGATTAAATTTCCTTTGCCAGGTGAGATTATTGTTCTTGTGACAAGGAAAGACTCATGCATAGCTGGATCAGGGCTTCTCCTGCAAAAGCTCCATTAAAATCAATGGGAATGACAAAGCCCACTAATTTCAGAAGAGCCTGCGCTCAGGACATTTTCTTGGTAAATTTCCCGACTATTTTAAAAGCCAGGCTGAGCGACGTATCTTGGCTGTAACGATAGCTGCCACTAATTTCCCTAATTATTTCTCCATGTCACAAAATCGGTACCAGAATTACATACTCCTTTATCTTAGAACATTTTTGCAATCCTTTTTCATTCTTCAAGTGAGCGCAGGGCTGCTGAGAATTTCATAAACACTGATATCATAATCCCTTCTTAACCTTGTGACTGGTGGATGTTTTCATCTCTTAGTATATTGAAAAGCAGTGGAGCAGAGGCATTCTCTTATCCCCCTGGTAATTGGGCCTGTAGCACTCAGAAATTAACTATGTTAGTGGAATATTTGCTTTTCAGGGTTTGTTTACAGATTTTGCCAGATGAATGTGTTACCTATGAACTATAATTAGGGATTTCCAGCTGTTACCAGAACTCACAGCTTGCAAGCTTGGAACATACTTAAGAACCAGCCATTGGTAATCCTAAAATAATATTAACCATTAACACTATAGAACACTGTGCTGGAGGTTTATTAATTGTTTTGAGACCAAACCAGGTTGGGTGTTTTTTTAACTATACTTTGAACTATAGTCTCTGCAGTGAGGCAACATCCTGATGCTACATGATGAAGCAGGATTGATTCTGCAAGAATGTGATCCTGTGGTCCCCAGGAGGATGCCATAAAGACTGTAGGATATTCCATGGGTGGCGAGGGAGATCCATGGATGGAGGAGTCCCACCCCTGGAGGGACTTCTTGGCCTCTGCAGACATTATTCCTCTTCCATTGGTACTCCAATCAGTATTTATGACGGGAAACATTGTGTTGGGAGCATGTTGGGCAGATTGAGAGAGGTTCCCGTTCTCCTGACAAGTGAGGGAAATGATCAGGGATTATGGGAGCTATGGTTGAAACCATCTATAGGTTCTGTCCCAACCCCAATTACCTTCACCAATAGAGATGATATTCATAAATATGTAATTAAAACAATATCTCTGCTAATTAAACAATATCCTCTACAATTTATTACAGGGAAACTGTAAAAGAATCCAGTGTTTACAATATCTGTTCTATCTAGCCATGATTGCTGCATCAGCTGAACAATAGTTCTTGTTTTAAAAAGTGGGGACTTCACCTTGTGTGCTCAGACATAAAAACAGAACAGGACAACTGTGTGTTGAAGTTCCATATGCTCATGGGAACTCCACCTCTACAGAGCAAATCAGAGCATCAAAACTCACCTCAATAATGCCCACAGACAGCGTGTGTAACTCAAATGAATCTGAGGGAAGAATAGATGGACCAGCCGAGGTCTGTTCCATGTCAGATTTGCTGGCTCTTAATCATAGATCTGTTGTGTCCTGTTTTTGTGGACTTTTCAAAAGAAGACAAATAAAACCGGCATGTAAACTGTAGGCATTTTTGAACACCCTCTTCCCTTAAAATACATATTTTTTCCAATGCTTTTCATTGCATGCATACATATTATGTACACAGTTTTTTTTAAATCTAAAACGCAAATTTATGCACACTTCTTGGAACTAGAAACTGCACAAGATTTTTGCCTGCCCTGTAAAATTTATTAGATGTTTATGCTCTCTCTGTCCCAACCCCTTTAAAAGATATAGCTGTACTGGCTTGAGTTGATATAGGTTGTTTTTGTTTAGTCTTTTAGTCGTGTCCGACTCTTCGTGACCCCATGGACCAGAGCACGCCAGGCACTTCTGTCTTCCACTGCCTACCGCAGTTTGGTCAAACTCATGTTGGTAGCTTCGAGAACACCATCCAACCATCTCGTCCTCTGTTGTCCCCTTCTCCTTGTGCCCTCCATCTTTCCCAACATCAGGGTCTTTTCCAGGGAGTCTTCTCTTCTCATGAGGTGGCCAAAGTATTGGAGCCTCAGCTTCAGGATCTGTCCTTCCAGTGAGCACTCAGGGCTGATTTCCTTCAGAATGGACAGGTTTGATCTTCTTGGAGTCCATGGGACTCTCAAGAGTCTCCTCCAGCACCATAATTCAAAAGCATCAATTCTTCGGCGATCAGCCTTCTTTATGGTCCAGCTTTCACTTCCATACATCACTCCTGGGAAAACCATAGCTTTTACTATACGGACCTTTGTTGGCAAGGTGATGTCTCTACTTTTTAAGATGATGTCTAGGTTTGTCTAGTGCTGTCTAGGTTGATATAGGTACAGTGGGTTAATATAGCCATCTTATGAGTCAATAGTTGTTATCCCCTTAAGCACTTTATGTACACAGTTTTCAGTGATGTAGAGTTGAGTCGGTGTGGCTGTCTCTACAGGTCTTTAGAGTCCTGTCAGGAGGGAAAGGTGGAGTATAAAGATTAAATCATCATCATCATCATCATTTTGTGTCCATCAGTGGGCACAAAATGGAGGCAAGCAGCTTTGGTTCTCTGGTAATGCAAAGCTCTCTGGGTTTTCTGAGTGCATAGCGACCTTGCTATTATCGACAGAGTCCGGAACTTTCCTCCGCAGCTCCCAACAGACAAGGTACAATGGAAATCTCTACTCCATTGTAACCCTATCCATTTCACACTGATTGTGCTCTCAGTCTGCCTGTTCATTGTCTAGTCTATCTTTCTTTCTTCTTTTTAAAAAAACCCATTTTATT